>NW_020838061.1:1680897-1903397 GCF_003676395.1 Aethalodelphis obliquidens
AAATAAATATATATATATATATATATATATATATATATATATATAGTCTGCCAGTCCATGAACGTGGTATATCTTTCCATTTATTTGTGTCTTCTTTAATTTATTTCAGCAAAGTTTTGTAGTTTTCAAGTCTCTCATCTTCTCGGTTAAGTTTATTACTAAGTATTTTAGTCTTTTTGATGCTATTATAAATGAAAAATTTTTCTCAAGTTCCTTTTTTGATTGTTCATTGTTAGTCTGTTGAAACACACTTGATTTACGTGTGTTGATTTTATGTCCTGCAACTTTTCTGAATTTGGTTATTAGTTCTAACAGTTTTGTGCTTACAGGACTTTCTACATGTAACATCATGTCATCTGTGAACAAAGATAATTTTATTTCTTCCTTTCAAATTTGGATTTCTTTTTCTTGCCTATTTGGCAACCATAGGGTTGAATAGAAGTGGTGAAAGTGGGCCTCCTTGTCTTGTTCCTGATTTTGAATGGAATGCTTTCACTCTTTCACCATTGAGTATGAATGTTAGTTATGGGTTCCTTACATACATATAGCTGATACAATTCATTGTACAGTAGAAACTAACACAACATTGTAAAGCAATTATACTCCAATTTAAAAAAAAGAAAGTTTCCTTCTATTCATTGTTTGTCAGTATTTTTACCATAAAAAGATATTAAATTTTGGCAAATGCTTTTTCTCCATCAATAGAAACGATTATGTGGTCACATGGTTTTTGCCCTTTGTTCTTTTAATGTTGTGTGTTAAACTGATTTTCATATGTTGAATCATCTTTGCATTCAAGAAATAAATCTTACTTGGCCATGGAGAACAATCTTTTTAATGTGTTGTTGAATTCTGTTTGCTAGTATTTTGTTAAGGAATTTTGCATCAATTTTCATAAGGGGTATTGGGCTGTAGTTTTCTTTTCTTGTAGTGTCTTTTTCTGGCCTTGGATGTAAAATTAGGTTGTTTAAGATCTTTCTTGTCTTTTGATATATGTGCCTACAGCTATAAAATTTCCTTTTAAGACTGCTTTCACTGAATCTATTAGTTTGAGTATATTGTGTTTTCATCTGAATTTGTCTGAAGATACTTTCTAATTTACCTTTTTAATTGTTCTTTTCTTTCATGACTGCTTAAGAGTGTTTCTGATGAATTTGCACGTATTTGTATATTTTCCAGTTTCCCTGTGCTATTTATTTCTAGTTTCATTTTATTTTGATCAGAGAAGTTAATTTTTACTATTTAAGTCTTTCAAAATCTATTAAGATTTGTTTTGTGGCCTAATAAATGGTCTAATCCTGGAGAATATTATGTGTGCATTAAGAAAATATGTATTGTGCTGTTGTTGTGTAGAGTGTTCTTTATGTGTCTGTTAGATCCAATTAGTCAACAGTGTGGTTAAAGAACTGTTTCCTTATTGATCTTCTGTATGATTGTTCTATCCATTATTGAAAGTGAGGAGTTGAAGACATCTACTATTATTATAGAACTGCATCATTCTACCTTCAATTTTGTCAATGTTTGCTTCTCATATTTTAAAACTCTGATGTTTCGAGCACATATGTTTATAATTGTTATGTCTTCTTTGTGAGTTGATCATTTTATCAATATATAATGTCCTTATTTGCCTCTTGTAATAGTTTTTGACTTAAAGCTCATTTTGTCTGGCATTAGCATAGCCACATCTGCTTTATTTTGGTTACTCTTTAATGGAATATCCTTTTCCAACATTTCACTTTCTACATGTATATGTCCTTAGATCTAAAGTGAGTCTCTTATAGACATATAGTTAGATCTGTTTTTATATTCATTCTGCCAATTTTTGTCTTTTGAATGGACATTTAATCAATTTACATAGAAAGTAAGTACTGACAGGGAAGGATTTACTTTTACAATTTTGTTTTCATTTTTTATATATCTTACAGCTTTTTGTCCTTCATTTCTTACATTACTGCTTTCCTTTGTGTTTAGCCGATATATTTAGTGATATATTTTGATTTCCTTCTCATTTCCTTTTCTGTGCTTTCTATAGATATTTTCTTTGTAAAAGTTATAACAACATATTTTAATTTTATACTAGAATAAATTCAATAGCATATAGAAATTTTATTTCCCCATCATTATAACTCCACTACCCATTTTATGTTATTGGTATATACCTATTAACATAGATTTATTATTTATGCATATGTCTTTTAACTTCCATAGAAAATTAAATATGGAGTTATAAACCAAAATTACAAAATACTGGTTTTTATATTTGTCCAAGTGTTTACCTTTATGGGAGATCTTTATTTTTCATACGGCTCTCTATATCTTCTCTAATATGGTTTTTGAAAATTTCCATGTGAAAGGCAGTCACAGCATTTGTTCTAAGGTTTGGTTTCATAAATTCATAGACAGAAAATTTTCTACAATCATAAGTAGCCACTTTATGGAAAATGAACGGTTGGGAGTTTGCAACTGTGAAAATATGAGCATATTTACTTTTAAACTTATAGTTATTTTTGATTTTATTGATATAGTAATTTCAGGATTGCTTTTTCCAAAATTTAAAAATCTGTCTTTATCTTTCTATTAGGTCTAATACTGATGAAAATCAAAATAGAAGGGGATTCCCAATCATGACAGTAAAAGCTACACAAATATTACCTGTACTGTTCTGCAAGTCACTTTTTTTCCACTAACATTATGATTTTAAAGCCATCCTTCCATGTCAGTTTATACAGATTCACTTCATTCTATGCAGTTTTTGCATAATATTTTGATTAAAACTGTAAGAAGATGTAATTGTGTATACACTTTGAAAGAGGTTTGGAAGGATATACACTAAATTATTGATATTATGGGAGAAGAAAAGAAAAATACTCTTTATTGCTTATACTTCTATACTGTTTGGATGTTTTTGTTTAAATATTTTATCATGAGCTAGTGTTATCTTTATAATTTAAAAGAGAAGAAATAAAAGAAACAAAGGTAACCTATAAATACAAAAACATTGAGTGAGCTGAAGCCTCAGTTGGCTACTTAAGCATGTGTTTCATAAAGTCTAATAATGAGAAAATCACTTTTACTCTTATTTTTCTAAGAAGGAAATTAATGCTCCAAATAAATGCTACATTCATGTAGCATGGCTGAATAAAAATTGATGGCTGGAGAAAATAGGGGGGAGGGGAAGATGGCGGAAGAGAAAGACACGGAGATCAACTTCCTCCCCACAGATACACCAGAAATACATTTACACGCGGAGCAACTCCTACAGAACACCTAATGAATGCTGGCAGAAGACCTCAGACATCCCAAAAGGCAAGAAACTCCCCACGTACATGGGTAGGGAAAAAGAAAAAAAGAAAAAACAGAGACAAAAGAATAGGGATGGGACCTGCACCAGTGGGAGGGAGCTGTGAAGCAGGAAAGGTCTCCAAACACTAGGAAGCCCCTTCCCAGGCGGGGACTGCAGGTGGCGGAAGGGGGACCTTCAGAGCCATGGAGGAGAGTACAGAAACAGGGGTGGGGAGGGCAAAGTGGGGAGATTCCCGCACAGAGGATCGGTGCCGACTGGCACTCACCAGCCCAAGAGGTTTGTGTGCTCACCTGCCTGGGTGGGCGGGACTGCGAGCTGAGGCTCGGGCTTTGGTTGGAGCACAGGGAGAGGACTGGGATTGGCTGCGTGAACACAGCGTGAAGGGATTAGTGCACCACAGCTAGCCGGGAGGGAGTCTGGGAAAAGGTCTGGAGCTGCTGAAGAGGCAAGAGACTTTTTCTTCCCTCTTTGTTTCCTGGTGCGCAAGGAGAGGGGATTAAGAGCACTGGTTAAAGGAACTCCAGAGACGGGCACGAGCCGTGGCTAAAAGTGCGGATCCCAGAGACAGGCGGGAGACGCGAACGCTGCTGCTGCTGTCAACAAGAAGCCTGTGTGCGAGCACAAGTCACTATCCAGACCACTCTTTTGGGGAGCCTATGCAGCCTGCCACTGCCAGGTTCCCGGGATCCAGGGACAACTTCCCCGGGAGAACGCACGGCAGGCCTCAGGCTGGTGCAATGTCACGTTGGCCTGTGCTGCTGCAGGCTCGCTCCACATCCATACCCCTCCCTCATCCAGGCCTGAGTGAGCCAGAGACGCCGAAGCAGCGGCTCTTTAACCCTGTCGAGTCTGAGCGAAAAGCAGACGCCCTCCGGTGACCTACACACACAGTCGGGGCCAAATCCAAATCTGGGTGCAGGGGACCTGTGATAACAAAGAATAGAAAGGGAAATCTCTCCCAGCAGCCTCAGAAGCAGCGGATTAAAGCTCCACAATCAACTTGATGTACCCTGCATCTGTGGAATATATGAATAGAAAATGAATCATCCCAAATTGAGGAGGTGGACTTTGAGAGAAAGATTTATGATTTTTTTCCAATTTTCCTCTTTTTCTGTGTGCATGAAAGGCTCTTGGTGCTGCATCCAGGAGTCAGTGCTCTGCCTCTGAGGTGGAAGAGCCAACTTCAGGACACTGGTCAACAAGAGACCTCCCAGCTCCACATAATATCAAATGGCGAAAATATCCCAGAGACCTCCATCTCAACACCAAGACCCAGCTTCACTCAACGACCAGCAAGCTACAGTGCTGGACACCCTATGCCGAATAACTAGCAAGACAGGAACACAGCCCCATCAATTAGAAGAGAGGCTGCCTAAAATCATAATAAGGCCACAGACACCCCAAAACACTACACCAGAAGTGGACCTGCCCACCAGAGAGACAAGATCCAGCCTCCTCCACCAGAACACAGGCACTAGTCCCCTCCACCAAGAAGCCTACACAACCCATTGAAACAAACTTAACCACTGGGGACAGACATCAAAAAAACGGGAACTACGAACCTGCAGCCTGCAAAAAGGAGACCCCAAACACAGTAAGATAAGCAAAATGAGAAGACAGAAAAACACACAGCAGATGAAGCAGCAAGATAAAAACCCACCAGACCTAACAAATGAAGAGGAAATAGGCAGTCTACCTGAAAAAGAATTCAGAATAATGATAGTAAAGATGATCCAAAATCTTGGAAATAGAATAGACAAAATGCAAGAAACATTTAACAAGGACCTAGAAGAACTAAAGATGAAACAAACAATGATGAACAACACAATAAATGAAATGAAAAATACTCTAGATGGGATCAATAGCAGAATAACTGAGGCAGAAGAACGGATAATTGACCTGGAAGATAAAAGAGTGGAAATAACTACTGTAGAGCAGAATAAAGAATAAAGAATGAAAAGAACTGAGGACAGTCTCAGAGACCTCTGGGACAATATTAAATGCAACAACATTCGAATTATGGGGGTTCCAAAAGAAGAAGAAAAAAAGAAAGGGACTGAGAAAATATTTGAAGAAATTATACTTGAAAACTTACCTAATATGGGAAAGGAAATAGTTAATCAAGACCTAAATGTAAGGCCAGAAACTATCAAACTCTTAGAGGAAAACATAAGCAGAACATTCTATGACATCAATCACAGCAAGATCCTTTTTGACCCACCTCCCAGAGAAATGGAAATAAAAACAAAAACAAATGGGACCTAATGAAACTTCAGAGCATTTGCACAGCAAAGGAAACCATAAACAAGACCAAAAGACAACCCTCAGAATGGGAGAAAATATTTGCAAGTGAAGCAACTGACAAAGGATTAATTTCCAAAATTTACAAGCAGCTCATGCAGCTCAATAATAAAAAAGCAAACAACCCAATCCAAAAATGGGCAGAAGACCTTAATAGACATTTCTCCAAAGTAGATACACAGACTGCCAACAAACACATGAAAGAATGCTCAACATCATTAATCATTAGGGAAATGCAAATCAAAACTACTATGAGATATCATCTCACACCAGTCAGAATGGCCATCATCAAAAAATCTAAATGAGATATCATCTCACACCAGTCAGAATGGCCATCATCATAAAATCTAGAAACAATAAATGCTGGAGACGTTGTGGAGGAAAGGGAACACTCTTGCACTGCTGGTGGGAATGTGAATTGGTACAGCCACTATGGAGAACAGTATGGAGGTTCCTTAAAAAGTACAAATAGAACTACCATATGACCCAGCAATCCCACTACTGGGCATATACCCTGAGAAAACCATAATTCAAAAAGGGTCATGTACCAAAATGTTCATTGCAGCTCTATTTACAATAGCTCAGAGATGGAAACAACCTAAGTGCCCGTCATTGGATGAATGGGTAAAGAAGATGTGGCACATGTATACACTGGAATATTACTCAGCTATAAAAAGAAACGAAATTGAGCTATTTGTAATGAGATGGACAGACCTAGAGTTTGTCATGCAGAGTGAAGTAAGTCAGAAAGAGAAAGACAAATACCATATGCTAACACATATATATGGAATTTAAGAAAAGAATGTCATGAAGAACATAGGGTAAGACAGGAATAAAGACACAGACCTACTGGACACTGGACTTGAGTATACGGGGAGGGGGAATGGTGAGATGTGACAAAGTAAGAGAGAGGCATGGACATATATACACTACCAAACTTAAGGTAGATAGTTAGTGGGAAGCAGCCGCATAGCACAGGGAGATCAGCTCAGTGCTTTGTGTGTGCCTGGAGCGGTGGGATAGGGAGTGTGGGAGGAGGGAGATGCAAGAGGGAGGAGATATGGGGACATAGGTATTTGTATAACTGATTCACTTTGTTATAAAGCAGAAATTAACACACCATTGTAAAGCAATTATACCCCAATAAAGATGTTTAAAAAAGGTAGAAATTAGTAATTGCTGGCAAATACATGGAGAAATTAGAACCATATATTCTATGTTTGGTGGGAATGTAAAATAGTGTATCCACTTTGGAAAGTAGTCAGGCAGTTTCTGAAATTGTTAAAAAGAGGAACTGTATAAACCAGCAATTCATAGATATATACCCAAGAGAAAAAATAACATATGTCCACACCAAAGAAAAAAAAATGATGGCTGGACTTACCTTGCTTAACTGAACTCTCTTTAAATCATGTTATCATAGAAGAGTATGGGGAAGGCTCCTTACATGCATGAACTCATGGATGACTCAAATGTATTCATAAAGGAAATGTGAAACTAGAATAATTGCCTAGCATGTAAAGACAACCAATATATTTTGGTTAAATGAATGAAAAAAAGGGAAGTTCACCAGCACCAAAATATTCAGAAATGTTACCCCTCATCAGAGCTGGGGAAAAATACTTCATTATCACCACAATTCTTACTATCATCATCTCATGAGAATTTCTGTTTTCTTTTTTCCCCTGGAGGACTACAACTTTTCTTTGGTTATACCTCTGTACAGGGCAGAATTTTCAATTTGCTATCATTAAACTAAACATATCTACCCACTTTTTACTTGTTCTCATTGATATAAAAACAATATTAATGATAAGAAATGGTAGGAATTTGATTAGATGACTTTTATAAGCACAACTCCCTTCAGAAATATCCAGTCTGGCAGAGACCTTCAAGATGGCAGAGGAGTAAGACATGGAGATCACCTTCCTCCCAACAAATACATCAGAAATACATCCACATGTGGAACATCTCCTACAGAACACCTACTGAACGCTGGCAGAAGACCTCAGACTTGCCAAAAGACAAGAAACACCCCACATACCTGGTTAGGGCAAAAGAAATAAGAGAGACAAAGAATAGGAATGGGACCTGCACCTCTGGAAGGCAGCTGTGAAGGAGGAAAAGTTTCCACACACTAGGAAGCCCCTTCACTGGCAGAGACGGGGTGGGGGTGATGGGGATAAACTTTGGAGCCACGGAGGAGAGTGCAGCATCAGGGGTGCCGAGGGCAAAGCAGAGAGATTCCCTCACAGAGCACCGGTGCCGACCAGCACTCACCAGCCTGAGAGGCTTCTCTGTTCACCCTCCAGGATGGGTGGGGGCTGGGAGCTGAGGCTCTGGCTTTGGAGGTCAGATTTCAGGGAGAGGATTGGGGTTGGCTGCATGAACACAGCCTGAAGGGGGCTAGTGCGCCACAGCTAGCCAGGAGGGAGTCCGGGAAAAAGTCTGGAACTGCCTAAGAGGAAAAAGACCATTTTTGGGGGGTGCACAATGAGAAGGGACTCAAAGCACCGCCTAAACGAACTCCAGATAGGGGCATGGGCCGCAGCTATCAGCGCGGACACCAGAGACGGACATGAAACTCTAAGGCTGCTGCTGCAGCCACCAAGAAGCCTGTGTGCAAGCACAGGTCACTATCCACACATCCCCTCACAGGAGCCTGTGCAACCCACCACTGCAAGGATCCCATGATCCAGGGACAACTTCCCCAGGAGAACACACGGCATGCCACAGGCTGTTGCAACGTCACAGCGGCCTCTGCTGCTGCAGGCTTGCCCGACATTCTGTACCCCTCCCTCCCCCCAGCCTGAGTGAGCCAGAGCCCCTAATCAGCTGCTCTCTTAACCCAGTCCTGTCTGAGTGAAGAACAGACGCCCTCAGGTGGCCTACACGCAGAGGCAGGGACAAATACAAAGCTGAATCCCAGGAGCTATGTGAACAAAGAAGAGAAAGGGAAATTTCTGCCAGCAGCCGCAGGAGTAGCAGATTAAATCTCCACAATCAACTTGATGTACCTTGCATCTCTGGAATACCTGTATAGACAACGAATCATCCCAAAATTGAGGTGGTAGATTTGGGAGCAACTGTAGGCTTAGGGTTTGCTTTCTGCATCTAATTTGTTTCCAGATTTATGTTTATCTTAGTTTAGTATTTAGAGTTTATTATCACTGGCATATTACTTTATTGATTTGGTTGCTCCATTCATACTTTCTTTTTATATATAAATATATATAATTTTTTTCCTATTTCTCTTTTTGTTAGCATGTAGGTGTATGCTTCCTTGTGTGATTTTGTCTGTAGAGTTTTCCTTTTACCATTTGTCCTAGGGTTCTGTCTGTCCATTTTTCTTTTTTTTTATTTTGGTATAGTTTTTAGCACATGTTATCATTGATGGATTTGTTTTTTGGTTTGGTTTCTCTCTTCTTTCTTTCTTTCTTTTATAACTTTTTTATTTTTAATAATTATTTTTTATTTTAATTCTTTTCTTTTCTTTCTTTCTTTCTTTTTTTCTCCCTTTTCATCTGAGCCATGTGGCTGATAGGGTCTTGGTGCTCTGACCGAGTGTCAGGCTTGTGTCTCTAAGGTGGTAGAGCCAAGTTCAGGATATTGGTCCACTAGAGACCTCTCGGCTCCACATAATATCAAATGGAGAAAGTTTCCAAGAGAACTCCATCTCAATGCTAACACCCACCTCCACTCAATGAAGAGCAAGATACAGTGCTGGCCAACCTAAGCCAAACAATCAACAGGACAGGAACACAACCCCATCTATTAGCATAGCGGCTGCCTAAAATCATAATAAGGTCTCAGACACCCCAAAACACACCACCAGACGTGGTCATCACCACCAGAAACACAAGAACCAGGCTCATCCACGAGAACACAGGCACTAGTCCCCTCCACGAGGAAGCCTACACAACCCACTGAACCAACCTTAGGCACTGGGGGCAGACACCAAAAACAACAGGAACTACAAACCAGCAGCCTGTGAAAATGAGACCCTAAATACAATAAGTTAAGCAAAATGAAAAGACAGAGAAACACACAGCAGATGAAGGAGCAAAGTAAAAACCCACCAGACCAAAAAAATGAAGAGGAAATAAGGAGTCTACCTGAAAAATACATCAGAGTAATGATAAAGATGTAGTAAAGATGATCCAAAATCTTGGAAATAGAATGGAGAAAATACAAGAAATGTTTAACAAGGACCTATCAGAACTAAAGAGCAAACAAACAATGATGAACAACACAAAAATACGAAATTAAAAATTATCTGGAAGGAATCAAGAGCTGAATAACTGAGGCAGAAGAATGGATAAGTGACCTGGAAGATAAAATAGTAGAAAAAAGTACTGCAAAGCCAAATAAAGAAAAAAGAATGAAAATAATTGAGAACAGTATTAGAGACATTTGGAACAACATTAAATGCACCAACATTCGAATTATAGGGGTCCCAAAAGAAGAAGAGTAAGAGAAAGGGACTGAGAAAATATTTGAAGAGATTATAGCTGAAAACTTGCCTAATATGGGAAAGGAAATAGTCAATCAAGTCCAGGAAGTGCAGAGAGTCACATACAGGATAAATCCAAGGAGAAACATGCCAAGATACATATTAACCAAATTATCAAAAATTAAATACAAAGAAAAAGTATTAAAAGCAGCAAGGGAAACACAGCAAATAGCATACAAGGGAATCCACATAAGGTTAACAGCTGACCCTTCAGCAGAAAGCCTGCAAGCCAGATGGGAGTGGCAAGACATACTTAAAGTGATGAAAGGGAAAAATATACAACCAAGATTTCTCTACCCAGCAAGGATCTAACTCAGATTCGACAGAGAAATTAAAACCTTTATAGAAGAAGCAAAAGCTAAGAGAATTTAGCACCACCAAACCAGCTTTACAGCAAATGCTAAAGGAACTTCTCTAGACTAGAAACACAAGAGAAGGAAAAGACCTACAGTAACAAAACCAAAACAATTAAGAAAACTGTAATAGGAACATACATATCGATAATTACCTTAAATGCAAATGGATTAAATGCTCCAACCAAAAGACATAGACTGGCTGAATGGATACTAAAACAAGAGCAATATATATGCTGTCTACAAGAGACCCACTTCAGACCTAGGGACACATACAGACTGAAAGTGAGGGGATGGAAAATGATATTCCATACAAAAGGAAACCAAAAGAAAGCTGGAGTACCAATTCTCATATCAGACAAAATAGACTTTAAAGTAAAGATCATTACAAGAGACAAGAAGGACACTACATAGTGATCAAAGGATCAATCCAAGAAGAAGATATAACACTTGTAAATATTTATGCAGCCAACATAGGAGCACCTCAAAACATAAGGCAAATGCTAGCAGCCATAAAAGGGGAAATCAACAGTAACACATTCATAGTAGGGGAATTTAACACCCCAGTTTAACCAATGGACAGATCATGAAAAATGAAAATAAATAAGGAAACACAAGCTTTAAATGATACATTAAATAAGATGGACTTAATTGATATTTATAGGGCATTCCATCCAAAAACAACAGAATACACTTTCTTCTCAAGTGCTCATGGAACATTATCCAGGATAGATCATATCTTGGGTCACAAATCAAGACTTGGTAAATTTAAGAAAACTATAATCATATCAATTATCTTTTTCAACCACAACACTATTTGACTAGGTATCAATAACAGGAAAAAAAATCTGTAAAAAATACAAACACATGGAAGCTAAACAATACACTACTTAATAACCAAGAGATCACTGTAGAAATCAAAGTGGATATCAAAAACTATCTAGAAACAAACGACAATGAAAACATGATGACCCAAAACCTATGGGATGCAGAAAAAGCAGTTATAAGAGGGAAGTTTATAGCAATACAATCCTACCTTAAGAAACAAATCCTTTTTAACCCACCTCCTAGAGAAATAGAAATAAAAACAAACAGATGGGACCTAATGAAACTTAAAAACTTTTGCACAGCAGAGGAAAATGTAAACAAATGAAAAGATAACCCTCAGAATAGGAGAAAATATTTGCAAATGAAACAACTGACAAAAGATTAATCTCCAAAATTTACAAGAAGCTCATGCAGCTCAATATCAAAAAAGCAAACAACCCAATCCAAAAATGGGCAGAAGGATCTTGCTGTGATTTATGTCATAGAGTGTTCTGTCTATGTTTGCCTCTAAGAGATTTATAGTGTCTGGCCTTACATTTAGGTCTTTGGTTTTGTGTGTGTGTGTGATACGCGGGGCTGTCACTGCTGTGGCCTCTCCCGTTGCAGAGTACAGGCTCCGGACGCGCAGGCTCAGTGGCCATGGCTCATGGGCCCAGCCGCTCTGCGGCATGCGTGATCTTCCCAGACTGGGGCACGAACCCGCGTCCCCTGCATCAGCAGGTGAACTCTCAACCACTGCGCCAACAGGGAAGCCCATCTTTGATCCATTTTGAGCTTATTTTTGTGTATGGTGTTAGGGAGTGTTCTAATTTCATTCTTTTACATGTAGCTGTCCAGTTTTCCCAGCACCACATATTGAAGAGGCTGTCTTTTCTAGATTGTATATTCTTGCCTCCTTTATCAAAAATAAGGTAACCACTTGTGCATATGTTTATCTCTGGGCTTTCTATCCTGTTCCATTTGTCTATATTTGTTTTGTGCCAGTATCATACAGTCTTTATTACTGTAACATTGTAATACAGTCTGAAGTGTAGGAGCCTGATTCCTCCAGCTACAATTTTTTTTAAACATCTTTATTGGGGTATAATTGCTTTACAATGGTGTGTTAATTTCTGCTTTATAACAAAGTGAATCAGTTATATATATAAATATGTTCCCATATCTCTTCCGTCTTGCGTCTCCTTCCCTCCCACACTCCCTATCCCACCTCTCCAGGCGGTCACAAAGCACCAAGCTGATTTCCCTGTGCCATGTGGCTGCTTCCCACTAGCTAACTACCTTACGTTTGGTAGTGTATATATGTCCATGCCTCTCTGTCGCCCTGTCAAAGCTCACCCTTCCCCCTCCCCATATCCTCAAGTCCATTCTCCAGTAGGTCTGTGTCTTTATTCCTGTCTTACCCCTAGGTTCTTCATGACATTTTTTTTTCTTAAATTCCTTATATATGTGTTAGCATACGGTATTTGTCTTTCACTTTCTGACTTACTTCACTCTGCATGACAGACTCTAGGTCTATCTACCTCATTACAAATAGCTCAATTTTGTTTCTTTTTATGGCTGAGTAATATTCCAGTGTATATATGTGCCACATCTTCTTTATCCATTCATCCGATGATGGGCACTTAGGTTGTTTCCATCTCTGGGCTATTGTAAATAGAGCTGCAATGAAGATTTTGGTACATGACTCTTTTTGAATTTTGGTTTTCTCAGGGTATATGCCCAGTAGTGGGATTGCTGGGTCATATGGTAGTTCTATTTGTAGTTTTTTAAGGAACCTCCATACTGTTCTACATAATGGCTGAACCAATTCACATTCCCACCAGCAGTGCAAGAGTGTTCCCTTTCCTCCACACCCTCTCCAGCATTTATTGTTTCTAGATTTTTTAATGATGGCCATTCTGACTGGTATGCGATGATATCTCATTGTAGTTTTGATTGGCATTTCTCTAGTGATTAATGATGTTGAGCATTCTTTCATGTGTTTGTTGGCAATCTGTATATCTACTTTGGAGAAATGTCTATTTAGGTCTTCTGCCCATTTTTGGATTGGGTTGTTTGTTTTTTTGTTATTGAGCTGCATGTGCTGCTGGTAAATTTTGGAAATTAATCTTTTGTCAGTTGCTTCATTTGCAAATATTTTCTCCCATTCTGAGGGTTGTCTTTTGGTCTTGTTTATGGTTTCCTTTGCTGTGCAAATGCTTTGATATTTCATTAGGTCCCATTTGTTTATTTTTGTTTTTATTTCCATTTCTCTGGGAGGTGGGTCAAAAAGGATCGTGCTGTGAATTATGTCATAGAGTGTTCTGCCTATGTTTTCCTCTAAGAGTTTGATAGTTTCTGGCCTTACATTTAGGTCTTTAATCCATTTTGAGCTTATTTTTGTGTATGGTGTTAGGGAGTGATCTAATCTCATACTTTTACATGTAGCAGTCCAGTTTTCCCAGTACCACTTATTGAAGAGGCTGTCCTTTCTCCACTGTACATTCCTGCCTCCTTTATCAAAGTTAAGGTGCGTGGGTTTATCTCTGGGCTTTCTATCCTGTTCCATTGATCTATATTTCTGTTTTTGTGTCAGTACCATACTTTCTTGATTACTGTAGCTTTGTAGTATAGTCTGAAGTCAGGGAACCTGATTCCTCCAGCTCCATTTTTCTTTCTTAAGATTGCTTTGGCTATTTGAGGTATTTTGCGTTTCCACACAAATTGTGAAATTTTTTGTTCTATTTCTGTGAAAATCACCATTGGTAGTTTGACAGGGATTGTATTGAATCTGTAGATTGCTTTGGGTAGTAGAGTCATTTGCACAATGTTGATTCTTCCAATAAACGAACATGGTATCGCTCTCCATCTGTTTGTATCATTTTTAATTTCTTTCATCAGTGTCTTATAGTTTTTTGCATACAGGTTTTCTGTCTCCTGAGGTAGATTTATTGCTAGGCATTTTATTGTTTTTGTTGCAATGGTAAAAGGTAATTTCACGTTCGAATTTTTCATTCATAGTAATGCAAGAGATTTCTGTACATTAATTTTGCATCCTGCTACTTTACCAAATTCATTGATTAGCTGTAGTAATTTTCTTATAGCATCTTTAGGATTCTCCATGTATAGTATCATGTATATAGTATCATGTATAGTATCATATCATCAACAGATGAACGGATAAAGAAGATGTGGCACATATATAAATTGTAATAGTATTCAGCCATAAAAATAAATGTAATTGAATTATTTGTAGCAATTTGGATGGACATAGCGTCTGTCATGCAGAGTGAAGTAAGTCAGAAAGAGAAAAACCAATACTGTATGCTCACACATATATATGGTATGTAAAAAGAAAAAGTTGTTTTGAAGAACCTAGGGGCAGAACAGGAATAAAAATGCAGAGAATGGACTTGAGGACAGGGGCAGAGTGAAGGGTAAGCTGGGACGAAGTGAGAGAGTGTCATGGACTTATATATACTATCAAATGTAAAATAGATAGCTAGTGGGAAGCAGCCACATAGCACAGGGATATCAGCTCGGTGTTCTGTGACCACCTAGAGGGGTGGGATAGGGAGGGTGGGAGGGAGACCTAAGAGGGAAGATATATGGAGATATATGTATATGTAAAACTGATTCACTTTGTTGTAAATCAGAAACTAACACACCATTTTAAAGCAATTATACTCCAATAGAGATGTTAAAAAAATAGAAAGATCTATGCGTATGCATATTTGCTATACTGATTTGTATGTTAAATTGAAAAAAAGAAACAATCATAATGCACAACAATGATTGGTTAAATAAATGATGGTAATAAAAGAGGTAATAATAATAACAAAAGGAAACAACCATTCCAATCCCTTCCTTTCTAAAAATGTTCAATTTTCTATTGAATAAAGATATTCCCAGTGTTAAAAATTTTTCTAGAAGAATGTAGGTAATCTTTTAAAGTATAGATACATTTTTCTTCTGATATGAACTTGAGTCATTGAATGGCACTAAACATATAATTAATTAAAGTCAGATTGCCCTGATCTGTGAAAACTCATAGAATTAATGTCACAACCAAAGGCTCCACCTCTGGGAATTAATTGTCCTCGAGAAAATAATAATTTTTCCCAATATTTAACAATTGATTTTTTTTCCAAAATTGAAATCAATGCGAATCTTCTCTAGCAGAGTCTGAGGGCTTGAGGTGAGAGGTGTGTATGAATGGGATGTGTTTGGTTAAAAGAAAATGTAGGAAGCAAAGGCAACTTAGCTGACAACATGACAACTTAGATTTAGAAAGTGATCTAAGTGGGCAACTTACATCTGCCCATCCCATGAGCAGATCTTCACTTTCTGTTTCACTACTAAAATTACTGGATCATGGAAGATAATTGCAAAAAACAATATTTTTCACTCCATTTTGGATCTCCCACATTAAGACTCTGCATTAGGAGACTAACCTTCCCACTCTATGTACCCAAATTATGTTCCGTTTACAAGATTAGCCAAAGATTAGCTACAATTTACTTGCTATTAATGATATATATTTTGCTTAAAGTAGGAATGCAAAGGTTTGGAAGAAAAGATATAGTCTTTATCTCATGGCATGTATATTGTAGTTAGTAAAGCAGATATTGATTTTTAATTACAAATATAAATGTGTGTAATTACAAACTGAGATGAGCACTGTAAAGAAATGTTACTCAGTTCTTTAAAATCATATAACAATAAACCTGACCTAGAATTGTGTGTGTGTGTCCCAGATGTGGTGGCATAAAGAAGCTATCAGAGAAGATATCCTTGAGGAAGTAACAGATCTGAAAGTGAAGGCATAGTAGAGGCAAACTAGGTTAAAAAATGGTGGATTGTGGATAGGTGGGTAGAAATGGAGCACTTAAGATGGAGAGAATAGACTGTTCATATATTCTGTAGCAGGAAGTAGCATGGCATATCAGAGAAGCTACAAAACGTCTAGAGGCAACTCTACACACATAAATTTGACACTTTATGTGAAGTGAATCAGTTCCTCAAAAACCACAAAATACCACAGATCACCAAAATAAAAATGATAATTTGAATAGTCCTATATCTAGTAAGAAAAATTTAATTTTTAATTTAATTACACAACAAAAAATATATAGACCAAAATGTTTCAATGGAAAATTCCATCAAACATTTAAAGAGGAGTTAATACCACTTCTATATCATCATTTCCAGAAAATGGAATTGGAGGCAACACTTCTAGATTAATTCTATGAAACCAGTATTACTCTGTTACCAAATACAGACAAGGAAAGCACAAAAATATAACTACAGACCAACACAGTTGCAAAAATATTTGACAAAATATTAGCAAATAGAATTCAGTGATATATTAAAAAATTATACACCATGACCAAGTGCAGTTTACTCCAGATATGAACGCAGATATGTCTTTCCCCTTATTTGTACCTTGTTTGATTTATTTCACTGACACTTTGTAGTTTTTGCCATTCATGTACTATCCACATTTTATTAGATTTACACCTAGGCATTTCAGTCCTTGAGTATCATAAAAGGTATTATATTTAAAATTTTTGATGTCTATGTATTCAATTCCAGTTTATAGGGAAAAATGAGTTTTGTAATTACATCTTCTTTCCTACGGCATTGCTGAAATCACATACTACTTCTAGGTATTTGTAGATTCATTGGGATATATTATGTAGATAAATTTTACCTTCTGCAAATATGGAGAGTTTTGTTTCTTCCTTTCAAATATATGTTTTTATTTTTTATTCCCTTTTCTTGCCTTATTGCACTGACTAGAAATTCCAGTGCTATTTTGAATAAGTGATGAGGGAGAGGACATTCTGACCTTATTCCTGATCTTAGTGGGAAAGCATTCAGTCCTTTATGATTAATTATAACATTTGCTATAGATTCTTTTTGTAGATGCTCTTTATATGGTTTTATAGGTTTTTTTTTCCTTTTTATCTTGTTAATATAGTGGATTATTTGATTGGTTTTTGAATATTGGATCAGCCTTGCATATCTGGAAGATTCAGTATATGATAATGTAAATTCTCCACCACAGTTATACAGATTTAATGGAATACTTAAAACACCAGCAAGAATTTTTGTAGATATAGATAAGATTATAAAAGAATTTATATGCAAAAGCAGAGGAACTAGAATAGCTAAAACAATTTGAAAAATAAGAATAAAGTGAGAATAATTGACTACACTATTTCAAGAGTTATTATTTAACTATAGTAATCAGGACTTCACAGCATTGATGGAAGGATAGACAGAGAGATCAATGGTACAGAACAACAATCGAGAAATAGATTCACACAAGCATGCCCAACTGATTTTCCATAAAGTTGCAAAAGCAATTCAATGGAGGAAGTAAAGTCTTTCAACAAATGGTGCTGGAACACATGAATATCTATAAGCAAAAAATATGAATCTTGACCCAAACCTCACTTTTTATATAAAGATTCACTAGAAAGTGATCATGGACATAAATGTAAAGTAGAAAAATAAAGTTTTTTTTCCTTGAAAATAAAGAGACATTTATGGGGCTCTAGGGCCAGGAAAAGAGTTCTTAAACTTGACACCAAAAGCACAATCTATAAAAGGAATATTTGATAAATTGGATTTCTTAAAATTAAAAACTTATGTTTTGTAAAAGAGCCTGTGAAAAGCATAAGAAGTCAGACCACAGTGTGGGAGAAATATTTGCAAACCACATATGTGACAAAAGATGAGGACCTAGAACATATAAATAATCCTCAAAACTAAACAGGCAAATTGTTAGGAGAATAAACCCCGTGTTAAATGTTCTTTACTGCAATACAATAATATAAAATTTAAAAATAACAGGAGAGAATAACCCTGAATTGTCCAATTAGAAAAAGAGCAAAAGAAAAGAATAGACATTTTATCAAAGAAGATATACATATGGAAAATGAGCACATGAAAAGATCATTATCCATCAAGGAAATGATGAAAACCACAATGAAATATCACTACCCTCCTATTAATGGCTGAAACAAAAAATAGTGACAATACCAAATGCTAACAAGGATGCAGAGAAACTGGACCACTCTTACATGTTGATTGCAATGTAAAATGGTACAACCACTCTGGAAAATAGTTTGGCAGTCTCTTAAATAGTAAACATCCAACTACCATATAACCCAGCAGTTACACTCTTATGCCTTTTTTTCCAAAAAATTAAAAACACAGATCCACACAAAAATCTGTACACAAATGTTCATAGAAGCTTTATTCATAATATTCAAAACCTGGAAACAACCCAGATCTCCTTTTATGGATGTAGGGTTTAAGTAAGTGTGGTACATCCATACCATGGATTACTTTCATTAATGAAAAAAAATAAACTCTTGATAAACACTAAAACTTGGATAAATATACAGAGATTTATGCTAACTGAAAGAAGGCAACCCCAAAAGTTTACCAAAAGTGTCATTCTATATATACAATATTTTTTAGCAGACAGTGATGGCAAAAAGGCAGGAGGAGGGAAGTGTGTATGGCTATAAAAAGACAAGAAGACAGATCCTTGTGACAGACACAGTTTGTATTTTGACAGTAACAATGTCAATATTCTGATTTTGATATTATACTATAGTTGTACAGGATGGTACCATTGTGAGAAGCTGAGTAAAGTAGGCATGGCATCTCTCTGTACTATTTCTTGCATCTGCATGTGAATCTACAATTATCTTTAAAAGTATGTTTAATTTAAAAATGTCTCTGGCGCATGTGAAGAATGGAGTTCAAGGAGGTCAGATTAGTTGCAATAGGAAACTATTGAGTAATTCTAAAACCATTGAGTAATGTTAGACCTAATATGATTATCAACAAGTATGGTAGCAGTAGAAATGGAGAGAAATGGATCGATTCAAGAGGTATAAAAGGGGTACAAGTAGCTGGATTTGGTGATGGACTAGATATGGGGAGTGGGAGAAGAGGGAATGTCAAGGATGAGTTCATTCTAGGTTTCTGACGTGTAGAAAACTCTTGAAGAGGACAAAGTATATATTGGGGGTGGCAGAGGCCACAGATAAGTGGTACAGCTATATTATTATGTATCAGCTAAATATCAAGCCCACCAAGAGCTATATAGGTCCAGGAAACCAGAGAAATTTTTATGATAGAAAAGAAAGATTTAGTGTGCTTAAAATCAGGAAGATCCAGCTGACAGAGAGAGAGAGAGAGAGAGAGAGAGAGAGAGAGAGAGAGAGAGAGAATAAATACATGGGAATGAACATTTACTAATAGTTGAAAGATATTACCCTCGTTTATTTAAATGAGTAACTGGATTCAGATTGGCTAATGATCAGTCACCAGGTAGCAAATGGAAGATCCTCGATGAAAATTTATGTCTATTTGACTTTTGAGATATTAATCACACTGATTTCCTATGAATTATCTTCTAACAAAAAATAACATCAGTGATCTATCTCTTAATATTAGATTTTAGGAGCAGCTTCTTCATTAACATAGAAAAGGAATTAGGAAATATTCTGATTCACTGAATTTAGACATTTCTTTGTTAACATTCAAGTGTGTATACCAGTTCAGTAATGATTCTTTCAAAGTAAAAAGTATCATTTACATTTTGAGAGAGCAGAATCACATAGAATCTTGCATTTCTTTATCCTTAATATTCCTTTTAACTCAGTGTGAACAAATTAAAGAGTTGTGCTTGAGGTACGACTTGATGAGTTAACAACAAAATGAAATATAGAAACATTGCCTTGAACTGAGCCCTTTCTTTTAATAAAAGAATAAAAACCATTTACATGTATTATTACTACTGATATGTTTGGCCTTATTTATGCTATTTTATTTTGTTTTATTATTTGTTTGTTATTATTTGTTTGTAACGCTTGGATACAATGCTTTCATTTCAATTTTTTCTTTCCATTTCTGGATTGACCAAATTTATTTTTTTCCTTAGTGGTTTGAAAAATATAAAAAATTATATCTATTCTTCCAGTGATTAACTTAAAATTTTATTTTTTTAATTTTTAAAATGTTTTACAGTAGGTCTTCATTGGTTAACTATTGTAAATATAGCAGTGTGTACGTGTTAATCCCAAACTCCCAATCTATCACTCTCCACACACTCCCCCCGGTAACCATAAGTTCACTCTCTAAGTCTGTGAGTCTGTTTCTGTTTTGTAAATAAGTTTATTTGTATCATTATTTTTAGATTCCACATATAAGCGATATCATATGATATTTGTCTTTCTATGTCTGACTTACTTCAGTTGGTATGATCATCTCCAGGTTCATCCATGTTGCTGCAAATGGCATTATTTCATTCTTTCTTATGGCTGAGTAGTATTTCACTGTATATATGTATCACATCCTTTTTATCTGTTCATCTGTTGACAGACATTTAGATTGCTTCCTTGTCTTGGCTATTGTAAACAGTGCTGCAATGAACACTGGGGTGAATATACCCTTTCAAAACATGTTTTTCTCCAGATATATGCCCAGGACTGGGATTGCTGTATCATATGGTAGCTCTATTTTTACTTTTTAAAGGAACCTCTATACAGTTCTCCATAGTGGCTATACCAATTTACATTCCCTCTAATAGTGTAGGAGGGCTCCCCTTTCTCTACACCCTCTCCAACATTTATATTTGTAGATTTTTTGATGATGGCCATTCTGACCAGTGTGAGGTGATATCTCATGGTAGTTTTGATTTGCATTCCTCTAATAATTAGTGATGTTGAGCATCTTTTCATGTGCTCTTGGCCATCTGTATGTCTGCTTTGGAGAAATGTCTTTTTAGGACGTCTGCCCATCTTTTGATTGGGTTGTTTGTTTTTCTGATATTGAGCCACATGAGCTGTTTGTAAATTTTGGAGACTAATCCCTTGTCTGTTGCTTCATTTGCAAATATTTTCTCCCATTCTGAGGGTTGCCTTTTCGTCATGTTTATGGTTTCCTGTGCTGTTCAAAAGCTTTTAAGTTTCATTAGGTCCCATTTGTTTATTTTTGTTTTTATTTTCATTACTCTAGGAGGTGGGTCAAAGAAGATCTTGCTGTGATTTATATCAAAAAGTGTTCTTCCTATGTTTTCCTATAAGAGTTTTATAGTGTCCAGTCTTATATTTAGGTCTGTAATCCATTTTGAGTTTATTTTTGTGTATGGTATTAGGGAGTGTTCTTACTTTACTCTTTTACATGTATCTGTCTAGTTTTCCCAGTACCACTTATTGAAGAGACTCTTTTCTCCATTGTATATTCTTGTCTCCTTTGTCATAGATTAATTGACCAGGCTTGTGGGTCTATCTCTGGGCTTTCTATCCTGTTCCATTGATCTATATTTCTGTTTTTGTGCCAGTACCATACTGTCTTGATTATTGTAGCTTTGTAGTATAGTCTAAAGTCAGGAAGCCTGATTCCTCCAGCTCCGTTTTTTTCCTCAAGATTGCTTTGTTTATTTGGGGTCTTTTGTGTTTCCATACAAATTTTAAGATGTTTTGTTCTAGTTCTGTGAAAAATGCCATTGGTAATATGATAGGGATTGCATTGAATCTGTAGATTGTTTTGGGTAGTATAGTCATTTTGACAGTGTTGATTCTTCCAGTACAAGAACATGGTATATCTCTCCATCTGTTTGTGTCATCTTTGATTTCTTTCATCAGTGTCTTATAGTTTTCTGAGTACAGGTCTTTTGCCTCCTTATGTAGGTTTATTCCTAGAAATTTTATTCTTTTTAGTTCAATGGTGAATGGGATTGTTTCCATAATTTCTCTTGCTGTTCTTTTGTTGTTAGTGTATAGTAATGTAAGAGATTTCTGTGCATTAATTTCATATCCTGCAACTTTACCAAATTCATTGATTAGCTCTAGTATTTTTCTGGTGGCATCTTTAGGATTTTCTATGTATAGTATCATATCATCTGCAAACACTGACAGTTTTGCTACTTCTTTTCCAATTTATATTCCATTTATTTCTTTTTCTTCTCTGATTGCCATGGCTAGGACTTCCAAAACTATGTTGAGTAAAAGTGCTGAGAGTGGACATCCTTGTCTTGTTCCTGATCTTAGAGGAAATGCTTTCAGTTTTTCACCATTGAGAATGATGTTTGCTATGGGTTTGTCATATATGGCCTTTATTATATTGAGTTATATTCCCTCTATGCCTACTTCCTGGAGAGTTTTTATCATAAACGGGTGTTGAATTTTGTTCAAAAGCTTTTTCTGAATCTATTAAAATGATCATATGGTTTTTATTCTTTAATTTATTGATGTGGTTTATCACACTGATTGATTTGCAGATATTGCAGAATCCTTGCATCCCTTGAATAAATCCCACTTGAACATGGTGTATGATCCTTTTAATATATTGTTCAATTCAGACTGCTAGTATTTTATTGAGGATTTTTGCTTCTATGTTCATCAGAGATATTAACCTGCAATTTTCTTTTTCTTGTGGTATTTTTGTCTGGTTTAGTTGTAAGGGTGATGGTGACCTCATCTATAAGCATGTAGTTATGTCAGTATTTTCCTCCAATAAATATATTTTTACTTCATCTACTCATATTTTATTAAAATTACTGGAATTGTATTTACAATATGTTACTAAGATTTTCCCTTTATTTTATTACTTCAAAAATATTATTTAACAATTATCTTAACCTTCAAGTGCATATTATCATTATTTCCTTAGATTAAACTGTATGGTTTAGTGTTTTGTTTTGTTTAGTGCCTTCCTCCTGACAGCATTGAAAAATCTGGGCACTTCTTCACTTCTAGGATATATGGGCCTCAAGTGCTTAAGTCAGCCATTTAGAACTTCTAGTGCAAATAATGAAGTCAAAGTAAGTAAAAGCTTACCTGGAAAGAAAGTATGTTCTTTTTAAAAATTAAAATTTATCTATATTTAATTTAAATTATTGTAAATGGTAGACTACCCCATTCTTTAAAATATACTCATGTGACCTCATATTCAATTTTTAAGCTTTCATAAGTGGTAGAGAATAATCAAATACCTAATTTTCAATACTTCAATTCATTTTTAATGATATAGCTTTATACCACTCCCTAAAATATTCATCGCTTTTTCAATATTTTATCTGCAGCCCCTTAGCTAAGCTGGTTGAGAATATTTCATCTTCAGTAAATTTCTCTCAAACAATGAACTGTACTTGAATATACACAAGATAGTGTGCCTAGCTCTGCAATCAATTCAAGTCCAGATGGCAACATGTGTAATGACATGATGCTGCTAATCACGTGCTTCTGAAGCAGTGAACTTTTTATCATTCTGATTTCTGACTACTGTGTCATTTAATGTTTCACATTTCCAATCTCTGCTACATACCTCAAATGAAGAAATATATTTTCTTTGGTAACCTTGTTTTTTGGAGCTGCAAATTTGTAGTAATTTACAAAAACAAGATGAAAGACAGGTGTGATTTATTTAGTTCCTTCTTGCATATTAAACTTTACACGTGAAAGATTATACTAGATCTGTCTAGATAACTTAGCTAACATTGCCTTCCACTAAGAAAAAGTTGAAATAGGTTCCGTGTGATCATGTTCTCAGATTGATTTGTTGTTGCTAAATCCAGTTAAAATTACTGTAGAATGCATAAAAATGAGTGTCTCAAACAATGTAGCATACATTCATAAATGTTTCCCAGCAGCTGAAAAGAACATAGATCCTACTTTTTTAAAAAAAATATCTGGCAATTCTTTTTCAGTATTGATTTTTATTTTTTAATTTTTAAATTTTTTCCAACATCTTTATTATAGTATAATTGCTCTATAATGGTGCATTAGCTTTGGCTGTATAACAAAGTGAATCAACCATATGTATACACATGTCCCCATATCCCCTTGCTCTTGTATCTCCCTCCCACCCTCCCTATCCCACCCCTCTAGGTGGTCACAAACCACCGAGCTGATCTCCCTGTGTTATGCAGCTGCTTCCCACCAACCACCCATTCTACATTTGTTAGTGTATATATGTCCATGCCACTCTCTCACCTCGTCCCACCCTACCCCTGACTTTCCCCGTGTCCTCAAGTCCACTCTCCACATCTGCATCTTTATTCCTGTCCTGCCCCTAGGTTCTTCAGAACCTTTATTTTTTCTTTAGATTTTATATATTGATTTTTATTTTTTAAAAGACCAGAGTTACATTCAACAATAGTTAACAGAAATCCAGTCACAACTGTTATGATCCACTATTCAAGTTCCAGGTGATTCTCTCAAATCACATTATCAACTGCGAAATGAAAAGACAGTTAAGAAGCTTTTTTATCAGTGCTGGAACATTTCTACCAAAAAAGGAATATATACAATGCATTTTCTCATACAGTAAATCTAGATAAATCCTACATTTGAAAGCAGGAATAAGCCCCTTATACCTAGAAAACAGACATATAGATGATTTGAAATAGTAAACATATAAATGAACATTCAGGCACGTTTCTAAAGATTAATATATTGGTCTCACAATTAACCATTAATGTTTCTTTCTCAAGCTGGGTGTTTGTCACTCTGATCTTCTAAGGGATCACTAGGGGTGAATGCCTCTATTTTTATCAAAAAGTCTGAATCTTTCAATATGAATTTTTGTTCAGTATATTCAGTATATTTCTTGTTCAATGAGTAACAAATAAAGATAATTTATTTGGCAAAATATTTAGAGTATTTCATCTTTGGTGGCTATTGGTTTGTAATATGCAATTCTAATGGAATCTACCACATCAGATTCCTAACTTCAGAGCTTTTCTTGATTCCAATGAGAATAAAACAATGTAAACTTGTACATGTTGAATACAAAACAACAGAAATAGGAAAATATTTTAATAGTTGGAACACTAACCAAAAGAGATAGGGAATTTTTAACATTAGGAATCTTGATGTCCAAGTCTGGGCCATATTTATAAGCATTAAAGTATGTGTAAAGTATTAAGAAATGAAATCAACATTTTGTCAAATTGCTCTAATATGCAATACCATTGTCTATTCCCTTTAAAATAAATTTTCAACCTGTAAGCTGAATATGAGCTGAAGAGAGTCTTGGGTAAATCAACATAAGTGTTGATACTACTGGATATGTGAAAAAGGGAGCCTGTGTTTGCAGAGTCAGAGGTATTTACAGCAAGGCTTGAAACCTCCCCAAACTCTCTGTATGTCCCTAGGCTATGCTGGGGTTTACTATCTCTACCTTCCACCAAATAGCGTACTAAATTAGTATTCAGAATACATTCACAAAGAATACTCTGCCCATTTGTATTCAGGATTATGAGAAACTTCATTAACTAGTGATCATTTGAATTTTGATATGCAATTATTACTCTTAATCTTGTATTTAAGAGATGAGAGTCTTTGATTGGCTTGCATCTCAGAAAGTGAAAAAAGAATGTACGAAATTATGTATATTTCCACTTCAAACACAAAAGAAACTACATAGAAGGAATAATTCATCTTATGAAGTGATTGTGGTGTGGACTATGATGACACTTTGGCTCTTCTACAATTACTGATTTCAGCTAAGGGTTTAAGAACAGTGCTAGAGAGGTGACCCATTTCAGGGAATATTGAAAATATTCAAAACAAATTACTTCTGGTGGAGGAGTATTTGATTTTATCTGCTAAAACAAGTTTCAAATGGTTCTAATGTTTTCTAAGGTAGAGATTGGAGTTCAGTGATATTCAAACTAATATAGGCATAGCATATTCTTTTCCTCTTTTTTGCATCAAAGTTAGATAATATTTCAACAGAATAATGGTTTTCAAACTGTAGTATACATAAGAATCACCTGGGATGCTTGTTAAATATACTCATTGCCAGGCTCTCCCATAGAAATGGCTAATTCAGTTGGGCTTGAGTAGTGCTTGGCCATCTGCACTTTTTAAAGCTTCTGAGTTGATTGTCATGTATGTAACCAGTTAAAAATTCTGACTCTAAAATATCTATATAATACAACTATAGGAAGAAGCAAGGATCACCCAAAAGACAAGCAAAGGCCATTTATTCTGAGCTTGCTATAGCAAGGGAGTAAAGCACCGTCAATTGCATTTGGCAGAGAATCAAAGCCAGGCAGGAGAGTGAGAAACTTTGATAGTGAAAAAATTGAGAGGCTTCAGAAATGTCCTAGTTGTAGGTTGTGAACATAACGAAGCTGAAGGCAAGCTAGCTAGAAGTGAGACATCCTATGTGATTGGTTCAAGGAGCATATTTGGTTTCTCTCTTTTGTCTTGAGTGGGAAACAGGGACAAAAATTAGGGAAGCTGACAGGTATTGACCAAGTCCTGACCATTCTGGGACGAATGCTGCAGAGGCTGTCGTTTGGCTTCCTGAACTGTTGCTGCAGAGGTCCTGCTGTTGTCCATTACTATGGTCAGTCTCTACAGATTCCAAACTAAAGAGGACTAGCTTTATATAGTGCCCCATAATACTTTCCCTATTGTTTTTTAATACCAAACTTCTCATTTCTAATTCAAAATTAATTCCTTTGGTACGAGATTTTCTCTTTCAAAAAACTGCAAATACACCCATTATCAAGTACTTTACTGAGATCAGATTTCAATCAGAATCAGACTATATCATAAGTACTCTAAGAATACATGAAGGGAGTGTAAAGATGATAGTTTACCAAGGAGTAAAATGGTCCAATGCTTAAATACTAAATATACCCTCACCACTTTCACTGAGAAAGGACCTCTATCAGAAAAAACTATTTTTTTAATTTCTTAATAAAACTTTTTTACTTAAATTAATGATTTCTCATTCTAACATCCTTTCACCAATTTTTCAGCTATTATCCAACAGATGTGTTAAATCCTGCTTCCATTTTACCCTCTTTCAGGAAAACTTCTCATAAATAATTAATTATTGCTCTTTGGATTCATATAATATGAAAGAAAGGATACTCAATCCCATAAGTTTAGGATAAGCAGAAATCTTTAGGTAATCCCCTTTTTAACTTAAAAAAGCACAGCATTAAAACAAATATAGTCACTTTGAAGTCAATTGTTTTGGATATATTTGTCTGTCTATAAAACTTTTTTATGTTAACCTATTAACTTTTATATCTCAACAGTTAAGAGGCCTACAACGTTAGGACAAAAAGCCTAGGGAAGAATGAATTTGGTAGGCACTTATGTTATTTCAAAGTCAGCAATGGAATTATAAACTGGAAAAAACAAATGCTTGCTATTTTCTACTCAAGTGCATAGAATTATATCTGTACCACATACAGAATCTTACTGATGTCTTTAGAAAAAATAGCCTTACTATAACTAAAGTAAATGGTCTGTCTTTTCATTTTCCTTTAAACCCACTTGAATTTGCAACTCCCTAATGCAACAAAAATAAAGTACACTATATAAGATACTACTGTGAGTTAGGAAATATTTATTCCTTTTATATTAGGTATCACCATGATACCTAGAGAACTAAAAAACATATTAGGCAGCAAGCAAATATTGACAAATGATGAAAGTTTTATGTAGACTATTTCTCCAGAGTATACTCGCTTAATAGACTGACATACTTTCTGGATCACAGACTATAGGCTTCATGCAATGAGACTTAAATAATTATTTTGAATAAATAGGAAGGATAGAAAACAGAAATAACAAGTCAGTTATGTCTCCATCCTTCATCTTATTAGGCTGGCCTTGAATAAATGGTTTTTAAAGTACACTCAAAGAAAAGAAGGAGAAGAGAGAAAGAAAGAGAGAGAGACTGGTATTGGGGGGAAGCGGAGAGAGAGCACATGAAATGTTTATTCTCTGGGGTTAAGACACTAGATACATCTGCAAAAATACTGAATCACTCTGCTGAATACCTGGAAGTAACATAATATTATAAATCAACTATACTTCAATTTAAAAACAGACACTAGATACATTAACTAAACTCTGTAGGGAGTAACATACACATCCATCACCTGTTATCAACAGATATGAATCAGTTGAACATACTTTAGTGGGGAATTTTGAGAGCAGAATTTGGGGCACTGCCTGGACATGGTATTTCTGATGGAACAGCATTTAGAGTATTGATTATGAGAAGTGAAAGGATCTTGAATAGATTAATAAGATGACTCCTTTCCATTGAAAGTGTTCAATTTGAAGACGATCTTCACCAGAGTGTCTAATTTAGGAAGAAGAGCACCAGATTAAAAAGTCAGAATTTATAGATACCTAAAATCATATATTTATTGATTTTTTTATTGCATCTTACTCCCTTTTAAAATTTAAACTCAAAGATATGAGAGGAGGGATTTCTCTTATTTGCCACTGTGCTGCTGGCACCTAGAACACAAAGGCATTGAAAGATATTTGCTGAATCAATTAAGTCAAATGATGGTTCTGGTTCTCTCTATTTTTAAATGAGGTATAGTGAGGTACAGTATTATATGAGTTTTGAGTGTACAATATATTGATTCACAATTTCTAAAGGTTATAGCCCATTCATAGTTCTCATAAAATATTTGTTATATCCCCTGTATTGTGCTATATATCCTTATAGCTTATTAATTTTGTACATAGTAGTTTGTACCTCTTTTTTTTTACATCTTTACTGGAGTATAATTGCTTTACAATGGCGTGATAGTTTCTGCTTTATAACAAAGTGAATCAGTTATACATATACATATATCCCCATATCTCTTCCCTCTTGCGTCTCCCTCTCTCCCGCCCTCCCAATCCCACCCCTCTAGGTGGTCACAAAGCTCAGAGCTTATCTCCCTGTGCTGTGGGGCTGCTTAACACTAGCTATCTATTTTACATTTGGTAGTATATATGTCATGCCACTCTCTCACCTTGGCACAGCTTATACTCCCCCTCCACATATCCTCAAGTCCATTCTCTAGTAGGTCTGTGTCTTTATTCCTGTCTTGCCCATAGGTACTTCATGAACTTTTTTTTCCTTTTTTTTGATTCCATATATAAGTGTTAGCATACGGTATTTGATTTTCTCTTTCTGACTGACTTCACTCTGTATGACAGACTCTAGGTCCATCCACCTCACTACAAATAATTCAATTTCGTTTCTTTTTATGGGTGAGTAACATTCCATTGTATATATGTGCCACATCTTCTTTATCCATTCATCTACCGATGGACACATATGTGGCCTCCATGTCCTGGCTACTGTAAACAGAGCTGCAATGAACATTTTGGTACATGACTCTTTTTGAATTATGCTTTTCTCAGGGTTTATGCACAGCAGTGGGATTGCTGGGTCGTACGGTAGTTCTATTTTTAGTTTTTGAAGCAACCTCCATACTGTACTCCATAGTGGCTGTATCAATTTACATCCCCACCAACAGTGTAAAAGAGTTCCCTTTTCTCCACACACTCTCCAGCATTTATTGTTGTAGATTTTTTGATGATGGCCATTGTGACAGGTGTGAGGTGATATCTCATTGTAGTTTTGATTTGTATTTCTCTAATAATTAATGATGTTGAGCATTCTTTCATGTGTTTGTTGGCAGTCTGTATATCCTCTTTGGACAAAAGTCTATTTAGGTCTTCTGCCAATTTTTGGATTGGGTTGTTTGATTTTCTGACAATAGGCTGCATGGGTTGCTTGTAAATTTTGGAGATTAATCCTTTGTTAGTTGCTTCATTTGCAAATATTTTCTTTTGCATTGTTTTTTCTTTTTTTTAACATTGTTATTGGAGTATAATTGCTTTACAATGGTGTGTTAGTTTCTGCTGTATAACAAAGTGAATCAGTTATACGTATGCATATGTTCCCATACCTCTTCCCTCTTGCATCTCCCTCCCTCCCACCCTCCCTATCCCACCCCTCTAGGTGGTCACAAACCACCGAGCTGATCTCCCTGTGCTATGCGGCTTCTTCCCAATAGCTATCTATTTTACGTTTGGTAGTGTATATATGTCCATGACACTCTCTCACTTTGTCACAGCTTACCATTCTCCCTACCCATATCCTCAAGTCCCTGCTCTAGTAGGTCTGCATCTTTATTCCTGCCTTACCCCTAGGTTCTTCATGACCATTATTTTTTCTTAGATTCCATATATACGTTTTAGCACACAGTGTTTGTCTTTCTGTTTCTGACTTACTTCACTCTGTATGACAGACTCTAGGTCCATTCACCTCACTACAAATAACTCAATTTCACTTATTTTATGGCTGAGTCATATTCCATTGTATATATATATACCATATTTTCTATATCCATTCATCTTTTGATGGACACTTAGGTTGTTTCCATGCCCTGCCTATTGTAAATAGAACTGCAATGAACATTGAGGTACATGAACCTTTTTGAATTATGGTTTTCTCAGGGTATATGTCCAGTAGTGGGATTGCTGGGTCGTATGGTAATTCTATTTTTAGTTTTTGAAGGAACCTCCATTCTGCTCTCCATAGTGGCTGTATCAATTTACATTCCACTGACACTGCAAGTGCTGTCTCATTTTTCCACACCCTCTCCAGCATTTTGGTTTCTAGATTTTTTGGTGATGGTCATTCTGACTGCTGTGAGATGATATCTCATTTTAGTTTTGATTTGCATTTCTTTAGTGATTAATGATGTTGAGCATTCTTTCATGTGTTGGTTGGCAAACTGTATATCTTCTTTGGAGATGTGTATTTAAGTCTTCTGCATTTTTTGAATTGGGTTGTTTGTTTTTTTGTTATTGAGCTGCATGACCTGCTTGAAATTTTGGAGATTAATCCTTTGTCAGTTGCTTCATTTGCAAATATTTTCTCCCATTCTGAGGGTTGTCTTTTGGTCTTCTTTATTGTTTCCTTTGCTGTGCAAAAGGTTTTAAGTTTCATTAGGTCCTATTTGTTTATTTTTGTTTTTATTTCCATTTCTCTGGGAGGTGGGTCAAAAAGGATCTTGCTGTGATTTATGTCATGCAATGTTCTGCCTATGTTTTCCTCTAAGAGTTTTACAGTGTCTGACCTTATATTTAAGTCTTTAATCCATTTTTAGTTTATTTTTGTGTATGGAGTTAGGGAGTGTTCTAATTTCATACTTTTACATGTACCTGTCCAGTTTTCCCAGCACCATTTATTGAAGAGGCTGTCTTTTCTCCACTGTATATTCTTGCCTCCTTTATCAAAGATAAGGTGACAATATGTACGTGCATTCATCTCTGGGCTTTCTATCCTGTTCCACTGATCTATATTTCTGTTTTTGTACCAGTACCATACTGTCTTGATGACTGTAGCTTTGTAGTATAGCCTGAAGACAGCAAGCATGATTCCTCCAGCTCCATTTTTTATTCTCAAGATTGTTTTAGCTATTCGGGGTCTTTTGTGTTTCCATACAAATTGTGAATTTCTTTGTTCTAGTTCTATGAAAAGTTTCAGTGGTAGTTTGATAGGGATTGCATTGAATCTGTAGATTGCTTTGGGTACTACAGTCATTTTCACAATGCTGATTCTTCCAATCCAAGAACATGGTGTATCTCTCCATCTATTTGTATCATCTTTAATTTCTTTCATCAGTGTCTTATAATTTTCTGCATACAGGTCTTTGTCTCCTTAGGTAGGTTTATTCCTATATTATTTTTTCTTTTTGTTGCAATAGTAAATGGGAGTGTTTCTTCATTTCACTTTCAGATTTTTCAACACAAGTGTATAGGAATGCCAGATATTTTTATGCATTAATTATGTATCCTACTCCTTTACCAAATTCATTGATTAGCTCTAGTAGTGTTCTGGTAGCATCTTTAGGATACTGTATGTAGAGTATCATGTCATCTGCAAACAGTGACAGCTTTTCTTCATTTTCTCTGATTTGGATTCCTTTTATTTCTTTTTATTCTCTGATTGCTGTGGCTAAATCTTCCAAAACTATGTTGAATAATAGTGGTGAGAGTGGGCAACCTTGTCTTGTTTCTCATCTTGGTGGAAATGGTTTCAATTTTTCACCATTGAGGTGATGTTGGCTGAGGGTTTCTCCTATATGGCCTTTATTATGCTGAGGAAAGTTCCATTTATGCCTACTTTCTACAGGTTTTTTTTCATAAATCGGTGTTGAATATTGTCGAAAGTGTTCTCTGCATCTATTTAGATGACCATATCGCTTTTCTACATCAATTTGTTAATATGGCATATCACGTTGATTGATTTGCATATATTGAAGAATCCTTGCACTTTTGGAATAAACCCCATTGATCATGGTGTATGATCATTTTAATGTACTGTTGCATTCTCTTTGCTAGTATTTTGTTGAGGATTTTTGCATCTACGTTCATCAGTGATATTGGCCTGTAGCTTTCCTTCTTTGTGCCATCTTTACCTGGTTTTGGAAGCAGGTTGATGGTGGCCTCGTAGAATGAGTTTGGGAGTTTTCCTCCCTCTGCTATATTTTGGAAGAGTTTGAGAAGGATAGGTGTTAGCTCTTCTCTAAGTGTTTGATAGAATTCGCCTGCGAAGGCTTCTGGTCCTGGGCTTTTGTCTGTTGGAATGTTTTTAATCACAGTTTCAATTTCAGTGCTTGTGATTGGTCTCTTCATATTTTCTATTTCTTCCTGGTTCAATGTCAACAGGTTGTGCATTTCTAAGAATTTGTCCATTTCTTCCAGGTTGTCCATTTTATTGGCATAGTGTTGCTTGTAGTAATCTCTCATGATCCTTTGCATTTCTGCAGTGTCAGTTGTTACTTCTCCTTTTTCATTTCTATTTCTATTGATTTTAGTCTTCACCCTTTTTTCTTGATGAGTCTGTCTAATGGTTTATCAATTTTGTTTATCTTCCCAAAGAACCAGCTTTTAGTTTTATTGATTTTTGCTATCATTTCCTTCATTTCTTTTTCATTTATTTCTGATTTGATCTTTATGATTTCCATGAGCACTTGAGAAAAATGTGTATTCTGTTGTTTTTATATGGAATGTCCTATAAATATCCATTAAGTCCATCATTTTTAATGTATCATTTAAAGCTTGTGTTTCCTTATTTATTTTCATTTTGGATGATCTGTCTATTGGTGAAAGTGGGGTGTTAAAGTCCCCTACTATGAATGTGTTACTGTCGATTTCCCCTTTTATGGCTGTTAGTATTTGACGTATGTATTGAGGTGCACCTATTTTGGGTGCATAAATGTTTACAATTGCCATATCTTCTTGGATCGATCCCTTGATCATTATCTAGTGTCCTTCTTTCTCTCTTATAATAGTCTTTATTTTAAAGACTGTTTTGTATGTTATGAGAATTGCTACTCCAGCTTTCTTTTGGTTTCCATTTGCATGGAATATCTATTTCCATCCCCTCATTTTCAGTCTGTATGTGTCCCTAGGTCTGAAGTGGGTCTCTTGTAGACAGCATATATATGGGTCTTGTTACTGTATCCATTCCGTCAGTCTGTGTCTCTTGGTTGGAGCATTTAATCCATTTACATTTAAGGTAATTATCGATATGTATGTTCGTATTCCCATTTTCTTAATTGTTTTGGGTTTGTTATCATAGGTCTTTTCCTTCCCTTGTGTTTCGTGCCTAGAGACGTTCCTTTAGCATCTGTTGTAAAGCTGGTTTATTGGTTGCACTCTCTCAACTTTTGCTTGTTTTTAAATTTTTTTTTCTCCATCAAATCTGAATGAGATCCTTGCTGGTTAGAGTAATCTTGGTTGTAGGTTTTTCTCCTTCATCACTTTAAATATGTCCTGCCACTCCCTTCTGGCTTGCAGAGTTTCTGCTGAATTATCAGCTGTTAACCTTATGGGCATTCCCTCATGTGTTATTTGTTGTTTTTCCCTTGCTGCTTTTAATATGTTTTCTTTGTATTTAATTTTTGATAGCTTGATTAATATGTGTCTTGGCCTGTTTCTCCTTGGATTTATCCTCTATGGGATGCTCTGTGCTTCCTGGACTTGATTAACTATTTCCTTTCCCATATTAAGGAAGTCTTCAAGTATAATCTCTTCAAATATTTTCTCAGTCCTTTTCTTTTTATATTCTTCTTCTGGGAGCTCTATAATTCGAATATTGGTGCATTTAATATTGTCCCAGAGGTTCTCTGAGACTGTCCTCAGTTCTTTTCATTCTATTTTATTTATTCTGCTCTGCAGTAGTTATTTCCACTATTTTATCTTCCAGGTCACTTATCTGTTCTTCTGCCTCAGTTATTCTGTTATTGATCCCTTCTAGAGTATTTTTAATTTCAATTATTGTGTTGTTCATCATTGCTTGCTTCCTCTTTAGTTCTTCTAGGTCCTTGTTAAATGTTTCTTGCATTTTGTCTATTCTATTTCCAAGATTTTAGATCATCTTTACTATCATTCTGAATTCTTTTTCAGGTGGACTGCCTACTTCCTCTTCATTTGTTAGTTCTGGCATGTTTTTATCTTTCTCCTACATCTGCTGTGTGTTTTTCTGTCTTCTTATTTTGCTTATCTTACTGTGTTTGGGGTCTTCTTTTTGCAGGCTGCAGGTTCATAGTTCTCATTGTTCTTGGTGTCTGTCCCCAGTGGCTAAGTTTGGTTCAGTGGGTTGTGTAGACTTCCTGGCGGAGGGGTCTAATGCCTGTGCTCTGGTGGATGAGGCTGGATCTTGTCTTTCTGGTGGGCAGATCCACGTCTGGTGTAGTGTTTTGGGGTGTCTGTGGCCTTATTATGATTTTAGGCAGCCTCTCTGCTAATGGATGGGGCTGTGTTCCTGTCTTGCTAGTTATTTGGCATAGGGTGTCCAGCACTGTAGCTTGCTGGTCGTTGAGTGAAGCTGGGTCTTGGTGTTGAGATAGAGGTCTCTGGGAGATTTTTGCCGTTTGATTACTATGTGGAGCTGGGAGGTTGCTTTTGGACCAGTGTCCTAAAGTTGGCTCTCCCACCTCAGAGGCACAGCACTGACTCCTGGCTGGAGCACCAAAAGCCTTTCATCCACACGGCTCAGAATAAAAGGGAGAATAAATACAAAGAATGAAAGAAAGAAAGCAAGAAAGAAAGAAAGAAAGAAAGAAAGAAAGAAAGAAACAAAGAAAGAAAGAAAGAAAGAAAGAAAGAAAAAAGAAAGAAAGAAAAAAGAAAGAAAGAAAGAAAGAAAGAAAGAGGGTAAAATAAAATAAAAGATAAAATAAAATATTCTTATTAAAATAAAAAATAATTATTATGAAAAATATTTTTAAAGGTAAAAAAAAGAAAAGAACGGATGGACAGAATCCTAGGACAAATGGTGAAAGCAAAGCTATACAGACAAAATCTCATACAGAACCATACACATATACACTCACAAAAAGAAGAAAAAGGGAAAAAAGAATATATCTTGCTCCCAATGTCCACCTCCTCAATTTGGGATGAATCTTTGTCTATTCATATATTCCACAGACGCATGGTACTTCAAGTTGCTTGTGGAGCTTTAATCCGCTGTTTCTGAGGCTGCTGGGGGAGATTTCCCTTTCTCTTCTTTGTTCGCACAGCTCCCAGGGTTCAGCTTTGCATTTGGTCTCACCTCTGCGTGTAGGTCGCCTTAGGGCGTCTGTTCCACACTCAGACAGGAGTGGGTTAAAGGAGGAGCTGATTCAGGGACTCTGGGTCACTCAGGCGTGGGGGGAGGGAGGGGTACTGAAGCAGGGCGAGCCTGCTGTGGCAGAGGCTGGTGTGACTTTGCAACAGCCAGAGGCGCACCGTATGTTTTCCAGGGGAAGTTGTCCCTGGATCACAGGACCCTGGAAGTGGCTGGCTGCACATGCTCCTGTGAGGGGCAGTGTGGAGAGTGACCTGTGCTCGCACACAGGCTTCTTGGTGGCAGAAGCAGCAGCCTTAGCATCTCATGACCGTCTCTGTGGTCCCCGATGATAGCCGCAGCTCGCGCCTCTCTCTGGAGCTCTTTTAAGCAGCGCTCTTAATCCTCTCTCCTCGCGAACCAGGAAACAAAGAGGGAAGAAACAGTCTCTTGCCTCTTCAGCAGGTCCAGAATTTTTCCCGGACTCCCTCTCAGCTAGCCGTGGTGCACTAGCCCCCTTCAGGCTGTGTTCATGCCGCCAACCCTAGTCCTCTCCCTGCGATCTGACCAAAGCCCGAGACTCAGCTCCCAGGTCCCTCCCGTCCCAGCGGTTGATCAGACAAGTCTCTCAGGCTGGTGAGTGCTGGTCGGCGCTGATCCTCTGTGCGTGAATCTCTCTGCTTTGCCCTCCGCACCCCTGTTGCTGCACTCTCCTCCACGGCTCTGAAGCTCTCCTCTCTGCCACCCACAGTCTCCACCCGTGAAGCAGCTTCCTTGTGTGTGGAAATCTTTCCTACTTTACAGCTCCCTCCTACTGGTGCAGGTACCATCCCTATTCTTTCTTTATTCTTTTGCCCTACCAAGGTACATGGTGAGTTTCTTGCCTTTTGGGAGTTCTGAGGTCTTCTACCAGCATTCAGTAGGTGTTCTATAGGAGCAATTCCACGTTTAGTTGTATTTCTAATGTATCTGTGGAGAGGAAGTTGATCTCTGCGTCTTCCTCTTCCGTCATCTTCTCACTCCCCTGGGTTGTCTTTTCGTCTTATGGTCTCCTTTGCTATGCAAAAGCTCTTAAGGTTCATTAAGTCCCATTTGTTTATTTTTGTTTTTATTTCCATTTCTCTAGGAGGTGGGTCAAAAAGGATCTTGCTGTGATTTATGCCATAGTGTTCTGCCTCTAAGAGTTTTATAGTGTCTAGCCTTACATTTAGGTCTTTAATCCATTTTGAGTTTATTTTTGTGTATGGTGTTAGGGAGTGTTCTAATTTCATTCTTTCACATGTAGCTGTCCAGTTGTCCCAGCATCACTTATTGAAGAGGCTGTCTTTTCTCCACTGTATATTCTTGCCTCCTTTATCAAAGATAAGGTGACCATATGTGTGTGGGTTTATCTCTGGGCTTTCTATCCTATTCCTTTGCTCTATATTTCTGTTTTTATGCCAGTGGCATACTGTCTTGATTCCTGTACCTTTGTAGTATACTCTGAAATCCAAGAGCCTGATTTCTTCAGCTCCATTTTTCTTCCTCAAGATTGCTTTGGCTATTTGGGGTCTTTTGTGTTTCCATACAAATTGTGAATTTTTTTGTTCTAATTCTGTGAAAAGTGCCAGTGGTAGTTTGATAGAGATTGCATTGAATCTGTAGATTGCTTTGGGTAGTAGAGTCATTTTCACAATGTTGATTCTTCCAATCCAAGAACATGGTATATCGCTCCAACTATTTGTATCATCTTTAATTTCTTTCATCAGTGTCTTATAATTTTCTGCCTACAGGTCTCTTGTCCCCTTAGGTAGGTTTATTCCTAGATTTTTTTTTTTTTTTGCAATGGTAAATGGGAGTGTTTCCTTAATTCCACTATCTGAGTTTTCATCATTAGTTATAGGAGTGCAAGAGATTTCTGTGCATTAATTTTGTATCCTGCTACTTTACCAAATTCATTGATTAGCTCTGGTAATTATCTGGTAGCATCTTTAGGATTCTCTATGTATAGTATCATGTCATTTACAAACAGTGACAAGTTTGTATGTCTTAATCCGTAACCCTCATCTGCTGCTCCCCCTTCCCTTTCCCTTGTTGTAATCACTAGTTTTTTCTCTATATCTGTGTTTATGTTTCTGTTTTGTTATATATATATATATTCATCTGTTTTATTTTTTTAGATTCCGCATATGTGATATCATATAGTATTTGTCTTTCTCTGTGTTATTTCACTTAACATAATATACTCCAAGTCCATTTGTGCTGTTGCAAATGGAAAAGTTTCATTGATTCTTTTTTGTGGCTGAGTAGTATTCCTTTTTATGTATAATGGAATAGATAGATGATAGATAGATATGCCACAACTTATTTTTCCATTCGTCTGTTAATGGACACTTCAGTTGCCTCTGTACCTTGGCAATTGTAAATAATGCTGCTATGAACATTGAGCTGCATGTATCTTTTCACATTAGTGTTTTGATTTATTTCAGATAAATACCCCGAGTGGAATTGCTGACTTATATGGTAGTTCTATTTTTGATTTTGTTAGGAATCTCCACATTTTTTTCCATAGTGGCTACACCAATGTAAATTCCAACCAATAGTTTACAAGGGTTCCCTTTCCTCCATATCCTCACCAACATTTGTTATTTATACTTGTTTAGATGGTAGCCATTCTGATAGGTATAAGGTGATATCTCATTGTGGTTTTAACTTGCATTTCCCTGAGCATCTTTTCATGTGCCTGTTGGCCATATGCATGTTTTCTTTGGAAAAATGTCTATTCATGTTTTCTTCCATTTTCTAATCAGGTCATTTGGGTTTTTTTTTAATGTTGAGCTGTATGATGTGTTTATATATTTTGGATATTACACTCTTACTGCTCATACCATTTGCAAATATTTTCTCCCATTCAGTAGATTATGTCTTTGTTTTGTCAATGGTTTCCTTTGCTGTGCAAAAAGTTTTAAGTTTAACTAGGCCCCATTTGTTTATTTTTGCTCTTATTTCCTTCACTTTAGGAGACAGATCCAAAAAAATATTGCTATAATTTATGTTAAAGAGTGTTCTGCTTGAGTTTTCTTCTAAGGGTTTTATGGTTTCCAGGCTTACATTTAGACCTTTAATCCATTTTGAGTTTACTTTTGTTTATGGTGTGAGAAAATTTTCTAATTTATTTTTTATATGTAGCTGTAAAGTTTTCCCAGCATCACTTATTGAAGAGGCTGTCTTTTCTCCATTATATACTCTTGCCTCCTTTGTCATAGATTAACTGACCATAAGTAAGTGGTTTTATTTGTTGGCTGTCTGTTCTGTTCCATTGATCACTGTGTCTGTTTTTGTGCCAATACCATATAGTTTTGATGACTGTAGCTTTGTAGTACAGTCTGAAATCAGGGAGCATGATTCCTCCAGTTCTGTTCTTCTTTCTTCCACGCATTTTTAAAATTATTGTTCTAGATCTGTGAAAATAGCCCTTGGCATTTGATAAGAAGTATTGACTCTCCAAATGGGCTTGGGTACTGCGGTCATTTTAACGATATTATTTCTTCCATTCCATGAAAATATATATCTTTCCTTATGCTTGTATTGTCTTCAATTTCTTTCATCAGTGTCTTATTATCGCTGTACAGGTCTTTTACTTCCTTAGGTAGGTTTATTCCTAGGTGTTTTATTCTTTTTGATGCAATTATAAATTTGATTGTATTCTCAATTTCTTTTTGAATAGTTCATTTTTTTGTGTATAAAAATACAACAGACTTCTGTATATTAATTTTGTATCCTGCAACTTCACTGAATTCCTTGATAAGCTCTAGCAGTTTTTTGTTTGTTTTTTTTTTGTTTGTTTTTTTCTTTTGTTTTTGGTGGCATCTTTAGGATTTTCTATGTATAGTCCCATATCATCTGCAGACAGTGACAGTTTTACCTCTTCTTTTCCAATTTGGATTCCTTTTATTTCTTTTTTTGTCTGATTTATTTGGCTAGGTCATCCAATACTATGTTGAATAAGAGTGGCAAGAGTGGGCATTCTTGTCTTGTTCCTGATCTTAGAGGGAATGCTTTCAGCTTTTCACCATTTAGTATGATGTTAACTGTGGGCTTGTCGTATATGGTCTTTAATATGTTGAGGTATGTTCCCTCTATGCTCACTTTCTGGAGAGTTTTTATCATAAATGAATGTTGAATTTTACAAAAGCTTTTTCTGCATCTATTACAATGACCCTATGGTTTTTATTCCATGCCTTCCAGGGAAATTCTTTTAAAATAAATGTTTTGATAAAATAAATGGCTTAAATCTCTAAACGAGATTTCTTCATATTTTCTTTAATATTTCAAAAGAAAGTCCCTGTATGCTAAAAGTAGAAACTAAGGTCTGTATTTCAGTCCCTGTATGCTAAAAGTAGAAACTAAGTTCTGTATTTCAGTTTTGTCTCTGAGGTCTTTCACCATATTCTCAGTTTATGCCTGTCTCTGTAAAATGTCAAAACAGTCAACTCAAATAGTGAAAAATTCAGTCAACCAATTGCTTAGAGAGCCTGTGTAACTTTGGGAAAGAAACACCCATGATATTTTTGTAATCTCTCATGGAAGTTATTACATACAGCCTACAACATTAAAAATAGACTACTGGACTTCTCATAGAATAGTGCATAGATAGATATCTTTATTTTAAGCTAATTATAGAGTGGAAAAATTGTTGTTATTAGGGGTTTGAGTGTGCTTCGGCAATTCTACCACTATGTTCTCCCCTTTATAGTCCTCAACTAAAAAAAATTTCTCAACCTCAACACTATTGACATTTTAGGCCATATAATTATTTGTTGTGAGGGGCTGTCCTGTGCATTGCAAAATGTTTTAGCAGCATCCTTAGCCTCTACCTAGATGTCATCCCTAAATTGTGATGGCCAAACTTGTCTCCAGATGTTGCCAAATATTCCCTGAGGGGAAAAATTACCCTGCACTGAGAACCACTGGACTAAAGGAGCTATATATACAGGAAAGAAAGCCTAAGTGGGAAAAAAAAAACACTGTTTCATTAATAATGGTCAAGTCTCTAATATATCCCCAACTTCATGTCTTTAATCCCACTAGTAAACTGTGCTGGAATACTTAGGACTGGAGGTCCAAATGAGGCTCTCTACTCCCTCCCTGTGTAATGCTTACAGGACTGGAACAGGAGGACAGAAGAGGGAAGTTGTAAACCTGCTTCCAAAAAACTAGAACTTCTTTCTAGAGGTTCTTTCATCACCAATCTGATGGAACAGAGGAGCTAGAAAAAAAGAAGCATAGCATAGTTGTGTGACTTTAAGTCAAGACCATGAATAAAATATAGACCAATAATTTTCCTGAACTCTAAGAGATTTCTTTCAATTGTTCAGTAATCATAATTTTTATTTCCAAGAGGTAGTTCATGTGTTTCTTTTTAATAGTAGACTATGCATTTTTTTCCTTTTTTTTTTTTTTTTTTTTTTTGCAGTATGCGGGCCTCTCACTGTTGTGGCCTCTCCCATTGCGGAGCACAGGCTCCGGACACAAAGGTCCAGCGGCCATGGCTCACGGGCCCAGATGCTCTGCGGCATGTGGGATCCTCCCGGGCCAGGGCACGAACCCGTGTCCCCTGCATCGGCAGGCGGACTCTCAACCACTGTGACACCAGGGAAGCCCGACTGTGCATCTTTTATAAATGCAATCTTCTTGGATTTCTCTGAGAATAAATTTAAAATTCTTTTTTTATGTTATTTTATCCTCCCTAAATTCTCTCTCTTCTCTCTGGGGTCTGTTTTTCTGGTTATCTTGGTCTTTCCTTTCCATTCTATTTGTTTTGACAGGTATGCTTCTGTCCAAAAATCTTTTTTAAAATTTAAGAATTGGCATTTTCTATTTTTGACTGAGGAAATAAGAATATTTACTTGGATTGCTGTCATTGGGTGGTTCTTGGTGACTGGCAGGCTTTGTTTTAGGGCAAGAGTTATCAATCTGGTGTCCAGAAACCCTCAAAAAGCCTATCATGCATAGAATTCAGGGGACTCCATGATCTTGGACAGTTTAAAAAATACATTTTATATTCACTAAAGTCTACCTGAAATTTAACATTCCTTTTAATTGTGAATGAATGAAGCAATAAACCATAATAGTATTAGCAATACTTGTGGCTTTGTAAACAATTAAATGTACAAATATGTTCATATCACATTACAGGTATTACAAATAACTCAAAATAACTAATACTGATAACTACTTCAAAGTTATAGTAATTATTAGACCTGCTTCTATCTTGTTACTTCATTGTAGATTATTTTTCAGTATTTTGAGAACTGTTTTTCAATATAACTGATTCCCTTTGTAATCCTAAATATTGTATTTTATGCATTTAAAAATATTATTTTGAAAATGAGTTTACAAACTTCAGCAGACTGTGAAGAGTTCCATGGCACAAAAACCCTGATATAGGCATTTGGGGAGGGACGAGGAGCTGCAACTTAGTCTGAGGGCTCTCAAAATAACAGAGTAATGGTATAGTGAAATCTTGGCATGTATGTTGTTTAAAGACATGGTATTCATTTAAAATATTGATTCTATCTTTGGGCTTTCCATCTTGATATATTTCTGTTTTGACTTCAATTTATTATATTGTTGACTGTTTGTTGGCTACAGGTTTGAATAATAACAACAACAATTGCCATCATTTATTGAGCACCAACACTGTGCCAAGCATAATGCTAGGTGGATTATGAATATTGTTTCCTATACTCTGTTAACATGGAAAGATCACTGGGTTAGGGATCAAGAAATATTGATCCAAAAGACAGCTCTCTGCTCTGCCAGTAACTGTGATCTTGGACAAATCACTATATCATTCTGAAATTATTTTCTCATCTATAAAATGGGAATCCTTATATCTGTTATACAGATGTACTTCAGAGATATTGAGAGTTCAGTTCCAGACCACTACAATAAAGTGAATATTGCAATAAAGCAAGTCACATGAATTTTTGGTTTCCCATCACATATAAAAGTTATGTTCATGCCATACTGTTGTGTATTAAGTATGCAATAGCATTATGTAAAAAAAAAAGCCAATGTATATACCTTAATTTAAAAATATTGCTAAGAAATGTTAAACACCAGTGAGTTTGCAATAGTATCTTTTTGCAGTAGTAACATCAAAGATAAGACCACACAGATCACCATACCAAATATAATAATAATTTTAAGGTCTGAAATATTGTAAGAATTATCAAAATGTGACACGGAGACAAGGAGTGAGCTAATGTTGTTGGGAGAATTATGCCAAGAGACTTGTTTGATGCAGGGTTGCCACAAACCTTCAATTTGTAAAAACTGCAATATCTGTGATACACAATAAAGTCAAACACAATAAAAAGAGGTATGCCTGTACCTAGTTTATAGGATTTTTGGATGATCAGATGAGACAATGAATATGAAAGCGTTTGGAAAATATTACACACTGCAGAAACTTTATGAATGATTTTAATAGTTGATATTTTAATTGTTTATATAATTAAATTTTATCTCCTTCCAAAAATAAAAAAAAGAAATTGGCATTAACATGGACATGCAGAAATATCTAGAAAAAATGGAAGTAGATATAATAATGCAGAAAATTGCTTCCATTTCCTTAAAAAATTGTATAGTAAAACCTTAATGTCAATTACAAATTTTTAGATTTATGCACCAAAAATGTAGATAATATTAAGAGCTGTATAGCTAAATATCCCATTCAGCTTTTAAAATACAGGCAAATTTAACTTCATATACACAAACAAAATTTTCACTTTGTTCAGTAAACTGTATGTATAACTTAACATGTGGCTCAGTCTTAGAGTTATTAAGCCATACATAATATTTTGGTGAAATGTTGCAAGTTAAGTCTACCTTCTCACTAATCTGGATAAATCAGTAAAATTATTATTGTTACTATGAATTTTAAACTATAGTCTTATTTTTATTGCTTTAACATTAGTGATAAATCATTTTTTATTATTTACTTAAAAGAATCGGTTCAATGTATATCCCAATCATACCAAAAGTTTACAAAACTTCAAAGTAGAAAGTAATAGATGACCATCTAAAGGCAATGTATTTAGGAGGAAAAGCAACTGCTAACAAATATTGGAGGAGGAATGAAGAGAGAGAAAGTAATGAAAGTGTGCTGTGTTTCTTATCTTTTAGAGCAAAATTTAAAATCATAGATTGTTTATGAAGCTGAAGGATCAAAATTAGAGGCACAAGATATTAGAGTATGAAGACAACTGCAAAAAGAACTAAAAGTAGAAACTGTTTATTGTGTTTACTTATGTGTAATGAGGCTATTGGTGGTGGGTATGTGGCAGGAGACTTTCAGGTTTTATTGATAATATATTTAATATTCTTGTTATCATTAATAAAAATTACAAATACAATGAAATGAAAAAGCTTCCATGAAAATTATAAAAGATCAAAATTGACACAAGAAAAATCAGAAAATATTAACACACCCATGACAAAAGAAGAAATGGAACAATTATCAGAAATACCTCCTAAAAAGGAAGGTGGCACAAAAGTGTTTATGAACCATATTTTTCTCACATTTTAATATAATAGATCATTCTAATTCTGTATAAACTTTTCTGAACTAGTATAACCTAGCTACCAAAAACGAAACAAAAAAAGAAACTAATAGCATGGTCAATTATGAATATAAATACAGAAATTTGAAATATATGGTAGCAAATTGATTCCATATATATATATTTTTTTAATGTTGAGCCTTCTTTTAATTTATTTATTTTTATTTTTGGCTGTGTTGGGTCTTCGTTTCTGTGCGAGGGCTTTCTCTAGTTGTGGCAAGCGGGGGCCACTCTTCATTGCGGTGTGCGGGCCTCTCACTGTCGTGGCCTCTCTTGTTGCGGAGCACAGTCTCCAGACACACAGGCTCAGTAGTTGTGGCTCACGGGCCTAGTCGCTCCGCGGCACGTGGGATCTTCCCAGACCAGGGCTTGAACCCGTGTCTCCTGCATTGGCAGGCAGACTCTCAACCACTGCACCACCAGGGAAGCCCTGATTCTATATATTAAAAGAACAACACAACATGCCAAAATAGGGTTACTCCAGAAATTCAGAAATTTAATAGAGTCAAGCCTATTAATCTAACTCATCACATTAAAGAGGAAAATCCATATATTAGCAACTCTATAGCTATAGAAAAGTTGATAAATTTAATAGTAATTCTTGAGTTAAATAAAAATGCTTCTGTACTCTTTTTAGTTGTTTTATTACATTACATATTACTTCTATAATTTTAAAGGAAGTTAAAATGTTACCGTTGCCTAGTCTAACAGAGATAGCAATATAGTCATCATAAACACATTCAACCTGGTGGATTAACTAGTTAATTTGCATGTCCTTTTCTTTGTAGGCTTTTATAAATTTTTTCAGGAAGGAAAAAATCCCCAAACTGGCTCAATTGTAAGTTACTGTTTGTTGGCTTTGTTCCCTTCTGTTTCCTGCAAATATGTTTTTCTCAACTGTTGCTTATATTGGGGAGCTAAAGCATAACATTGACATTTGACTCTATCTCAGAGATGTTATAGAATTTTTTAAATGGTTGCATGAGCAGATATTTATTTATATATGTGCATGCCACATCAAAATTTCCTGTTAACAATGGTAATTCAATGGAGTGCACACACCTGGAGTTTAAGAGTTGAACATGACTCGAACTTTAGTCAAGTGTGTATATTTTCCTTTTGTCGGTCATTTTTCAAACTATCCCAGTGTCATAAAGTAGTTTTACTGGAATTAAAGTAGAACACTTTAAAATTGTATAAGTAATTGCTATCAGCTACAACTATCCATTTATCCAAACCTGCTCCTATGTTTTCTACCTGGGCTTAATCATCTATAGTGATAGCATCAGATAAATGGTTTGATCTTAATGGTTTATGCATGCCAGCTAATTAGATTATGAATTTGGGTAAATTATGCAGGCCAATAAGTTAGGTTTAGAAAATGAAGGTGGGTAAAATAATGTGACTGCTAATTAAGTTTTAAAAATCATCAAGTAGGGGATAGTGATTTGTTTTTAGCATTGTGATGAGATCATTCTTATAAGAAGCCCACCTTCTGATGAATCCTAATAATTGGACATATTTTCACTGTCATGATGATTTTAAGCAATCTGACCTCAGTAAACAAGACCTGCATTTCAAAGGTGACATTTAAAGAAACCATTAGAACATTCATCCTTAATTTGAAACCAGTACAGACTCTTAAAGTAAGAGAATCCTAAACAATCTCACCAGAGATTAGTGGGCAAAGATAGGCAGCTGGTGTAATAGGAAATCTGAATTTTCAGTCAGGTTCTACCACCAATTAGCAATGCTATTTCACATCACTTGACTTCTGCTAGCTTTATTTCTTTATAAGTAAAGCAAAGAATTGAGCTAAATGATCTCTAAAGTCCCTTCTAGCTTAAAATTTTTGTAGTTCTAATATGCTGGAGAAAGGTTTATCTGGAAAAACCTTCCTTCCAGAGTAGAGGGAAGTGGTAATGGCCATAATTTGAGGTGTAAATACACAAAATTATCACAATCTTAGAAGCACCACTTTTCCCACATATTTATATCAATGTGAATTTACAGAAGGAATGAGTGACCTACTGTATAAGAGCTACCATGGTTTTAGAATTCTAAAATAAACTGATCTCTCTAGTAATATTCCCTTAAAAGGTAGCTAAGTATAGGAAAAATGTATAGCTTGGTTTGGCTGTGTGTAGAGGCCTGTACTTTGAGCATAAACTCTTCAAATAAAAATGACTTAGAGGGACTATTCAACTGAAACCTGCCAGAGAACTTGATGATATTAGTAGAGAGATTAGTAGTAGAGATTACAGAATATTATAAAATTGACCAGGGTAAAGCAATAGTAATCTGATAATTAGTGTAACTGTTACAAGCTGGACTCTGGAGAGATGAGTTTCTAAAAATGCAACTAAGCTTGATAACATTACACAGCTGTAAGTCAATTATAATCAATATAATGATATAAACTTGATTTTTTAAAGAAAATGTCTAATATTATAAATAAATTTACTTTGGACTTTGAAGGAAAAGCAATATATGCATCGGGGAGGAACTCAATACATATAAGTACTCTGAGACAAAATTTTCATGTTTATTTTATTGAGATGTTTTGAAGGTATGAAAAAAAAGCCTACTTCTACTCTCAATCATGTTCTTAATTTTGTTTGCTTGGCACAGATAAAGGTTAACTTATGTCCAAAAACTGTTATTTTCACTTAAACCATAACTTATTTAAATTTTCAGTAGAGCTTTATGGTTTTAAGGTATTACTTAGGTGTAGAATAAGAAACCCAAAATGCTGGGATTAAAACCATTTATGCCATCCATTATACAACACTAATAAAATGGTAGCCAGGAGTAAAAAAAAAAAATTCCAAAATACCAACAACTATAAAATACATAAGAAGAATCTTAATATGAAATGTATAAGACACACATGGGGAGAAATGCAAAAATTTTCAGAGAGGAACAAATAAAGTCTTGAATAAATTTTATATGACCATGTTCCTGCATTAAGATACTCAATATTATGTGTGACAAATCTCCTCGAATTAATTTTAAGTGTAATACTATTTTAATCAAAAGTTTAACTGGATTTGTTTTGAAGTTGAACCTAACTCTAAAAGTTTATTTGGGGGAAAAAAGCATCAGAAAAATCCATAAAAAATGTTCTAAGTTTAATTAAGAGGGAATCTACCCTAATAAATCCCCAAACATACTCTAAGTGTATAATGACTAATATACTATTGTACTGGCAAAATATACATATATATGAACATTTAAATGAAACAAATTAGAAAATCCAGAAGCAGACTAATATAAAATATAATTTAGTATATTATGAAGGTAATGTTTCAAATTATGGTGAAAAGATGGATTATTCAGTAGATAGTTTGGGACAACTGTCAAAACATTTGGAAAAGAGATATATACCTAGATCTCCATATATCATACACAAAAACAACTCCAGACATACTAAAGATTTGAATGCAAAAAAAAACCCCACTTCTAAACAGGATGCTAAAAGCAGAAAACAATATTGATATATGTGACTGAATAGTGCTTGTCACATAATAAGCCCTCAATAAATATTACTTCCCATCATTCTTTTCTATTCCCTCTTCCCCAGCCAATGGTAAAAATGTTCTATTTCAAATGTGAAAAATTTTAAGTGTAATTATGAAATATTAGATCATTTCATATTGCTTTCATAGCCTCATGTGATGAACATCATTCATTTTATCCCTGTCCAAATTAGACAGAAAAAAATCAGTAAATTCTATCCATAATATTTTAATTTAATTGATGGAATATTATTACAATTAACTAGCTTAATACAAGCTGAATCAAAATTCCAGTGCCTTTTTCAGTGAATCCATTTTGTGAGTACTTTTTCCAGGTGATCATTTGTCAGGTTGTTATTAAATGTATGATATTGTGATTTTTTTTTACTTCAGTGATTGATAACTTTATATTTTCATATAACTTGAATACTTCTATAGAACCTTTTACTTAGGAATTTCAATGCATGTTACAAACATTACAACATATAATACTCTGTTCCCTTTTCTTATCCTTGAAGAAATTGTAGCTCAGAAAAAATAAGTGACCTGGTAGGTATTGGTAGAATCACAATGATCAGATCTTACTAAGCTCTATATATGTTGTAAGATATTACTAACCTTTGTGTCTTTTCATGACAATTTATTAGAAATGTATTGGGTTGCTTGTGGTATTAAAGACAGGAAGAGAAAAAATAGAATGAGACAGACACAGGAGTAAAAGACCATATTCCAAATACTGGACTCTGATGCCCATACACTAAACAATTTAATGCTTAGCAGCTACATCATTAGATTTTTTGAAGAGCTTTGAAAATGAAAGTAATTGGTATGTGTGATCACTATTCTATATTAGACAACTTAAGGTTTAGAAATGTGTTGAGTATTGCTATAAATGCTGCCTTTGCTTGTCTTTGCTGATATATCGTTTATCTGCTCTGAACGCCCTGATGATATTGAAAGGCTTCTGAGTATTTTGAAGTAACTTTTTATAATCATTGATGTACAAGTTTGTTGTTACCATCACTGGTTTAATAAATGCATGGTCCAATTGCTTTGCAGAAAGCTATTTCAAGTGCATGCTAAACAAACTGTATTCTTGAGTAAGGAATCTAGAAAAATGTGTTCACCCTGGTGACCTGACTCTCAACTCCTCATTTCAAGGTCTAAGTCTCTCTGTTAAGTATTTGCCATGCATTTTCTTATTCTTTACTTTCTCCATTTTTTGTAGGAAACAAAGGCTGACGGTTTTATATATTTACCTGAATTCCAAATTGACTTGGATCCACATTACAGAAGAAACCAGTAAGTAGTAGTAGATCCTTAAATCCAGGGCCAAGACCAGCACTGTACAATAGAAATATATTGCAAGCCACATATATAATTTTTAATTTTCTGATAGTCGTAGTCCTGGTCCTTCAGAACACTGGTGTTCTAGAATTATGTTGTGATTGGAATTTATAGTTAACATATTCTATAACATTAACACATTAGTTCTGTTACTTTCAAATTGTCACAATACTCTTGGTCATTTTGCTTAAACCTTCCTTCATTTTATTTGCAAAATATTGAAAATATCTCTTAATCTCCTTTGGAGGAGGAAACATAATACTTAAATAGATTTCCCTGAGTCTTTCTCTCTCTAACTTACTACATTACAGTACCTACTATGTTCTTAAAGTGAAACATTGTCTTTCCTGTACCATAATTCCCTAATTATAAAGAATGTATGCATAAAATAATTAGCAAGTTTGTGAGGAGGGGAGTCAAACAGCATTAAGATGTTTTTTTCATTTGTAATTTTTTTATGGCTTAATAAAGTCACATACATGAGCTTAGTTCCATCAACCAAGGGTTTACAGTAAATCATGCAAAGGATCAAAAAGAAATATAATGACTCCTGCTTCTGCTCTGGTTAATATCCGAGAAGATATTTGATAAATTAGGTTAAAGAGTCTACCAATTTTGAAGAAAGATAGTGTATTTTAGAACTTAGGGATAAAAACCATCACAATTAAAATAGAAGAAAAACCTCTGTAAGCTGAAGACTTTTATATAAGTTATTACATCAGTGTTGTAAAATTAAGATGTTACCTAAAGCAACTAGAGAAAGAAGAAGAAAAAAGCCCCAAAGTCACATGAAGGAAAGAAATCATAAAGATCAGATCAGAAATAAATGAAAAGAAAATGAAGGAAACGGTAGCAAAGATCAAAAAAACTAAAAGCTCGTTCTTTGAGAAACTAAACAAAATTGATAAAACATTAGCCAAACTTATCAAGAAAAAAAGGGAGAAGACTCAAATCAACAGAATTAGAAATGAAAAAGCAGAAGTAAAAACTGACACTGTAGAAATACAAAGGATCATGAGTGATTCCTAGAAGCAACTCTACGGCAATAAAATGGACAACCTGGAGGAAATGGACAAACGCTTAGAAATGCACAACCTGTCGAGACTGAAGCAGGAAGAAATAGAAAATATGAACAGACCAATCACAAGCATCGAAATTGAAACTGAGATTAAAAAGCTTCCAACAGACAAAAGCCCAGGACCAGACGGCTTCACAAGTGAATTCTATCAAACATTTAGAGAATAACGAACACCTATCCTTCTCAAGCTCTTCAAAATATAGCAGAGGGAGGAACACACCCAAACTCATTCTACAAGGCCACCATCACTCTGATACCAAAATCAGACAAAAATGTCACAAAGAAAGAAAACTACAGGCCAATATCACTGATGAACATAGATGCAAAAATCTTTGACAAAATACTAGCAAACAGAATCCAACAGCACATTAAAAGGATCATACACTGTGATCAAGTGGGGTTTATCCCAGGAATGCAAGGATTCTTCAATATATGCAAATCAATCAACGTGATATACCATATTAACAAACTGAAGGAGAAAAACAATATGATCATCTCAATAGATGCAGAGAAACCTTTTGACAAAATTCAACACCAATTTATGATAAAAACCCTCCAGAAAGTAGGCATGGAGGGAACTTTCCTCAACATAATAAAGGCCATACATGACAAACACACAGCCAACATCGTCTTTAGTGGTGAAAAACTGAAACCATTTCCAATAAGATCAGGAATAAGACAAGGTTGTCCACTCTCACCACTCTTATTCAACATAGTATTGGAAGTTTTAGCCACAGCAATCAGAGAAAAAAAAGAAATAAAAGGAATCCAAATTGGAAAAGAGGAAGTAAAGCTGTCACTGTTTGCAGATGACATGATACTCTATATAGAGAATCCTAAAGATGCTACCAGAAAACTCCTAGAGCTAATCAATGAATCTGGTAAAATAGCAGGATGCAAAATTAATGCCCAGAAATCTCTGGCATTCCTATACACTAATGATGAAAAATCTGAAAGTGAAATTAAGAAAACACTCGCATTTACCATTGCAACAAAAAGAATAAAATATAGGAATAGACATACTTAAGGAGACAAAAGACCTGTATGCAGAAAATTATAAGACACTGATGAAAGAAATTAAACATGATACAAATAGATGGAGAAATATACCATGTTACTGGACTGGAAGAATCAACATTGTGAAAATGACTCAACTACTCAAAAATATCTACAGACTGAATGCAATCCCTATCAAACTACCACTGGCATTTTTCACAGAACTAGAACAAAAAATTTTACAATTTGTATGGAAACACAAAAGACCCCGAATAGCCAAAGCAATCTTGAGAAAGAAAAATGGAGCTGTAGGAATCAGGCTCCCTGACTTCAGATTATACTACAAAGCTACAGTAATCAAGACAGTATGGCACTGGCACAAAAACAGAAATATAGATCAATGGAACAGGATAGAAAGCCCAGAGATAAACCCATGCACATATGGTCACCTTATCTTTGATAAGGGAGGCAAGAATACAGAGTGGAGAAAAGACAGCCTCTTCAATAAATGGTGCTGGGAAAACTGGGCAGCTACATGTAAAAGAATGAAATTAGAACACTCCCCAACACCATACGCAAAAATAAACTCAAAATGGATTAAAGACCTAAATGTAAGACCAGACAGTATAAAACTCTTAGAGGCAGAACACTCTATGGCATAAATCACAGCAAGATCCTTTTTGACCCACCTCCTAGAGAAATGGAAATAAAAACTAACAAATGGACCTAATGAAACTTAAAAGCTTTTGCACAGCAAAGGAAACCATAAACAAGACAAAAGGACAACCCTCAGAATGGGATAAAATATTTGCAAATGAAGCAACTGACAAAGGATTAATCTCCAAAACATACAAGCAATGCTTGCAGCTCAATATTAAAAAAACGAACAACCCAATCCAAAAATGGGCAGAAGACTTCAATAGTCATTTCTCCAATGAAGATATATAGATTGCCAACAAACACATGAAAGAATGCTCAACATCATTAGTCATTAGAGTAATGCAAATCATAACTACAATGAGATATCATCTCACACCGGTCAGAATGGTCATCATCAAAAAATCTAGAAACAATAAATGCTGGAGAGGGTGTGGAGAAAAGCGAACCCTCTTGCACTGCTGGTGGGAATGTCAATTGATACAGCCACTATGGCTAACAGTATGGAGGTTCCTTTAAAAACTAACACTAGAACTACCATACGACCCAGCAATCCCACTACTGGGCATATAACCTGAGAAAACCTTAATTCAAAAAGAGTCATGTACCAAAATATTCATTTCAGCTCTCTTTACAATAGCCAGGACATGGAAGCAACCTAAGTGTCCATCAACAGATGAATGGATAAATAATATGTGGCACATATATACAATGAAATATTACTCAGCCATAAAAGGAAACAAAACTGAGTTATTTGTAGTGTGGTGGATGGACCTAGAGTCTGTCATACAGAGTGAAGTGAGGCAGAAAGAGAAAAATAAATACCGTATGCTAACACATATATATGGGATCTAAGAAGAAAGAAAAAAAAAGGTCATGAAGAAACTAGGGAGAAGTCGGGAATAAAGACACAGACCTACTAGAGAATGGACTTGAGGATATGGGGAGGGGAAAGGGTAAGCTGTGACAGAGTAAGAGAGTGGCATCGACATATATACACTACCAAACGTAAAATAGATAGCTAGTGGGAAGCAGCTGCATAGCACAGGGAGATCAGCTCGGTTCTTTGTGACTACCTAGAGCGGTGGGATAGGGTGGGTGGGAGAGAGGGAGACACAGTAGGGAAGAGGTATGGGAAAATATGTATATGTATAACTGATTCACTGTTTTAAAGCAGAAACTAACACACCATTGTAAAGCAATTATACTCCAATAAAGATGTTTAAAAAAATAGTGTATGGGAGATGGTTAGTATACAATACTGGCACAAAGTATTGTTGAAAAGGTGGTAGGTTGACAACAATCAGGAATTTGTGGGGTCAGAAATTTTTAACTACATTTTAAGGATAGAAGCATTCTCTAAAAACCTGAAATTTTCAAAAGATTTTTAGCACATATCACTGTAAGAATTGCCACTCTGGCTTAAACATCATTTGTAGTTTTAATTCTAGCACAAGAGGCATTCCTTACAATATTGCTTTAAATGAATAGAAATGTACAGTGAAATTCAAAACTTTCTCTTATCTAATCAATGCAGGTTTGTCATTCATTAATTCTACTCATTTTTGCGTATGTGTATATATTTAAGTTTATAATTCTTTGAAATTCTCATTTTAAGTATAACTGACATGCATTGAAATGAACTTTCCAGTAAAGAAAGAAAAGGCATTGAGAAAATACTGATCCCTTTTTTCCTCTGTCATTTACCTAATTCTGTAAGGTTTCACCCTCCTTATGGTTCATAGCTTACATTTCCTTTTACTGCTGCCTTTTTAATTTCTGCAGCTCTCTCATCAGCCCAATGATAGGGGTTTTATACACATACCCACTTTCCTCCTAGAAATCTTCTTGGCTGAGGCATTTATCTAGATGAGTAGCTATTTCTTCAATTTTATATTCAGTTACAGCTTGTGGTTCATACGGTACATCTGTAGGAATATCTGAGTTCCCTTTTCTAATTAATAGATGGGAAGACGTACAAGTAGTTTCTCTCTGAGCTTGCTTAAAGTGGTCACTGCGGAGCTTCTGCCAATATATTTCTGCTTGTAACTTCTCAAGAAACCAAAAATTGTCATTTAATATTCCAGGAACACAGTTGATGCTGGAAATCTCTTCAAATTACTTCATTTATTAAAGTTTTTCATGATTAAAGATGGCATATGAGAATAGAAAATGATTTTATCTTGTTCTTGGTTTGCACAGGTAAAATCAGAGGGAAGGTGGCTAACTATTTCCAGTGAGATGACTTATTGTGTGATTGGGCAAAGAATACAAGTACCAGGCCTGCTGTTAGTTTTCATATGCATCACTCACTAATCTAATCTTTTGCTACTATCTTTGAAGACCAGCTTTTTGTACAATAATACCTCAATACCTTAAAAACAGCTTAAATCACAAAAGATTTACATAAAGGAAAACAGTACCATTATATATTTCTGTAGTCTACACTATCTAAAAGCTTACGTGCAAATGTTCAATTAAACAATATTGTCCCCCTCAATCCTGTTTCTAGTTCATTGACTCAGCACATAAGCACATTCACTCACAAATTACCTACTTCTGGAATTTTAAATAAAAAAAGACTTTTGCTACATCAACAGCAACTGATATTTTTTACTCAGCAAACATTCCTTATGCATTCTATGCCATTAGGTCAAACATTTGATGCACAACATATTCACTATTCTTGGCCTTGAACAAGTTGAACTCTCCTGTTACTAAAACTAAAATATCTAGTGATTCATGTAAGGATACATCCTGTTCAGCCTTAAAGCTTTTTGTTTTCATTCTATTTAAATCAAATTCAGCAAATGTTCTTTCTCTCCATATCAGTATTTCAACATCTATCATAATCAAACCCTTCAATGTTTCAATGCTCCCTAATTTTAAGTCTGTTAAAGTGCAATGTTTCTATACTTTTGGGGTTTTTTTGGGTTTTTATGGTTGTTGTTTTTTTTTTTTTTGCGGTACGCGGGCCTCTCACTGTTGTGGCCTCTCCCATTGTGGAGCACAGGCTCCGGACGCGCAGGCTCAGCGGCCATGGCTCACGGGCCCAGCCGCTCCGCGGCATGTGGGATCTTCCCAGATCGGGGCACGAACCCGTGTCCCCTGCATCGGCAGGCGGACTCTCAACCACTGTGCCACCAGGGAAGCCCAATGAGTGTGTTTTTAAAAGATGTGTGACATTCCTATTTGTTTCTAAGTCATGTATTCTCACTGATAAATTATTACTTTAGAAACACTTTGTCTAAAAAAGGTCAGTACCTTAAAAAAAGGCTCAGGTATTTTTTTTTTATGAAATAAGGATTATTTTTTAATATTGTTTTTTATAATGTGAATTATTCTTAATCCATTTCAAAAATTGAAATTTTCAATGTATTAAGTATTCATACACTGGGAGACATTGTAAACCTGAATCAAAATATTTTCTTCTCTGCAGCTGCATAATTTTGGTATCACAGAATCAGCATTAATATCTTTACGGCAGAATAGTCAACTTGGAGGGAATTAATTTAATATTTAGTTCACATAACAGATTAAAAAGAAATTCAGAACAATAAACCAGAGCTAGCAACAGATAAAAATATACTGAAAAACTTGACATAGTCATTTGAGGATTCAAAATTTGGTGATTTTCCTGCAATGGAAACTCAGTGCTATACCTCTTATTTTTATTGAAGAGAATATATGATGATTTTGACATTTGCATTTCACTCTCCTCAATTGTGAATATATGGAAACTTCTAGTATACCCTGCTTTATATTTTATCTTACAAGTATTTCTTCTTCACTTTTCTATTCTTTTGAATGATTAAGAGGGTATAGATATCAATATTCATAAACAACATCAAAACATTTAACTTATAGGCAAGCATATATTATTGGAGAAAATGAGTAATGATTATGCTATTTGGGTTATGAAAAAGCATAGCACAGCTGTTCTATATCTTCTTCCTTAATTGGCTATTTACCCATTTATAAATCTCTGATTAGATGCGACCTCACTCTAGTTGAATCTGATTTAGAGTTTTGAGTTTCCTTTAGTAATTGGGGCAAGAGAGATATTTTCCACTGCAAATGATTTCTAAACTCTAGTATTAGAATATACATAAGTCTAGCATAGGAAGAATGAGTTTATATGTTTTTAGCTACATATTCTCACTTAACCTTATTGATGGCAATAAAAAGGAAGGGAAGCAAGGCAAAGTTGGAGGATACAAGTAGGGTAAGTAGTCGTCACTATCTGTGTTTGTGTGGATCACATGAACAATACACTTAGGGAATATTTGCAAAGACCTCATCTATTGGTATTGACCATGTAAATTATGTAGTTCTATTTTTCTCTTATATATTTGAATACAGTTGAATAGGACAAGATATACTTTAGGAAGGGCAATAAAGAGTCTGACTCCATTTATGATATACGGATGCTGACAGCTTGCAAACCCTACTCTCATCTTTCCCTTCTTCATCTCAACCTCAGCTTCTAACCACCAGAAAAGACAAGCCAGTCTCTTTTCCCTTCTCTCTCAAGCTATTTTTTGGATCCGTGTAGGGTGCTTGTCCTGATCGCCCCAGAAAATCTCATTATGCAAATAATAAACCTTTACATATTCTCCTGGTGTGTATTTCTGTGGTGTTATCAATCTTGACATTAGAACTAAATTCAAAGGTGGAGGGTGGGGGATTTGTTCTTTCTCTGTGGAGTGACCAAATACACAGAAAGTCTGATTTAAAAGGAAAGATATAGTTCTGATCAATATAAACAAATATAGTACTGCAAGTAATTTACCAAATCCTGAGAATGATTTGAATTTTGTTTTCAAAAACCAAAGAGTAGGTAAGAAATACTTAAAAAAGAAACAATCTGATGGTATTCACTAGATGGCAGAAGCCACCTTTTTTTTTTCTCTTAGATTCCATATATATGTGTTAGCATACGGTATTTGTTTTTCTTTTTCTGATTAATTTTACTCTGTATGACAGACTCTAGGTCCATCCACCTCATTACAAATAACTCATTTTCTTTTCTTTTTATGACTGAGTAATATTCCATTGTATATATGTACCACATCTTCTTTATCCATTCATCCGATGATGGACACTTAGGTTGCTTCCATCTCCTGGCTATTGTAAACAGACAAAATTCAACACCCATTTATGAAAAAACCCTGCAGAAAGTAGGCATAGAGGGAACTTTCCTCAACATAATAAAGGCCATATATGACAAACCCACGGCCAACATCGACCTCAATGGTGAAAAACTGAAACCATTTCCACTACGATCAGGAACAAGACAAGGTTGCCCACTCTCACCACTACTATTCAACATAGTTTTGGAAGTTTTAGCCACAGCAATCAGAGAAGAAAAAGAAATAAAAGGAATCCAAATCAGAAAAGAAGAAGTAAAGCTGTCACTGTTTGCAGATGACATGATACTATACATAGAGAATCCTAAAGATGCTACCAGAAAACTACTACAGCTAATCAATGAATTTGGTAAAGTAGCAGGATACAAAATTAATGCCCAGAAATCTCTGGCATTCCTATACACACATGATGAAAAATCTGAAATTGAAATTAAGAAAACACTCCCATTTACCATTGCAACATAAAGAATAAAATATCTAGGAATAAACCTACCTAAGGAGACAAAAGACCTGTATGCAGAAAATTATAAGATTTTTTATAATTATAAAATTATAAGAAAATAGATGGAGAGATATACCATGTTCTTGGATTGGAAGAATCAACATTGTGAAAATGACTCTACTACCCAAAGCAATCTACAGATTCAATGCAATCCCTATCAAACTACCACTGGCATTTTTCACAGAACTAGAAGCCACCTTTTATTCTTAGGAATGGAACCAAAACTTTCCAGTCCAAGGAGCTTTTAATTAATGTACATGAAATTTCTGAGATGTGATTCATACGACCATTTATTCTTTTTATCATTTAGTGAACTACCTTAATGGCAAGTGACTTGTCACTGTTTGATAAATCACTCCTTTACATCACAGGCCAGATGTGGAAAAGTTATACTCTCTTCCACAGCAATGACCAACGTGCAGATAAGTACTGTCTGGACACACTTTTTTAAGTCGACACTAAAAAAGGTATGCAATTTTATAGTTGGAAATCTCCATAAGAGAAAATTTTGTTTCTACTTCTTACTCCAGGCTTGAATACTTAAAATCTCCAAGAGAGAGGCTAAGATATCAAAAGGTGGAAACTATACCACCTTTCTCAATAGCCAGTCCTGATCATATGTTTCAAGTTATAGATAAGTTAAGCTCTCTTGCTTTGATTTAAATGCACTCCTTTAAAATTCTCTTCTCAATTGTTCAATTGTCTTTTCGTATAATTTTAAAAGTTCTACATTATAATAATGAATTACATCAGTCTCTCTACCACTTAACTACACCAATTTCTTTAAACTTTCTTCATGGAATCTATTTTTCTATAATTTTGCTTGGATTTATTTATCTTCCCTGGACCACTCAAGTTTCATTATATCTGTTCTGAAATGTGATGAAAAAGATAAGCAATAAAAGAAGTCTGACTAACATAACAGAGAAAGTATAGCATTCAGTAAGTTATATATACTTCTTTAAACATCTCCTAGTTCTATACTGCCATCCCCCTAACATCTTAATTTTTTTAACATCTTTATTGGAGTATAATTGCTTTACAATGGTGTGTTAGTTTCTGCTTTATAACAAAGTGAGTCAGTTATACATATACATATGTCCCCATATCTCATCCCTCTTGCATCTCCCTCCCTCCCACACTCCCTATCCCACCCATCTAGGTGGTCACAAAGCACCGATCTCCCTGTGCTATGTGGCTGCTTCCCACTAGCTATTTTATGTTTGGTAGTGTATACATGTCCATGCCACTCTCTCACTTTGGCACAGCTTACCCTTCCCCCTCCCCATATCCTCAAGTCCATTAACTAGTAGGCCTGAATCCTTATTCCTTTCTTGTCCCTAGGTTCTTCTGACCACTTTTTTCTTTATTTTTTTTATATTCCATATATATGTTAGCATACGGTATTTGTTTTTCTCTTTCTGACTTACTTCACTCTGTATGACAGACTCTAAGTCCATCCACCTCAGTACAAATAACTCAGTTTCGTTCCTTTTTATGGCTGAGTAATATTCCATTGTATATATATACAAAAACTTCTTTATCCATTCATATGTTGATGTACACTTAGGTTGCTTCCATGCCCTGGCTATTGTAAATAGAGCTGAAATGAACATTTTGGTACATGACTCTTTTTCAATTCTGGTTTCCTCAGGGTATATGCACAGTAGGGGTATTGCTGGGTCATATGGTAGTTCTAATTTCAGTTTTTTAAAGAACTTCCATACTGTTAGACATACTGGCTGTATCAATTTTCATTCCAACCAAAGGTGCAAGAGGGTTCGCTTTTCGCCACACCCTCTTCAGAATTTACTGTTTGCAGATATTTTGATGATGGCCATTCTGACCAGGGTGAGATGATATCTCATTGTAGTTTTGATTTGCATTTCTCTATTGATTAACAATGTTGAGCATTCCTTCATGCGTTTGTTGGTAATATGTATATCTTCTTTAGAGAAATATCTATTTAGGTCTTCTGCACATTTTTGAATTGGGTTGTTTGCTTGTTAATATTGAGCTGCATAGGTTGCTTGTATGTTTTGGAGATTAATTCTTTGTCAGTTGCTTCATTTGCAAATATTTTCTCCCATTCTAAGGATTGTCTTTTCATCTTGTTTATGGTTTCCTTTGGTGTGCAAAGGCTTTTAAGTTTCAATAGGTCCCATTTGTTTGTTTGTGTTTTTATTTCCATTTCTCTAGGAGGTGGGCCAAAAAGGATCTTGCTCTGATTTATGTCATAGAGTGTTCTGCCTATGTTTTCCTCTAAGAGTTTGATGGTGTCTGGTCTTCTGTTTACGTCTGTAATCCATTTTGCATTTATTTTTGTGTATGGGGTTAGGGGGTGTTCTAATTTCACTCATTTACATGTACCTGTCCAGTTGTCCCAGCACCACTTATTGAAGAGGCTGCCTTTTCTCGACTGTATATTCTTGCCTCTTTTAGCAAAGATAAGGTGACCATATGCTCGTGGGTTTATCTCTGGGCTTTCTATCCTGTTCCATTAATCTATCTTTCTGTTTTTGTGACAGTACCATACAGTCTTGATTACTGTAGCTTTGTAGTATAGTCTGAAGTCAGGAAGCCTGATTGTCCCAGCTCCGTTTTTCTTTTTCAAGATTGCTTATGCTGTTTGGGGTCCTTTGTGTTGCCATACAAATACTGAAATTTTTTGTTCTAGTTCTGTGAAAAATGCCAGTGGTAGTTTGATAGGGATTGCATTGAATCTGTAGATTGCTTTGGGTAGTAGAGTCATTTTCACAATGTTGATTCTTCCAACCCAAGAATGTGGTATATCTCTCCATCTATTTGTATCATCTTAATTTCTTTCATCAGTGCCTTATAATTTTCTGCATACAGGTCATTTGTCTCTTAGGTAGGTTTATTCCTAGATATTTTTTTCTTTTTGTTGCAATGATAAATGAGAGTGTTTTCTTGATTCCACTTTCAGATTCTTCATCATTTCTGTATAGGAATGCCAGAGATTTCTGTGCATTAATTTTGTATCCTGCCACTTTACCAAATTCATTAATTAGCTCTAGTAGTTTTCTGGTGGTATCTGTAGGATTCTCTATGTATAGTATCATGTCATCTGCAATCAGTGACAGATTTAATTCTTCTTTTCCAATTTGTATTCCCTTTTTTTTTTCTTCTCTGATTGCTGTGGCTAGGACTTCCAAAACTATGTTGGATAATAGTGGTGAGACTGGACATCCTTGACTTGCTCCTTATCTTACAGGAAATGCTTTCAGTTTTTCACCATTGAGAATGATGTTTGCTGCAAATGGCATTATTTCGTTCTTTTTTATGGCTGAGTAATATTCTATTGTATATATGTACCACATTTTTTAAAATTAAATGAGTCTTTTTATTTAGACTCATTTATTTTATTTTATTTATATTTTCACTCTTTTTAAACATCTTTATTGGAGTATAACTGCTTTACAATGTTGTGTTAATTTCTGCTATATAACAAAGTGAATCAGTTATACATATACATATATCGTCATATCTCCTCCCTCTTGCACTTCCCTCCCACCCTCCTTATCCCACCCCTCTAGGTGGTCACAAAGCACCGAGCTGATCTCCCTGTGCGATGTGGCTGTTTCCCACTAGCTATCTGTTTTACATTTGGTAGTGTATATAACTCAATGCTACTCTCTCACTTCGTCCCAGCTTATCCTTCCCACCCCCAGATCCTCAAGTCCATTCTCTACCTCTACATCTTTATTCCTGTCCTGCCCCTAGGTTCATGAGAACAATTTTTTTTTTTTTTAGATTCCATATACATGTGTTAGCATACGCTATTTGTTCTTCTTTTTCTGACTTACTTCACTCTGTATGACAAACTCTAGGTCCATCCACCTCATTACAAATAACTCAATTTCTTTTTATGGCTGAGTAATACTCCATTGTATATATGTGCCACATCTTCTTTATCCTTTCATCTGATGATGGACACTTAGGTTGCTTCCATGTCCTGGCTATTGTAAAGAGTGCTGCAATGAATATTGTGGTACATGACTCTTTTTGAATTATGGTTTTCGAAGTCTCTATGCCCTGTAGTGGGATTGCTGGGTTGTATGGTAGTCCTATTTTTAGTTTTTTAAGGAACCTCCATACTGTTCTCCCTAGTGGCTGTATCAATTTGCATTCCCACCAACAGTGCAAGAGAGTTCCCCTTTCTCCACACCCTCTCCAGCATTTATTGTTTGTAGATTTTTGATGATGGCCATTCTGACCGGTGTGAGGTGATACCTCGTTGTAGTTTTGATTTGCATATCTCTAATGATTAGTGATGTTGAGCATCCTTTCATTGTTTGTTGGCAATCTTTATATCTTCTTTGGAGAAATGTCTATTTAAGTCTTCCACCCATTTTTGGATTGGGTTGTTTGTTTTTCTGGTATTGAGCTGCATGGGCTGCTTATATATTTTGGAGATTAATCTTTTGTCAGTTGCTTTGTTTGCAAATATTTTCTCCCATTCTGAGGGTTGTCTTTTCATCTCGTTTATGGCTTCCTTTGCTGTGCAAAAGCTTTGAAGTTTCATTAGGTCCCATTTGTTTATTTTTGTTTTTATTTCCATTTCCCTAGGAGGTGGTTCAAAAAGAATCCTGCTGTGATTTATTTCATAGAGTGTTCTGCCTATGTTTTCCCCTAAAAGTTTGATAGTTTCTGGCCTTACATTTAGGTCTTTAATCCTTTTTGAGCTTATTTTTGTGTGTGGTGTTAGGGACTGTTCTAATCTCATACTTTTACATGTACCTGTCCAGTTTTCCCAACAGCACTTATTGAAGAGGTTGTCCTTTCTCCACTGTACATTCCTTCCTCCTTTATCAAAGATAAGGTGACCATATGTGTGTGGGTTTATCTCTGGGCTTTCTCTCCTGTTCCATTGATCTATCTTTCTGTTTTTGTGCCAGTACCATACTGTCTTGATTACTGTAGCTTTGTAGTATAATCTGAAGTCAGGGAGCCTGATTCCTCCAGCTCCATTTTTCGTTCTCAAGATTGCTTTGGCTATTTGGGGTATTTTGTGTTTCTATACAAATTGTGAATTTTTTTGTTCTAGTTCTGTGAAAAATGCCAGTGGTATTTTGATAGGGATTGCATTGAATGTGTAGATTGCTTTGGACAGTAGAGTCTTTTTCACAATATTGATTCTTCCAATCACCTCTAAAGTATATCACTACCATTCAAATGATTGAGAGAGAGACAGAGATACACATATATATAAATCCTTGTGAATCCATATATTCATAAATTGAAAATTAACTTGAATTTTAAACTTTTGACATTAAACATGTAGTGAAATGAACAGAAACTTGGATATTTATATCTATTCCTGATCACAAATTAACTGAACAGAATTTATTTTACTTTTTAAGTTGAAATCAATAGATAAACAACAGGAATCTTTTTGTCTACTTATTAACAAAAAGATTTTTGACTCATTGTTTAACTTTTTAAATAGTTTGGGGCTGTGCAGATCAAATCTAATACGTATCAGCATTCATATATGTTAAAGAATTTTTTTTGACAGATTCAAGATACCTCTGATAGAGAAATATAATTATATGTTTTAGATACTTAATTTGCTTTTAGTAATATGGAGGAAAGGAAAAACATTTTATAATTAATTATCCAATAGCATAGATAATAATCACGTTCTGAAAATAAGCATCAATACATTGCCTTTCTAAAAAATGTATTTTAATCTGTTGCAACGTTCACATTTATAGAAATAAAATCTAGAATATTTCAAATTTTTCCCAGAACCATAGAAAACATGGGTATTCATTACCCAAAGACGTTTCTTAATTACATTCTATTTGGAAACCACTGTGCTTATTACTAAGAAAGTTAAAGTGAACGGGGTAGTTCTCAGTCTTTAAAGGACACTGAATAGATCATCCACACATATCAAAATAACTAGGAGTTAGAGGTGAGAGATACACACAAAATGACACTGTACCAGAAATGACAGAGTGCTAGAAAAATGTCTGAAAGCATCCAGCAAGAATTAAATAACAAAAGTTGATAAAAAGTGTTTGCCTCCTTTTCCACTCCATTCTACACCCTTTTTTTGGGCAGGGGGAGACTAATGAGTGTTATTTGGAAAACCTCAGTAATGCTTATTGAAGAAGGGTGAATGGAGTGAACAAATGAGAAGAGCTATCTACCATAAAATAATGGAGTGGTGGCTATAGTTTTATATTTAAAATCTGAAGGTTTTTAAATGGAAGCTAAAAGTTGCATCATAAATTTTTTCTAGCCTACCACTAGAACTTATATTTGTTTACAAACTTTCAAAATTTTTCACTGCAATATTATTAATGATTTCAAAGTCACAAATGTATTTAATGATATGAAGAAAAAGTTAGTTCTTATTTTACAAAGAGAAAGTAGAAGATCTATCTTATTGGATAAGTTTGTGTTCAACATCTTACATTCCTAATAGAGCTGTAAGTTAAAAATAATTAGAATAAGATGTGTTTTGGATAAACAACACTGGTATTTGTTGAAAGTATTCTCAGAAGTAGAAGAACCTTATGATTTTCCATGAGCATCACCATTCAGTGACCTGAAGGCAATGCCTGTTTTAATAGTTTCAAATAGGCCATGGTTTTACATATGCACCAAAAGAAAGTGATAAACAATACTGTGATTATTTTATCTATCAAAGCATATATATTAAATGTCCTGCTAGCCAGACTTTAGAAGAAAATAGAGGTGACTCCTTCTCAAACCTGTAGAGATGTATCTAAGCTTGTCAGAAGAAATCATAAAGGGAAAGGTAAAAAAAAGGTTTGACTACATGAGATTTACAGATTTTATAGGTCAAAAAATGATACAAAAAGGAAAACAAATCAAGAAAAATCACCAGAGAAACAAAAAAGATTAGTATTCTTATTATCTGAAGTGCTAATTTCAAGTAGTAAGACTCCTTTAGAAATATGAGCAAAATAATTTGACAATTCTCAAAACAGGAAAAATAATTTGTTAACAAATATATAATGCAGACAGCCTGTATATATAATATCATATCTCGTAATTAGAATATTGGGCAACAGAAGCTCAAATTCATAGGCATAAATATTTCATTTGCTTTTAATAAGACGTAAGCTGATAGAACGAAGAGGGACACATGTTAATTATGTGTTCACATACCAAGCAAAAAATATTGGCATTTAGAAGAAGAGAAACCTAATAATTCTGCAGAAATGTAGATTCTGATTAATAGTTCAGTTTTTGTTAAGCCATCATACTTCACCCTTTTCATGCTGACTGTAACATTTAATTTAAAAACAAGAGAGCTGTTAATCTTCTCTAACAAACAAACATAGAACATTCTCAGAGCACGGGACTAAAAATCAGTGTCCTAATTAAGTCTCTGTCACTACCATATTAACTTTAGCAAGTCATTTCATCTCACTGGACTTTAGTTTACTTATATACAAAATGGAGATAGTACTATATGGTTGCTGTAACCCCTTTCTGGTTGTAGTATAAAATGTTTCATTGATTGTTGGAAAGAAAATTGACTTCTCTGCTTTCTTTTTGCCTCTAGTGCAAGCCTCCCATGCAAGAATCAAGAATTTCTACTTTGCTGCTGAGTGTTTAGATGAAATGAATTAGTAAGTAGTTGTTATTCATTCATTAATCCAACATATGTATATTTATTGAGCCTCATTTTTGTGTCAGGTACCATACTAAGTCTAGATAATGCAATATCATGTTTTTTATTAAAAGTAAAATTATATTTTTTAATCCTAATAAAGTTTAATATAGTTGAATAGAGTTATATTAACGAAAACAAGGCCAGTGTTCTGGAATGTAGAAGAAGAAGTAGCATGATACAAGTTGAGAACTTGAATTTAAAAGAATGAACAATAAAATTGAAAAGTTATTTTATGCTTATCTTGATCATTCTGCTGTCCATAAGCTGACAACAGCTCTGTGACACTAATTTAAAGCTTATCATCTTTTCAAGTAAATCATATTGTATCTGTTTGTATATCAAACATGGTCCTGTAGAATTTGATCAATACAGTTTTTACTTTTGTAACAAAAATTTCCCATGTGAATAAAATATGCACTATAAGATATTAATTCAATTAGGGAAAGCAGCGGATTATTGGTATATCAAATTACATCCTACTTATTTCAGAGTGAGTTGACTAACTTCAATGAATCTTTGACTATAAAAGGCTCTTATGTTCATGTTTAATTTACATTTAAAAAGAATTAAATTCCCTATAACTCGAAAGAGAAAATTTCTTATATTTGTATTCAACATGCCATAAAGAATGGTTGTTCTTCTCTTAGTGAGTGTATATAGTTCACTCTCAATTTTAATTATGTTGAATTGAATCCTGTCTTATTGCTAACCTATTAATTATGCCTCTGACAACCAAGCACAACAACATTCTTATTGTCTTGAGAAAAAAATATAACCTTTTTGTTGACAGCACTTAAGTAATAAGTTGTCATAAAACAAAATAAAATTCTAACAATATTAAAGAGGTTATGTGAATATTCCCAGAAAAAGGCTGAGTGATGAGTGTAGCTATGACTCCCCTGGAAAGTTATTGAAAAATATGCAAATGTGAAAACAATAAATGTGTTGTTCTGTTCTATCAAGAAGTAAAGTAGGAAGGTTATTTGGTTTCTGGGAGACAATAAGGATTAAAGGCAGAGTGTTGTGGTTTTATAAAAGGGAAATATGTTACAGACCTAAAGGAAGGAACCAATATTGGGGAAGATTAAAAATATAATGTTAAAGGAAATGACTGATGAATCAGAGGCAAGAGAAGATGTGATCAAAAGCATGTGTGAGGAATTAGGTTTTTAAAAAGAGTAAAAGAACTGAGGATGGACTGGAATGCAGGCAAATTTGCATAAACAGTAACATTTAGGGCTGATCATGCTTGTTGACTTCCTATTATCTTCATGAAGAAGGAGGCAAGGTGCTCTGAAAGAGATAAATCCATTAAGTTATTTTTAAATGATACATATAAAAGGAAAAATGTGTCATTACATACAAAGTGAATAACAGAACTGAGTCTGAGACCTTTAAATATTTGCACTAAACAACACTAAAATGATATGAATGTTTTCAGGTAAAAGCAGCTTTTAGCCTGGACCATTAGTAGAGATGCCGAACTCACCTTGACTTTCAAAGTGCAAGCACAACCTAAGTAAACGCATTCCATAACGAGTAAACCAGTAGCAAAACAATAATAGACAAAGAATCTTAATGCCTGCTTTGTTCTCTCCATCAAAATTATTTTCTCTTCCAGTTAGAGAAATGTTAGAAGTAGTCTATGGTAAGTCTTTGTTGATTAAACTTGACCAAACTTGACCTATTGATTGTAAAGCAAGAAGCTAAAATTCTTAACCTTCTTCCAGGAATTTTATGTAATTTAGAAATTTTCAGAAGTTGGTTAGTTTAAAACATGTAGTTATGTTCTGTCTTTTATTCTCTGAAAAAGCTACCTTTCTTATGAGTAATTTCATTGGGAAAGCGAAAGAAGTATAGAATTGTTTCAATTAAAATAAATCTCTGTCTACATAGAAATACCATAATCAATTTTAAATATACAACTGGATAATGAAAATTAAATCATTGAGAATGGATTGATTTATATTACATGTTTTCTTTTGAAAGTGAAGGAGACTGCATTTGAAAACTAACAATTGATGAATAAAAACTACACAAAATTTAAAAGATCATGACTAAAATATCATCTAAATTAATGCAGTTTCTATGATCTAAGCTATGATACAATAGGAAAAGGCTTATAAACTAAATTAGATTTTACTTTAAAAATATATCCAATATGATTTTCTCTTAAAGAAAATTTGATATATATTTGGATCAAATTTTTCAAAGATTGTGCTCTTCTTCATTTTAATAGATGTGAAATCTGAGACACTGATTGGATTAAATGTTGTGCCCCAGTTCTGGCTATCCCTGTTAGAATACTTGAGACTTTGTATAACCCTGATTCTCCACTCAACGTATATAAACTTTTCTGTTATAAAGTGATATGTAGTGTTTCAATTTTATGTAAAATATTGTGTTTTTTACTTTAAATATTATGTAATACAAAATTAGTAATATTATCAATGCATTTATACAGGGCCATTTGAACTTAAAACTAAAGGGGCAATGCTCTGCATAGAGGTGACAGGGTTATAGGTTTGTTTGTCAATCCCATTAGCTACATAAAAAGAAAAGATATGCACACATAGTCAGCATGGATTGTCAACAAAACCATGCTGAATTACCAAGTCAGAGCAAATGCTTGATCCCATGAGTGGCATTACTTATAAAGACTCAGCAACCTTAGAAAGTATAATTGCTTTTAAGATTTGACTAATTTGGATAGATGAGCTCATTACAGAAAGTCTGTATACTCTTGTTTCTGTTTGGAAAGTCAATTATTTTCTTCTCAGTAAGACAGAAAATAGAAAGGCTGGAAGCTACAAGTGCAAGCTACTTTCACCTGTGAGCAAAGCTTATTTGATTAGTGGTACAGACAAAAATAGCTCAGAAAATGTTTACATGCTTGTAAAAAAGTAACTGCAAGATAAATTAATCTTCTTTATTTTTTGGTTATTTACACAAGATGATAAATACATTGGCAATAAAGTGAAAAAACAGATATAATGTGGCAAGATATAAAAATATTATAATGCTTTCTTCACTTGTTAACCAAAATAAAAAAGAGTGTCAGGCTTCCCTGGTGGCGCAGTGGTTGAGAGTCCGCCTGCTGATGCAGAGGATACGGGTTCGTGCCCCGGTCCGGGAAGATCCCACATGCTGCGGAGCGGCTGGGCCCGTGGGTCATGGCTGCTGAGCCTGCGCGTCCGGAGCCTGTGCTCCGCAACGGGAGAGGCCACAACAGTGAGAGGCCCACGTACCGCAAAAAAAAAAAAAAAAAGATTGTCAAAGGCAGGAAGAGTATCTCAAGATACAAAATTACAGAATAAATACTACAGTTATTTAATCCAAAGAAAATATGAAGGCACAGTCACTACAATTCATGTTTTAGAATTAAATAAAACTTGTGATGCACTAAGTATCTTATTCTTAAAACCAGCATATTATTTTTGATTTCTACCAATACATTGTCCAATTTATTTACACACCAAAATAGATAATATATCCACCCAAAGTAGTCTAGCAATTGGCTAATTAAATGAACAATCATTTAGATATACTAGGTGTTAACTAACCTGACCAATCAGTCCAATCAAAGTGGAAGAATTATTGGCACCTGTACACATAGTTTTGGTTGTTTGTCTTTATCTAGGAGTTGTTTTATATTTATGTATTTAGTTTATTAAATTACGTGTATATCTTTCTGTAAGAAAGTTTCTAATAACTATTCCAGGGTATATTCTGCCTCATACCTTCATATTTATTATCCTAGTCACACCATCAAGTGTAAAAAACAATATTCTTAATGTTAAGTATTGATAAGAAAAACATACAAAATAAAGAGCATGTACATATTCTAAACAAGTTTATCCTTATGTCTTTATTTTTCTTAAATAGCGTTGATTGAATGGTCCCCTTTAAAAACTTCAACAACTTACCTTTCTCCTGAGTTTCAAATTCTACTTCTTATACCTACATAGAAAATTTTCAATTTTATCTTGTTTCAGTGTTGTTCATACTTCCTCTGTCTCTAACAGTATTATATCTATAGCAAGGGCAATATGATTAACAATTGCAAAGGCATGTGTTTTTGACAGTCATATAAAAAATGGATAGGGATAAATTCTATTTCCAACTAAGATGTAGTAATAGATGCCAGACTTTACCTCCTGCCTGAAATTTTTAAAAAACTGGATAAAACCTATGAAAAATGATTTTTCAAGACATTGGACATTAGGCAATAAATGACAGTAATCCCAGAGACATTGGAAACAATGTTTCAATGCCAAAGAACAGGAAGGAGAAACCCAGGCAGAGCCTGACAATTCACTGAAATGACGAGACAGAGCTAAGAATCTGGGGAGAAAAAGAGGGCTAGAATTTATAAAGGAGCATACGGGAGAGGAAATAGCTGCACAAAGAGAAAGCCTTGTAGATCAGCATAAGTTCCCCCTCCAGTATTCAGCAGAGTACAGGTCAGCTCATGTGTGTGAGGAAATGCGGCAAGGGTAGAGAAGGAACAACCTGAAAGGATTAGAGGAAACCTCCCACATAGAGGATCCACCCTAGTGACAGAACAAAAGGATGGACAATGCATCCGAAGTTCTGGCTAGTCTGGGGGCTCGCTGTGGGACTGTTATCTGTCTCATTTGTCTCAGAGCATAGACAGGACTCACAAATTTGTTTTGAAGCTGCACAGTGTTGATTCTTCAAATCCAAGAATATGGTGTATCTCTCAACTATTTGTGTCATCTTTAATTTCTTTCAACAGTATCTTACAGTTTTCTGCATACAGGTCTTTTGTCTCCTTAGATAGGTTCATTCCTAGATATTTTATTCTTTTTGTGGCAATGGTAAATGGGAGTGTTTCCTTAATTTAACTTTCAGATTTTTCATCATTAGTGTATAGGAATGCAAGAGATTTCTGTGAATTAATTTTGTATCCTGCTATTTTACCAAATTCATTGATAAGCTCTAGTAGTTTTCCGGTAGCATCTTTAGGATTCTCTATGTATAGTATCAGGTCATCTGCAAACAGTGACAGCTTTACCTCTTCTTTTCCGATATGGATTCCTGTTATTTCTTTTTCTTCTCTGATTGCTGGCTAAAACTTCCAGAACTATGTTGAAAAATAGTGGTGAGAGTGTACAACCTTGTCTTGTTCCTGACCTTACAGGAAAAGTTTTCAGTTTTTCACCATTGAGAACTATGTTGGCTGTGGGTTTGTCATATATGCCCTTTACTATGTTGAGGAAACTTCACTCTATGCCAAATTTCTGGAGGGTTTTTATTATAAATGGTGTTGAATTTTGTCGAAAGCATTTTCTGCATCTATTGAAATTATCATATGGTTTTCATCCTTCAATTTGTTAATATGGTGTATCACATTGACTGATTTGAATATACTCAAGAATCCTTGCATTCCTGGGATAAACCCCACTTCATCATGGTGTATGATCGTTTTAATGTGCTGTTGGATTCTGTTTGCTAGTATTTTCTTTAAGATTTTTGAATCTATGTTCATCAGTGATATTGCCCTGTAGTTTTCTTTCTTTGTGATATCTTTGTCTGGTTTTGGTATCAGAGTGATGGTGGCCTCATAGAATGAGTTTGGGAGTGTTCCTCCCTCTGCTATATTTTGGAAGAGATTGAGAAGTATAGGTGTTAGGTCTTCTCTAAATATTTGATAGAATTCGCCTGTGAAGCCATCTGGTCCTGGGCTTTTCTTTGTTGGAAGACTTTTTTTTTTTTTTTTTTTTACTTTTTAATTTTTTTTTAACATCTTTATTGGGGTATAATTGCTTTACAATGGTGTGTTAGTTTCTGCTTTATAACAAAGTGAATCAGTCATACATAAACTTATGTTCCCATATGTCTTCCCTCTGGCGTCTCCCTCCCTCCCACCCTCCCTATCCCACTCCTCCAGGCTGTCACAAAGCACCGAGCCAATATCCCTGTGCCATGCGGCTGCTTCCCACTAGCTATCTACCTTACTACGTTTGTTAGTGTGTATATGTCCATGACTCTCTCTCGCCCTGTCAGAGCTCACCCTTCCCCCTCCCCATATCCTCAAGTCCGTTCTCTAGGAGGTCTGCGTCTTTATTCCTGCCTTACCTCTACGTTCTTCATGACATTTTTTTTTCTTAAATTCCATATATATGTGTTAGCATACGGTATTTTTCTTTTTCTTTCTGACTTACTTCACTCTGTATGACAGACTCTAGGTCTATCCACCTCATTACAAATAGCTCAATTTCGTTTCTTTTTATGGGTGAGTAATATTCCATTGTATATATGTGCCACATCTTCTTTATCCATTCATCCGATGATGGGCACTTAGGTTGTTTCCATCTCCGGGCTATTGTAAATAGAGCTGCAAAGAACATTTTGGTACATGACTCTTTTTGAATTTCGGTTTTCTCAGGGTATATGCCCAGTAGTGGGATTGCTGGGTCATATGGTAGTTCTATTTGTAGTTTTTTAAGGAACCTCCATACTGTTCTCCATAGTGGCTGTACCAATTCACATTCCCACCAGCAGTGCAAGAGTGTTCCCTTTTCTCCACACCCTCTCCAGCATTTATTGTTTCTAGATTTTTTGATGATGGCCATTTTGACTGGTGTGAGATGATATCTCATTGTAGTTTTGATTTGCATTTCTCTAATGATTAATGATGTTGAGCATTCTTTCATGTGTTTGTTGGCAGTCTGTATATCTTCTTTGGAGAAATGTCTATTTAGGTCCTCTGCCCATTTTTGGATTGGGTTGTTTGTTTTTTTGTTATTGAGCTGTATGTGCTGCTTGTAAATTTTGGAGATTAATCCTTTGTCAGTTGCTTCATTTGCAAATATTTTCTCCCATTCTGAGGGTTGTCTTTTGGTCTTGTTTATGGTTTCCTTTGCTGTGCAAAAGCTTTGAAGTTTCATTAAGTCCCATTTGTTTATGTCTGTTTTTATTTCCACTTATCTAGGAGGTGGGTAAAAAAGGGTCTTGCAGTGATTTATGTCATAGAGTGTTCTGCCTATGTTTTCATCTAAGAGTTTGAGAGTTTCTGGCCTTATATTTAGGTCTTTAATCCACTTTGAGCTTATTTTTGTGTATGGTGTTAGGGAGTGATCTAATCTCATACTTTTACATGTACCTGTCCAGTTTTCCCAGCACCACTTATTGAAGAGGCTGTCCTTTCTCCACGGTACATTCCTGCCACCTTTATCAAAGATAAGGTGTCTATATGTGCGTGGGTTTACCTCTGGGCTTTCTATCCTGTTCCATTGATCTATCTTTCTGTTTTTGTGCCAGTACCATACCGTCTTGATAACTGTAGCTTTGTAGTATAGTCTGAAGTCAGGGAGCCTGATTCCTCCAGTTCCTTTTTTCGTTCTCAAGATTGCTTTGGCTATTCGGGGTCTTTTATGTTTCCATACAAATTGCAAAATATTTTGTTCTAGTTCTGTGAAAAATGCCAGTGGTAGTTTGATAGGGATTGCATTGAATCTATAGATTGCTTTGGGTAGTAGAGTAATTTTCACAATGTTGATTCTTCCAATCCAAGAACATGGTATATCTCTCCAACTATTTGTATCATCTTTAATTTCTTTCATCAGTGTCTTATCATTTTCTGCATACAGGTCTTTTGTCTCCTTAGGTAGGTTTATTCCTAGATATTTTATTCTTTTTGTTGCAATGGTAAACGGGAGTGTTTTCTTAATTTCAGTTTCAGATTTTTCATTATTAGTGCATAGGAATGCCAGAGATTTCTGTGCATTAATTTTGTATCCTCCTACTTTACCAAATTCATTGATTAGCTCTAGTAGTTTTCTGGTAGCCTCTTTAGGATTCTCTATGTATAGGATCATGTCATCTGCAAACAGTGACAGCTTTACTTCTTCTTTTCCGATTTGGATTCCTTTTATTTCCTTCTCTTCTCTGATTGCTGTGGCTAAAATTTCCAAAACTATGTTGAATAAGAGTGGTGAGAGTGGGCAACCTTGTCTTGTTCCTGATCTTAGTGGAAATGCTTTCAGTTTTTCACCATTGAGGATGATGTTTGCTGTGGGCTTGTCATATATGGCCTTTATTATGTTGAGGAAAGTTCCCTCTATGCCTACTTTTTGCAGGGTTTTTTATCATAAATGGGTGTTGAATTTTGTCAAAAGCTTTCTCTGCATCTATTGAGATGATCATATGGTTTTTCTCCTTCAATTTGTTAATATGGTTTATCACATTGATAGATTTGTGTATATTGAGAATCCTTGCACTCCTGGAATAAACCCCACTTGATCATGGGGTATGATCCTTTTAATGTGCTGTTGGATTCTGTTTGCTAGTATTTTGTTGAGGATTTTTGCATCTATGTTCATCAGTGATATTGGCCTGTAGTTTTCTTTCTTTGTGACATCCTTGTCTGGTTTTGGTATCGAGGTGATGGTGGCCTCGTAGAAGGAGTTTGGGAGTGTTCCTCCCTCTGCTATATTTTGGAAGAGTTTGAGAAGGATAGGTGTTAGCTCTTCTCTAAATGTTTGATAGAATTCGCGTGTGAAGCCATCTGGTCCTGGGCTTTTCTTTGTTGGAAGATTTTTAATCACAGTTTCTATTTCAGTGCTTGTGATTGGTCTGTTCATATTTTCTCTTCTTCCTGATTCAGTCTTGGCAGGTTGTGCATTTCTAAGAATTTGTCCATTTCTTCCAGATTGTCCATTTTATTGGCATAGAGTTGCTTGTAGTAATCTCTCATGATCTCTTTTATTTCTGCAGTGTCAGTTGTTACCTCTCCTTTTTCATTTCTAATTCTATTGATTTGAGTTTTCTCTCTTCTTTTCTTGATGAGTCTGGCTAGTGATTTATCTATTTTGTTTATCTTCTCAAAGAACCAGCTTTTAGTTTTATTGATCTTTGCTATTGTTTCCTTCATTTCTTTTTCATTTATTTCTGATCTGACTTTTATGATTTCTTTCCTTCTGCTAGCTTTGGGGTTTTTTTGTTCTTCTTTCTCTAATTGCTTGAGGTGCAAGGTTAGGTTGTTTATTCTAGATGATTCCTGCTTCTTAAGGTGGGCTTGTATTGCTATAAACTTCCCCCTTAGAACTGCTTTTGCTGCATCCCACAAGTTTTGGGTCGTTGTGTCTCCATTGTCATTTGTTTCTAGGTATTTTTTGATTTCCTCTTTGATTTCTTCAGTGATCACTTCATTATTAAGTAGTGTATTGTTTAGCCTCCATGTGTTTGTATTTTTTACAGATCGTTTCCTGTAATTGATATCTAGTCTCATGGCGTTGTGGTCAGAAAAGATACTTGATACAATTTTAATTTTCTTAAATTTACCAAGGCTTGATTTGTGACCCAAGATATGATCTATCCTGGAGAATGTTCCATGAGCACTTGAGAAAAATGTGTATTCTGTTGTTTTTGGATGGAGTGTCCTATAAATATCAATTAAGTCCATCTTGTTTAATGTATCATTTAAAGCTTGTGTTTCCTTATTTATTTTCATTTTGGATGATCTGTCCATGGGTGAAAGTGGGGTGTTTAAGTCCCCTACTATGAATGTGTTACTGTCGATTTCCCCTTTTATGGCTGTTAGTATTTGCCTTATGTATTGAGGTGCTCCTATGTTGGGTGCATAAATATTTACAATTGTTATATCTTCTTCTTGGATCGATCCCTTGATCATTATGTAGTGTCCTTCTTTGTCTTTTTTAATAGTCCTTATTTTAAAGTCTATTTTGTCTGATATGAGAATTGCTACTCCAGCTTTCTTTTGGTTTCCATTTGCATGGAATATCTTTTTCCATCCCCTTACTTTCAGTCTGTATGTGTCTCTAGGTCTGAAGTGGGTCTCTTGTACACAGCATATATAAGGGTCTTGTTTTGGGATCCATTTAGCTAATCTGTGTCTTTTGGGGGAAGCATTTAGTCCATTTACATTTAAGGTAATTATCGATATGTATGTTCCTATTCCCATTTTCTAAATTGTTTTGGGTTCGTTATTATAGGTCTTTTCCTTCTCTTGTGTTTCTTGCCTAGAGAAGTTCCTTTAGCATTTGTTGTAAAGCTGGTTTGGTGGTGCTGAACTCTCTCAGCTTTTGCTTGTCTGTAAAGATTTTAATTTCTCCATCAAATCTGAATGAGATCCTTGCTGGGTAGAGTAGTCTTGGCTGCAGGTTTTTCTCCTTCATCACTTTCAGTATGTCCTGCCACTCCCTTCTGGCTTGTAGGGTTTCTGCTGAGAGATCAGCTGTTAACCTTAGGGGGATTCCCTTGTGTGTTATTTGTTGTTTTTCCCTTGCTGCTTTTAATATGCTTTCTTTGTATTTAATTTTTGACAGTTTGATTAATATGTGTCTTGGCGTATTTCTCCTTCTATTTATCCTGTATGGGACTCTCTGTGCTTCCTGGACTTGATTAACTATTTCCTTTCCCATATTAGGGAAGTTTTCACCTATAATCTCTTCAAATATTTTCTCAGTCCCTTTCTTTTTCTCTTCTTCTTCTGGAACCCCTATAATTCGAATGTTGTTGCGTTTAATGTTGTCCCAGAGGTCTCTGAGACTGTCCTCAGTTCTTTTCATTCTTTTTTCTTTATTCTGCTCTGCAGTAGTTATTGCCACTATTTTATCTTCCAGGTCACTTATCCATTCTTCTGCCTCAGTTATTCTGCTATTGATCCCCTCTAGAGTACTTTTAATTTCATTTATTGTGTTGTTCATTGTTGCTTGTTTCAACTTTAGTTCTTCTAGGTCCTTGTTAACTGATTCTTGCATTTTGTCCATTCTATCTCCAAGATTTCGGATCATCGTTACTATCATTATTCTGAATTCTTTTTCAGGTAGACTGCCTATTTCCTCTTCATTTGTTAGGTCTGGTGCATTTTTATCTTGCTCCTTTATCTGCTGTGTGTTTTTCTGTCTTCTCATTTTGCTTATCTTACTGTGTTTGGGGTCTCCTTTTTGCAGGCTGCAGGTTCGTAGTTCCTGCTGTTTTTGATGTCTGTCTCCAGTGGCTAAGGTTGGTTCAGTGGGTTGTGTAGGATTCCTGGTGGAGGGGAGTAGTGCCTGTGTTGTGGTGGATGAGGATGGATCTTGTCTCTCTAGTGGGCAGGTTCATGTCTGGTGGTGTGTTTTGGGGTGTCTGTGGCCTTATTATGATTTTAGGGCAGCCTCTCTGCTAATGGGTGGGGTTGTGTTCCTGTTTTTCTAGTTGTTTGGCATAGGTTGTCCAGCACTGTGGCTTGCTGGTCGTTGAGTGAAGCTGGGTGCTGGTGTTAAGATGGAGGTCTCTGGGCGATTTTCGCCGTTTGATATTATGTGGAGCTGGGAGGTCTCTTGTTGACCAGTATCCTGAAGTTGGCTCTTCTACCTCAGAGGCAGAGCCCTGACTCCTTGCTGGAGCACCAAGAGCTTTTCATCCACACGGCGTAGAATAAAAGGGAGAAAAAGTAGAGGGAGTTAGTAGAAGTATGAGAAAAGAAAGAAGGAAAGGAGGGAAGGAAGGAAGGAAAAAAGAAAGAAAGAAGCAAAGAAGGAAAGAAGGCAAGAAGGAAAGAAAGGAGGGAGGGAGGGAGGAAGGAAGGAGGGAAAGAAGGATAAAAGACAGAAAGAAAGAAGATACAGTAAAAATAAAATAAAGTATAATAAAGTTATTGAATTAAAAAATTCTTATTTAGAAAAAAAAAAGGGACGGATAGAACCTTAGGACAAATGTTGGAAGCAAAGCTATACAGACAAAATCTTACACAGAAGCATACACATACACCTTCACTAAAAGAGGTAAATGGGGAAAAATCATAAATCTTGCTGTCAGAGACCACCTCCTCAATTTGGGATGATTCGTTGTCTAAAGGAGGGAAGGAAGGAAGGAAAGAAAGAAAGAAAGAAAGAAAGAAAGAAAGAAAGAAAGAAAGAAAGAAAGAAAGAAAGAAAGAAAGAAAGAAAGAAAGAAAGAAAGAAAGAAAAGTATAATAACGTTATTAAAATTAAAATTGATTATTAAGAAAAAAATTAAAAAAAAAAAACCATGGACGGATAGAACCCTAGGACAAATGGTGGAAGCAAGACTATACAGACAAGATCTCACACAGAAGCATACACATACACATTCACAAAAAGAGGAAAGGGGAAAAAATCATAGATCTTGCTCCTAAAGTCCACTTCCTTAATTTGGGATGATTGGTTGTCTATTCAGGTATTCCACAGATGCAGGGTATATCAAGTTGATTGTGGAGCTTTAATTCGCTGCTTCTGAGGCTGCTGGGAGAGATTTCCCTTTCTCTTCTTTGTTCTCACAGCTCCCAGGGGCTCAGCCTTGGATTTGGCCCCGCCACTGCGTGTAGGTCGCTGGAGGGCATCTGTTTTTTGCTCAGACAGGACGGGGTTAAAAGAGCCGCTGATTCGGGGGCTCTGGTGCACTCAAGCCGGCGGGGAGGGAGGGGCACGGAGTGCGGGGCGGGCCTGCGGCGGCAAAGGCCGGCGTGACTTTGCACCAGCCTGAGGCGCGCTGTGCGTTCTCCCGGGGAAGTTGTCCCTGGATCCCAGGAACCTGGCAGTGGCGGGCTGCACAGGCTCCGCGGAAGAGGGCTGTGGAGAGTGACCTATGCTCGCACACAGGCCCCTCGGTGGCGGCAGCAGCAGCCTTAGCATCTCCCGCCCGTCTCTGAAGTCCGTGCTTTTAGCCGCGGCTCACGCCCGTCTCTGGGGTTCGCGCCTTTAGCCGCGGCTCGCGCCCGTCTCCGGAGTTCCCTCAAGCAGCGTTCTTAAACCCCTCTCCTCGTGCACCAGGAAACAAAGAGGGAAGAAAAAGTCTCTTGCCTCTTCGGCAGGTGCAGACCTTTCCCCGGACTCCCTCCCGGCTAGCTGTGGTGCACTAACCCCTTCAGGCTATGTTCAAGCCGCCAACCCCAGTCCTCTCCCTGTGCTCCATCCGAAACCGAAACCGGAGCCTCAGAGCCTCAGCTCGCAGCCCCGCCCGCCCCGGGGGGTGAGCAGACAAGCCTCTCGGGCTGGTGAGTGCCGGTCGGCACCGATCCTCTGTGCGGGTATCTCCCCGCTTTGCCCTCCGCACCCGTTGCTGTGCACTCCTCCGCGGATCCGAAGCTCCCCTCTCCGCCCCCCGCAGTCTCTGCCCGCGAAGGGGCTTCCTAGTGTGTGGAAACTTTTCCTCCTTCACAGCTCTCTCCCACTGGTGCAGGTGCCGTCCCTATTCTTTTGTCTCTGTTTTTTCTTTTGCCCTACCCAGGTACATGGGGAGTTTCTTGCCTTTTGGGAGGTCTGAGGTCTTCTGCCAGCGTTCAGTAGGTGTTCTGTAGGAGTTATTCCACGTGTAGATGTATTTCTGGTGTATCTGTGGGAAGGAAGGTGATCTCCGCGTCTTACTCTTCCGCCATCTTCAAGGTCCCCCCTGTTGGAAGATTTTTAATCACAGTTTCAATTTCAGTGCTTGTGATTGGTCTGTTTACATTTTCTATTTCTTCCTGGTTCAGTCTCAGAAGGTTTTGCTTTTCTAAGAATTTGTCCATTTCTTCCAGATTGTGCATTTTATTGACATATATTTGCTTGTAGTAATCTTGCATGATCCCTTGTATTTCTGCAGTGTCAGTTGTTAACTTCTCCCTTTTCACTTCTAATTCTATTGATTTGAGCCTTCTTCCTTTTTTTCTTGATGAGTCTGCATAATGGTTTATCAATATAGTTTATCTTCTCAAAGAACCACCTTTTAGTTTTACTGATCTTTGCTATTGTTTCCCTCATTGCTTTTTCATTTATTTCTGATCTTATCTTTATGATTTCTTTCCTTCTGCTAACTTTGGGTTTTTTTTTTTTGTTCTTCTTTCTCTAATTGCTTTAGGTGTAAGGTTAGGTTGTTTATTTGAGATGTTTCTTGTTTCTTAAGGTAGGATTTTATCACTATAAAGTTCCCTCTTAGAAATGTGTTAGCTGCATCCCATAGATTTTGGGTCGTTGTGTATTCATTTTCATTTGTTTCTAGGTAGTTTTTAATTTACTCTTTGATTTCTGCAGTGATCACTTCGTTATTAAGTAGTGTATTGTTTAGCCTCCATGTGTTTGTTATTTTTACAGATTTTTTTTCCTGTAATTGATATCTAGTCTCATAGTGCTATGGTCAGAAAACATACATGATAAGTTTTCAATTTTCTTAAATTTACCAAGGCTGGATTTGTGGCCCAAGATATGATCTATCCTGGAGAATGTTCCATGAGCACTTGAGACAGGAGTGTATTCTGTTGTTTGGGGATGGAATATCCTATAAATATCAATTAAGTCCCTCTTGTATAATGTATCATTTAAAGCTTGTGTTTCCTTACTTATTTTCATTTCGAATATCCTGTCCATTGGTGAAACTGGGAATTTAAACTACCTTACTATGATCGTGTTACTGTCAATTTCCCCTTTTATGGCTGATAGTATTTGCCCTATGCATTGAGGTGCTCCTATGATGGGTGCAAAAATTTTGATAATTGCTATATCTTCTTCTTGGATTGATCCCTTGATCATTATGTAGTGTCTTTCTTTGTCTCTTGTAATATTCTTTGTTTTAATGTCTATTTTGTCTGATATGAGAATTGCTACTCCAGCTTTTTTTTTTCACATCTTTATTGGAGTATAATAGCTTTACAATGGTGTGTTAGTTTCTGCTTTATAACAAAGTGAATCAGTTATACATATACATATATTCCCATATCTCTTCCCTCTTGCATTTCCCTCCCTCCCACACTCCCTAACCCACCCCGCCAGTTGGTCACAGAGCACCGAGCTGATCTCCCTGTGCTATGCGGCTGCTTCCCACTAGCTACCTACCTTACATTTGGTAGTGTATATATGTCCATGCCTCTCTCTCACTTTGTCACATCTCACTCTTCCCCCTCCCCATATCCTCAAGTCTATTCTCTAGTAGGTCTGTGTCTTTATTCCTGTCTTACCCCTAGGTTCTTCATGACATTTTTTTTCTTAAATTCCATATATATGTGTTAGCATACAGTATTTGTCTTTCTCTTTCTAACTTACTTCACTCTGTATGACAGACTCTAGGTCTATCCAGCTCATTACAAATAGCTCAATTTCATTTCTTTTTATGGCTGAGTAATATTCCATTGTATATAAGTGCCACATCTTCTTTATTCATTCATCTGATGATGGACACTTAGGTTGTTTCCATCTATGGGCTATTGTAAATAGAGCTGCAGTGAACATTTTGGTACATGACTCTTTCTGAATTATGGTTTTCTCAGGGTATATGCCCAGAAGTGGGATTGCTGGGTCATATGTTAGTTCTATTTGTAGTTTTTTAAGGAACCTCCATACTGTTCTCTATAGTGGCTGTACCAATTCACATTCCCACCGGCACTGCAAGAGTGTTCCCTTTTCTCCACACCCTCTCTAGCATTTATTGTTTCTAGATTTTTTGATGATGGCTATTCTGACCAGTGTGAGATGATATCTCATTGTAGTATCGATTTGCATTTCTCTAATGATTACTGATGTTGAGCATTCTTTCATGTGTTTGTTGGCACTCTGTATATCTTCTTTGGACAAACGTCTATTTAGGTCTTCTGCCCAGTTTTGGATTGGGTTGTTTCTTTTTTTGTTATTGAGCTGCATGAGCTGCTCATAAATTTTGGAGATTAATCCTTTGTCAGTTGCTTCATTTGCAAATATTTTCTCCCATTCTGAAGGTTGTCTTCTGGTCTTATTTATGGTTTCCTTTGCTGTTCAGAAGCTTTTAAGTTTCATTAGGTCCGATTTGTTTGTTTTTGTTTTTATTTCCATTTCTCTAGGTGGTGGTTCAAAAAGGATCTTGCTGTGATTTATGTCACACAGTGTTCTGCCTATGTTTTCCTCTAAGAGTTTGATATTTTCTGGCCTTACATATAGGTCTTTAATCCTTTTTTAGCTTATTTTTGTGTATGGTGTTAGAGAGTGATCTAATCTCATACTTTTACATATAGCTGCCCAGTTTTCCCAGCACCATTTATTGAAGAGGCTGTCCTTTCTCCACTGTACATTCCTGCCTCCTTTATCAAAGATAAGGTGACCGTATATGCGAGGGTTTATCTCTGGGCTTTCTATCCTGTTCCATTGATCTATCTTTCTGTTTTTCTGCCGGTACCATACTGCCTTCATTACTGTACCTTTGTCTGAAATCAGGTCCCCTGATTCCTCCAGCTCAGTTTTTCGTTCTCAAGATTGCTTCAGCTATTTGGAGTCTTTTGTGTTTCCATACAAATTTTGAAATTTTTTGTTCTAGTTCTGTGAAAAATGCCAGTGGTAGTTTGTTAGGGATTGCATTGAATATGTAGATTGCTTTGGGTAGTAGAGTCATTTTCACAATGTTGATTCTTCCAATCCAAGAACATGGTATATCTCCCCATCTATTTGTATCATCTTTAATTACTTTCATCAGTGTCTTATAATTTTCTGCATACATGTCTTTTGTCTCCTTACGTAGGTTTATTCCTAGATATTTTATTCTTTTTGCTGCAATGTTAAATGGGAGTGTTTTCTTGATTTCACTTTCAGATTTTTCATCATTAGTGTATAGGAATGCCAGAGATTTCTCTGTATTATTTTTGTATCCTGCTCCTTTACCAAATTCATTGATTAGTTCTAGTAGTTTTCTGGTAGCATCTTTAGGATTCTCTGTGTATAGTATTATATCATCTGCAAACAGTGACAGCTTTACTTCTTCTTTTCCAATTTGGATTTCTTTTATTTCCTTTTCTTTTCTGATTGCTGTGGCTGAAACTTCCAAAACTATGTTGTAAAGGAGTGGTGAGAGTGGGTAACCTTGTCTTGTTCCTGATCTTAGTGGAAGATTCACTTAGTGATCTTAGTGGACAGGCTTTTCACAATTGAGGATGATGTTGACTGTGGGTTTGTCATATATGGCCTTTATTATGTTGAGGAAAGTTCCCTCTATGCCTACTTTCTGCAGGGTTTTCATCATAAATGGGTGTTGAATTTTGTCGAAAGCTTTCTCTGCATCTATTTAGATGATCATGTTTTTTCTCCTTCAATTTTTCAATATGGTGTATCACATTGATTGATTTGCATATATTGAAGAATCCTTGCATTCCTGGAATAAACACCACTTGATCATGGTGTATGATCCTTTTAATGTGCTGTTGGATTCTGTTTGCTAGTATTATGTTGAGGATTTTTGCATATATGTTCATCAGTGTTATTGGCCTGTAGTTTTCGTTCTTTATTACATCCTGGTCTGGTTTTGGTATCAAGGTGATGTTGGCCTCGTAGATGAGTTTGGGAGTGTTCCTCCCTCTGCTATATTTTGGAAGAGTTTGAGAAGGATAGGTGTTAACTCTCCTCTAAATGTTTGATAGAATTCACCTTTGAAGCCATCTGGTCCTGCGCTTTTGTTTGTTGGAAGATTTTTAATCACAGTTTCAATTTCAGTGCTTGTGATTGGTCTGTTCATATTTTCTATTTCTTCCTGATTCAGTCTTGGCAGTTTGTGCATTTCTAAGAATTTGTCGATTTCTTCCAGGTTGTCCATTTTATTGGCATAGAGTTGCTTGAAATAATCTCTCATGATCTTCTGTATTTCTGCAGTGTCAGTTGTTACTTCTTTTTCATTTCTAATTCTATTGATTTGAGTCTTCTCCCTTTATTTCTTTATGAGTCTGGCTAATGGTTATTCAATTTTGTTTATCTTCACAAAGAACCAGCTTTTAGTTTTATTGATATTTGCTATCATTTCCTTCATTTATTTCTGATCTGATCTTTATAATTTCTTTCCCTCTGCTAATTTTCTGATTTTTTTGTTCTTCTTTCTCTAATTGCTTTAGGTGCAAGGTTACATTTTTTATTCGAGATGTTTCCTGTTTCTTAAGGTAGGATTTTATTGCTATAAACTTCCCTGTTAGAACTGCTTTTGCTGCATCCCATAGGTTTTGTGTCATCGTGTCTCCATTGTCAATTGTTTCTAGGTATTTTTTGATTTCCTTTTTGATTTCTTCCGAGATCAATTTGTTATTAATTAGTGTATTGTTCAGCCTCCATCTGTTTGTATTTTTTACAGACCTTTTCCTGCAATTGATATGTAGTCTCAAAGCGTTGTGGTTGGAAAAGATACTTGACACAATTTCAATTTTCTTAAATTTACCAAGGCTTGATTTGTGACCCAACATATGATCTATCCTGGAGAATGTTCCTTGAGCACTTGATAAAAATGTGTATTCTGTTGTTTTTGGGTGGAATGTCCTATAAATATGAATTAGGTCCATCTTGTTTAATGTATCATTTAAAGCTTGTGTTTCCTTATTTATATTCTTTTTGGATGATCTGTCCATTGGTGTAAGTGGGGCCTTAAAATCCCCTACTATGAATGTGTTACTGTTGATTTCCCCTTTTATGGCTGTTAGTATTTGCCTTATATATTGAGTTGCTCCTATGTTGGGTGCATAAATATTTACAATTGTTATATCTTCTTCTTGGATCGATCCCTTGATCATTATGTAGTGTCCTTCTTTGTCTCTTTTAATAGACTTTATTTTAAAGTCTACTTTGTGTGATATGAGAATTGCTACTCCAGATTTCTTTTGGTTTCCATTTGCATGGAATATCCCTTTCCATCCCCTTACTTTCAGTCTGTATGTGTCTCTCTCCCGGTCTGTAGTGGTCTCTTGTAGACAGCATATATATTGCTCTTGTTTTTGTATCCATTCTGCCAATCTGTGTCTTTTGGGGGGAGCATTTAGTCCATTTACATTTAAGGTAAATTTCAAAATGTATGTTCCTTTTCCCATTTTCTTAATTTATTTGGGTTTGTTATTGTAGGTCTTTTCCTTCTCCTGTGTTTCTTGCCTAGAGAATTTCCTTTATCATTTGTTGTAAAGCTGCTTTTGTGGTTCTGAACTCTCTCAGCTTTTCCTTGTGTGTAAAGGTCTTAATTTCCCCATCAAATCTGAATGAGATCCTTGCTGGGTAGAGTAATCTTGGTTGCAGGTTTTTCTCCTTCATCACTTTAAATATGTCCTGCCAGTCCCTTCTGGCTTGCAGAGTTTCTGCTGGAAGATCAGCTGTTGACCTTAAGGGGATTCCCTTGTGTGTTATTTGTTATTTTTCCCTTGCTGCTTTTAATATGTTTTCTTTGTATTTATTTTTTGACAATTTGATTAATATGTTTCTTGACATATTTCTCCTTGGATTTATCCTGTGTGAAACTCTCCGTGCTTCCGGGACTTGATTAACTATTTCCTTTCCCATATCAGGGATATTTTCAACTATAATCTCTTCAAATATTTTCTCAGTCCCTTTCTTTTTCTCTTCTTCTTCTGGAACCCCTATAATTCGAATGTTGGTGCATTTAATGTTGTCCCAGAGGTCTCTGAGACTGTCCTCAGTTCTTTTCATTCTCTTCTCTTCATTTTGCTCTGCAGTAGTTATTTCCACTATTTTATCTTCCAGGTCACTTATCCATTTTTCTGACTCATTTAATCTGCTATTGATCCCCTCTAGAGTATTTTTACTTTCATTTATTGTGTTGTTCATCATTGTTTGTTTCATCTTTAGTTCATCTAGTTCCTTGTTAAATGTTTCTTTCATTTTGTTTTTTCTGTTTCCAAGATTTTGGATCATGTTTACTATCATTATTCTGAATTCTTTTTCAGGTAGACTGCATATTTCCTCTTCATTTATTAGGTCTGGTGGGTTTTTATCTTGCTGCTTCATCTGCTGTGTGTTTTTCTGTCTTCTCATTTTGCTTGTCTTACTATATTTGGGGCCTCCTTTTTGCCAGCAGTAGGTTCATAGTTCGCGTTGTTTTTCGTGTCTGTCCCCAGTGGCTAATGTTGTTTCAGTGGGTTGTGTGGGCTTCCTGGTGGATGGGAGTAGTGCCTCTGTTCTGGTAGATGAGGCTGGATCTTGTCTTTCTGGTGGGCAGTTCCATGTCTGGTGGTGTGTTTTGTGGTGTCTATGGACTTATTATGATTTTAGGTAGCCTCTCTGCTAACAGGTGGGTTTGTGTTCCTGTCTTGCTATTTGTTTGGCATAGGGTGTCCAGCACTGTAGTTTGCTGGTCGTTGAGTGAAGCTGGGTGCTGGTGTTAAGATGGAGGTCTCTGGGAGATTTTTGCCATTTGATATTATGTGGAGCTGGTAGGTCTCTTGTGGACCAGTGTCCTGAGGTTGGCTCTCCCACCGCAGAGGAACAGCAGTGACTCCTGCTGGCACCACCAAGAGCCTTTCATACACATGGCTCAGAATAAAAGGGAGAAAAAGTAGGAAGAAAGAATTAGTAGAAGTAGAAAGAGAGAAGGAAAGAAAGAAAGAATGGAGGGAGGGAGGGAGGCAGGGAGGGAGGGAGGGAGGAATGAAAGAAGGTAGGAAGGAAGGAGGGAAGGAAGGAAAAAAAATAAAGAAAGAAGATAAAGTAAAGTAAAATAAAGTAAGATAAAATATAATAAAGTTATTAAAATAAAAAATAGTTATTAAGAAAAAAATTTTAAAAAAAAGGACGGATAGAACCCTAGGACAAATTCTGGAAGCAAATCTATACAGAGAAAAATCTCACACAGAAGCATACACATACACACAAAAAGAGGGAAAGGGGAAAAAATCATAAATCTTGTTCTCGAAGTCCACCTCCTCAATTTGGGATGATTTGTTGTCTAAAGGAGGGAAGGAAGGAAGGAAGGAAGGAAGGAAGGAAGGAAGGAAGGAAGGAAGGAAGGAAAGAAAGAAAGAAAGAAAGAAAGAAAGAAAGAAAGAAAGAAAGAAAGAGAAAGAAAATAAAGTAAAATAAAATAATGTTATTAAAATAAAAAATAATTATTAAGAAAAAAAACCGGATGGATAGAACCCTAGGAAAAATCGTGGAAGCAAAGCTATACAGACAAAATCTCACACAGAAGCATACACATACACACTCACAAAAAGAGGAAAAGGGGCAAAAATCATAAATCTTGCTCTCAAAGTCCACTGCCTCAGTTTGGGATGATTCGCTGTCTATTCATGTATTCCACAGATACAGGGTACATCAAGTTGATTGTGGATCTTTAATCCGCTTCTTCTGAGGCTGCTGGGTGAGATTTCCCTTTCTCTTCTTAGTTCTCACAGCTCCCAGGGTCTCAGCTTTGGATTTGGCCCCGCCTCTGAGTGTAGGTCGCTGGAGGGCATCTGTTCTTCTCTCAGACAGGACGGGGTTAAAGGAGCAGCTGCTTCGGGGACTCTGGCTCACTCAGGTCGGGGGGAGGGAAGGACACGGAATGCAGGGCGAGCCTGCGGCAGCAGAGGCTGGCGTGATGTTGCACCAGCCTGAGGCATGCCATGCGTTCTCCCGGGGAAGTGGTCCCTGGATCCCGGGACACTGGCAATGGTGGGCTGCACAGGCTCCCCGGAAGGGTGGTGTGGATAGTGACCTGTGCTCGCACACAGGCTTCTTGGTGGTGGCAGCAGCAGCTTTAGCGTCTCATGCCCGTCTCTGGGGTCTGCGCTTTTAGCTGCGGCTTGCGCCTGTCTCTGGAGCTCCTTTAAGCAGCACTCTTAATCCCTCTCCTCGTGCACCAGGAAACAAAGAGGGAAGAAAAAGTCTCTTGCCTCTTCGGCAGGTCTAGAGTTATTCCCGGACTCCCTCCCGGCTATCCGTGGTGCACTAACCCACTGCAGGCTGTGTTCACGCCACCAACCCCAGTCCTCTCCCTGAGCTCCGACTGAAGCCCGAACCTCAGTTCCCAGCCCCCACCGCCCCGGCCGGTGAGCAGACAAGCCTCTCGGGCTGGTCAGTGCTGGCCGGCACCAGTCCTCTGTGCGGGAATCTCTCCACTTTGCCCTCTGAACCCCTGTGGCTGTGCTCTCCTCCGCGGCTCCAAAGCTTCCCCCTTCTGCCACCGGCTGTCTCCATCCCTGAAGGGGCTTCCTAGTGTGTGGAAACTTTCCTCTTTCACAGCTCCCTCCCACTAGTGCAGGTCCCGTCCCTATCCTTTTGTCTCTGTTTATTCTTTTTTCTTTTGCCCTACCCAGGTACGTGCAGAGTTTCTTGCCTTTTGGGAGGTCTGAGGTCTTCTGCCAGTGTTCAGTACGTGTTCTGCAGCAGTTGCTCCACGTGTAGATGTATTTCTGATGTATCTGTGGGGAGGAAGGTGATCTCCGTGTCTTACTCTTCTGCCATCTTCCCCTCATCCTCCAGCTTTCTTTTGATTTCCATTTGCATGGAATATCTTTTTCCATCCCCTCACTTTCAGTCTGTATGTGTCTGTAGGTCTGAAGTGGGTCTCTTGTAGACAGCTTATATATGGGTCTTGTTTTTGTATCCAGTCAGCCAATCTCTGTCTTTTGGTTGGGGCATTTATTCCATTTACATTTAAGGTAATCATCGATATGTATATTCCTATTACCGTTTTCTTAACTGTTTTGGGTTTGTTATTGTAGGTTTTATCCTTCTCTTGTGTTTCCTGCCTAGAGAAGTTCCTTTAGCATTTGTTGTAAAGCTGCTTTGGTGATGCTGAATTCTCTTGTCTTTTGCTTGTATGTAAAGATTTTAATTTCACCACTGAATCTGAATGAGATCCTTGCTGGGTAGAGTAATCTTGGTTGTAGGTTTTTCCCTTTCATCACTTTAAGTATGTCCTGCCCCTCCCTTCTGTCTTGCAGAGTTTCTGCTGAAAGATCAGCTGTTAACCTTATGGGGATTCCCTTTTATGTTATTTGTTGTTTTTCCCTTCCTGCTTTTAATATTTTTCTTTGTATTTAATTTTTGATAGTTTGCTTAATATGTGTTTTGGTGTGTTTCTCCTTAGATTTATCCTGTATGGGACTTTCTATGCTTCCTTGACTTGATTAACTATTTCCTTTCCCATATTGGGGAAATTTTCAACTATAATCTCTTCAAAGACTTTCTTAGTCCCTTTATTTTTGCCTTCTTCTTCTGGGACCCCTATAATTCAAATGTTGTTCCATTCCATTGAATGTTGTCCCAGAGGTCTCTGAGATTGTCCTCTGTCTTTTCATTTTCTTTTTCTTTATTGTGCTCTGCAGTAGTTATTTCCACTGTTTTATCTTACAGTTCACTTATCCGTTCTTCTGCCTCAGTTATTCTGCTATTGATCCCTTCTAGAGAATTTTTAATTTCATCTACTCTGTTGTTCATCACTGTTTTTCAGCTGTATAGTTCTTCTAGTTTCTTGTTAAAAGTTTCCTGCGTTTTCTCCATTCTATTTCCAAGATTTTGGATCACCTTTACTATCATTATTCTGAATTCTTTCTCAGGTAGACTGCTTATTTCCTCTTCATTTGTTTGGCTTTGTGGGTTATTACTTTGCTCCTTAATCTGCTGTGTGTTTGTCTGGTTTCTCATTTTGTTTTTCTTACTGTGTTTGGTGTCTCCTTTTTGCAGCCTGTAGTTTTGTATTTCCTGTTCTTTTTGGTGTCTGCCCCCAGTGGCTAAGGTTTGTTCAATGGGTTGTGTTGGCTTCCTGGAAGAGGAAGCTTCTGTCTGTGTTGTGGTGGATGAGGCTGGGTCTTGTCTTTCTGATGGGCAGTTCCGTGTCTGGTGGTGTGTTTTGGGGTATCTGTGACCTTATTATTATTTTAGGCAGCCTTTCTGTTAATGGGTGGTGTTGTGTTCCTGTCTTGCTATTTGTTTGGCATAGGGTGTCCAGCACTGTAGCTTGCTGGTCATTGAATGGAGCTGGGTCTTGGCGTTGACATGGAGATCTCTGGGACATTTTTGCCCTTTGATATTATGTGGAGCTGGGAGGTCCCTGTTGGGCCAAGTTCCTGAACTCAGCTCTCCCACCTCAGAGGCACAGGCATGATGCCTGGCCAGAGAGCCAGGACCCTATCATCTACATGGCTCAGAATAAAAGTGAAAAAAAAAAGAAAGAAAAAAATAAAATAAAATAAAGTAAAAAATAATTATTACAAATTTTAAAAAAATTAAAAGGAAAGAAAGAAGAGAGCAGCCAAACCAAAAAACAAATCCACCAATGATAATAAGCATTAAAAACTATACTAAAAAAAAATAAAAGACAGACAAAACCCGAGGACAAATGGTAAAAGCAAAGCTATAGAGACAAAATCACACACAGAATCATATACATACAGACTCACTAAAAGAGAAAAAGGAATAATATATATAAATATCTTTGCTCCCACAGTCCACCATCTCAATTTGGGATGCTTCATTTTCTATTCAGGGATTCTACAGATGCAGTGTAAATCAAATTGATTGTGGAGATTTAATCCGCTGTTCCTGTGGCTGCTTGGAGAGATTTCCCTTTCTCTTCTTTGTTCACACATTTCCTGGGGTTCATCTTTGGATTTGGCCCTGCCCTTGTGTGGAGGTCGCCTGAAGGCATCTGTTCCCTGCTCAGACAGGAAGGGGTTAAAGTAGCACCTGATTAGGGGGCTCTGGCTCACTCAGGCGGGGGGGAGGGAGGGGTACAGAATGTGGGGCGAGCCTGTGGCTGCAGAGGCAGGCATGACGTTGCAACAGCCTGAGGTGTGCCATACATTCTCCTGGGGAATTTGTCCCTGGATCTCAGGACCCTGGCAGTGGCGGGCTGCACAGCTCCCAGGATAGGAGGTGTGGATAGTGACCTGTGCTTGCACACAGGCTTCTTGGTGGTGGCAGCAGCAGCCGTAGCACCTCATGCTCATCTCTGGGATCCACGCTGATAGCTGTGGCTCCTGCCCGTCTCTGGAGGTCGTTTAGGTGGTGCTCTTAATCCCCTCTCCTCACGCACCATGAAACGAAGAGGCAAGAAAAAGTCTCTTAACTCTTCGGCAGCTCCAGACATTTTCCAGGAGACACTCCCAGCTATCTGTGGTGCAGTAGCCCCCTTCAGGCTGTGTTCACGCGGTCAACCCCAGTCCTCTCCCTGGGATCCAACCTCCATCCTCCGAAGCCGAAGCCTCATCTCCCAGCCCCCACCACCCTGGCGGGTGAGCAGACAAGCCTCTCGGGCTGGTCAGTGCTGGCTGGCACCAATCCTCTCTGCGGGAATCTCTCCGCTTTGGCCTCTGCACCCCTGTTGCTGTGCTCTCCTCTGCGGCCCCGAAGCTTTCCCCCTCTTCCACCTGCAGTCTCCGCCCGTGAAGGGGCTTCCTAGTGTGTGGAAACATTTCCTCCTTCACAGCTCCCTCCCACTAGTGCAGGTTCCGTCCCTATTCTTTTGTCTCTGTTTTTTCTTTTTTCTTTTGCCCTACCCAGGTATGTACGGAGTTTCTTGCCTTTTGAGAGGTCTGAGTTCTCTGCCAGCATTCACTAGGTGTTCTGTAGGGGTTGTTCCACATGTAGATATATTTTTGGTGTATTTGTGGGGAGGAAGGTGATCTCCACGTCTTACTCTTCTGTCATCCTGAACACCCCATCTCTTTATTGTAAAAAAACTTTAGCTTCCTAGGCCCAGTTCCAAAGAGAAAGTTTAATCAGGAAGTGAGAAAATAAACAAAGGAAAACAGTCAAGTAAGAGAAAATAATAGTTTAGCCATAAAACCAAGTCAAGGACTTTTAGTTCCTCCTCAAGGGCTATAGATAATATCCTGAAGCATATCCTTGAGTTGTTTTGCAGCTACTAAAGCCCCTGCCAAGTGGAGGAAGTTAACTACATCTTGACCACCAGCATGTATTCCTCAGATCAGTTGGAACCAGAAGATTAAGGAGCGAGATTCCCGAAACATTACCCTCTTATCTCATCATCAACCAATCAGAGAACTGTGCATGTGCTGATCATGCACTCTGTGACCCTCTCCCTCACACTGTCTTTAAAAACCCTTCCCTGTTTAGTTTTGTTCTTTATTTTAGTACTGGTAAATACTTGCCTTCAAGCAGTGGAAGGTAGGCAGGGGTCTGGCCCCCTACCCCATTCCTTTACTGCTGTGGGTCTTGCCCCTGAAGCAGACCCTCCTCTTTGCACCCCATGAGTTTCTTTGCTTGTAGTATCCAGATTTTACATGTTCCATGTCGTGCCACGTAACTCCCTTCAAGATACTGTTTGGAGGGTGGGGGAGATCTGCTTCCCACTGTGACTGGGCTGTGGGGTTCTGACTACCTTGTTTACAGTTTGATAAACTTGTTGTATTCAAAAACTTGAAATGTAGGACGCCATTAAGTGTCTATTTATATTTTTGGAATATTTGTACTACTTAAAATTAATGAATAAAAGTGGGTTTAAAAAACCCATCCGTGAATGGGGAAAAAAAAGAAAAACCCTTCCCTGAAAGCCATCAGAATGTTCAGAGCTTTTGAGCATTACCTCTTCATTCTCCTTGTTTGGCACCTTGCAATAAATGCTGTACTGCTATACTTTCCTTCACCACAACCCCGTGTCTGTAGATTGGCTTTGCTGCACATTGGATGAGCAGACCCAACTTCAGTTTGGTAACAATTTTGGTGACCATGAAAGGACTCCTGCCCTCAGTGGGCATCTCATTCATGGCACCTTGGTCCCTGGCCAGTGACAGCTCTTGGATCCTGTTGGTGGCAGCAGTGGAGGGAGTGTAGGAGTGGGGTGCATGTGGGTAAATGTGAGACCAAGAGACCAGTTTTTTTTAAAACTTTTTATTTTATGTTGGAGTATAGCTGATTAACAATGTTGTGATAGATTCAGGTGCACAGCAATGCAGCTCAACCATACATATACGTGTATCCATTCTCCCCCAGACCCCTCTCCCATCCAGGCTGCCACATAACATTGAGCAGAGTTCCCTGTGCTATACAGTAGGTCTTTGTTGGTTATCCTTTTTAAATATAGCAGTGTGTACATGTTAATCCCAAACTCCCTAAGTACCCCTTCCCTCCACTCTTACACCCTGGTAACCATAAGTTCATTCTCTAAGTCTGTGAGTCCATTTCTGTTTTGTAAATATGTTCATTTCTATCATTTATTTTTACATTCCACATATAAGTGATATCATATGATATTTAAGTGACCAGTTTTAACTAAATGCTTTCTTTATTGATTTAGGGCTGAGAAAGCAAGAACAAGGGGGTGGGTGGCTTTAGGATAAGAAAGAGAACAGTTCCATCAACAAATGGGATAATTTTAAATTTTAAATGTGGATTATTTTAGAACTGACAATGGTGAGGAAAAACTGGTTGAAGATTACAAAGCTAGTTAGGTATCCATTTTATTCTGAAAAATGTGTGTCTTCTGGTGTTTTGTTTTTGACCAAGATTAATATTAACCCATATGTTCTTTTTTGAGGTCCAGGCTTAGCTGGCAAAAAATTAAATGGATTAGGAATTGTTACAAAATAAAATGATATGTTTTGTTCCCAGCCTTCTCCACTTCTTATTCCTTCAGTCCCTATCCTTGTTGTCAATCTCCTTCTCTCCCACACTCTGGATTGTAGACTGCTTCTCAGGACATACCTATTAGTATTCATTTGTCTTATGTTTTCTCAACAACTGTGTAAGGTCTAAGATTTTACCCAGCTTACAAACCTATACGTGAGCCAATGGAGGCTGGCAGAATGACACAAGGACTTAGTGCCCATCAGACAGAATGAGCTTCACTGACATCAGTTCCCCTTGCCCCCCAAAATCCAAGGGGGGAGATGTGGATCAGACCAGAAGAGTGCTGCATTTACAGTGGGTTTGTGTCACATCTGAGCACCCCCAAGATTAGGAACTCCCCAATCTTTTTTTTTTTTTTTTTTTTTTTTTTTGCGGTACGCGGGCCTCTCACTGCTGTGGCCTCTCCCGTTGCGGAGCACAGGCTCCGGACGCGCAGGCCCAGCGGCCATGGCCCACGGACCCAGCCGCCCCGCAGCATGTGGGATCCTCCCGGACTGGGGCACGAACCCGTGTACCCTGCATCGGCAAGCGGACTCTCAACCACTGTACCACCAGGGAAGCCCAGGATCTCCCCAATCTTTGAAAGAGGAATTCTAGCAGATTTGATCAAACTTTGCCCCAGGGAGAGACGTTGTCTTTATTAACCTGCTCAGGAAACAAATCTATCCTCTGCTCTGGAGGGCCCTCTATCTTCCAAAGTTGTTTGCTATACAAACGTTCTTGAAACAATAGTCCAGGATAAATGCTGTCACAAGATGTATAGAAACACTGTGGAGAATTTTTCCCCAACAGTTTTAACTGCTTGGATCTAACTGGTTGTAAAGGTAAAAATTAATTTTATAAAAATACTTGTGTGTATTGAAAAAATCCAATTTCTCCTTTAGAACATGTACTACATTCTGGAATGACTGATCAGTGTAATAAGCAGATTATTAGCACTATCATATTTTTAAACTTTTTACAATTTAATCAATTATATTATCCAATGTCAGTAAGGCTAAGGATGGTCATTTTTTTTTTAAAAAAAAGAAGCTCATTCTTTAACATTTCAAGAAGAGAAGACGAATAACAGATAAATAGGGGAAATGTATGCTTAGTTTCTTACTGCTTTTATGATTATATAAAATAATTTTTTGAATGCTGGCAATGCTACTGATGTTATATTTTCAAGAAATGTCAGATTTTCTCATACCTAGGACCTTGAAGAAAAAAACACAGAAAAACATTTCTACTTAAATACAGTAACTTAAAAATTACATTAATTTCTCACTTAACTTGAGAAATTCTTAGTTTCTAAATTAGACTTATAAAAAATTTTTCTTTTGGAAAAATAACAATTTTAGTATCTTAGCTATAATCTATTCTTTTAAGGGCAGATGGAGAGATTATAATTTTGTAAAGATATGAAAATGTCAATTGCTTAAGATTTTAATTCCTTATTAAAACAATCAAATAAATATATGAAAATCTTTGATTTCTGTGTCAAAGATAACTAACCCCTAAAACAAAAAATATCACTTTCTCTGATATATTAAGGCAGTGCTGCCTAATACAACTTTCTGCAATGATGGAAATAATCTATATCTATACTATGCAATACAGTAGCTAGTAGCCACTTATGGCTTTTGAACATTTGAAATTGAGAGGGGAGAGAGAATTCTGTTTTTACCTAGTTTTGACTGAAAACGTCCTTTATTGCATGGTTTGCTAACCAAACACCTTTGAATCTTTGTTTTTTAGGGTTTTTTACACCACCCAGAGATTTTTACAAAATATTTACATTATGAAATGTGACTGCAAAAGTGAATAGAATTTCTGTCTATATCACTAAAGATTATTGATTTAATAGGCATGCTAAGAATATATCTAATATTTGTAGGGGGTTGAAACATTGCCACTTAATGAATTCTAACAAAGAAATTCAATATTATAGTCTGTTCCCAAGAAGCTAACAAAAATTTGTTTTGCAAAGATTGTATATATATAGGTCATCAGTAGTAATAGGAAGAAGCTTCAGATTAAAATGATCTCACAATATTATGATTTTTCATATAATAATCCAATACATAGTTACTAATTATGTACCTTTATTATTTTGCTTCAAATATATTTTCAACATAAAATTAAAACCACATAATAGTAAATATTTGGTGCTAAACAATAAAATCTAAGCAGGACTATTTTAGGCAATCAAATTGGCCATTCTAGGATGGTAATACCATTTCTGGTTAGAATATTTAATATGTTTTTTTTAATTCAGAATGTTCACTTTCATCTTCTGTGTCAATCCCCAGCCACCACTTCCTAAATTTAAGTGAAATCAATTATGAATCATTAAAATTTGTATTTGGATTACAGGAGGGAGAGGTGAATTTTGTTCTGTTACTATTTCCAGAAGCAAAAATAACAGAGCTGATCTGGGGAAAAGAGTCTATCCTAGGCATCAAAAGACATAGGTTTTGCCTGGTAAAATCACTAACAGGTACTTTCTAAATCAAAGTATCCAATATAAAATTGAACACTTTTAGCTTGCAAAATGTTTGCCATGATTTTTAATAGTATGATTTACATTTATTAGAATAAGGAAATTATGACTGAATCTTGCCTCTTTAGGTGCCATCAGGGCAGTTCTATTTTGGCTTGAAAGCCAGTCTATAAACAAGGATGATTGATATGTATTTGTACTTAGATTTCTAACGTTGGTAATATGAAAAGCTGATTAGAAAGTATCCAACAATCAATGATGCAGCTTTCTTTGATCTCGTGATTAAAGAACGTTCTTACATAATTTATATTGACCTTATCTCATGATCTCTACTTGTTTTAATTCTGGTTTGTACTATTACTCTATTATTAATTTAAAATTTCTCCCTAAAGAAAAATATTGTGTCTATGGACCTCTTCAGTGTTTGGTGTCAGAATATATCTCTTTGAATTTTAAGATATTTCTAATCACAGGTTGAAGCCATATATTGTAGTGGTGAAGACTGTGGACCCTGGAGCTAGACTGCCTGGATTAAGAGTACCACCAGCTACTAGCTGTGTGAATTTGGGCATACTATTTACCCTCTCTGAACCTCATTTTTCTCATGTTAAATGGGAATAATAGTTCCTGCCTCTTATGGTTGATGTGAGTATTAAATGAGAAAGTGCCTTACATATCATAGTCATTCAATAATCATTGGCTGTTCTTATTAAATGTTGCTTTTTATCTCCTTGGTATTTTTTTCAGCTGGGTTGGACAAATGTTACTGTTAGCATATGGTTCCTCCTTTGGACATTCAACTGCTAATGAAGGTAAGAACTTCAAAGTCCCTTTGGTCTAAAGATTTGTGCAGTTCAAACGTTGTAAGACAACTATACTTCACTTTTTAAAATGCAGAAACATGATTTAAATATAAGTTCATCATTAAAACATCTTTCCGTATATGGTATCATCTAAAGATTAGCAGAAGTTTCACTATAATGCATTTAATAAATACAAAAGGATTACTTTTGAATATATGTTCAAGAATTACTGAATTGTGCAGAGAAATAGAAATGAACTATGTATTATGTAATCTTTTGGAGAGATATTGATTTGTTAGATTAGGAAACAGGTATTTTATGGGTGAAATACCCCTTATCACTTGCTTCTTTACTCTTTCACGTCATAATTCAAACCACAATTTTCTGACCTATTCATCAGAGACTACACATTCTTAAATATAATGTATCATATATCTATATGCTCTTTTGTAATTCTGCACACATTACTTTTATTCTTCTAGATGACAAATTCCTGAAGGGTAAAAAGCAAGACCAGGTTAACCTAATTTATATAATCCCTGGATTACTCAGTACCTCCTAAGAAATGAAAAATCGCTTGATCACTTCCATTGATAGAAGAATTCATTTATCAAGTGATTTTGAGACCAAGGAAATAAAGTTCTTATTATGTAAAACATTCTCAAGTATACATTATTGTTACCAATAATAAAAAGAAATCTTGCATGTAAACTGATCTGGAAAATAAAGGAAAAAGGACAGTAAAGCAAAGGTTTACACAGAAATATTACATATAAATTTTACTTGCATATTCATCAAAAAGCAAGTATAAATGGGATACCAGATCCCACTGTCTACTGATAAAGAGATAGCTGCAACTTTATTGCAGAGTTGGAATATGTTTCTGAGTATGAATAAATAAATATATAACAAAATTGCTTTAAGGACTTCCCTGGTGGCGCAGTGGTTGAGAGTCCACCTGCCGATGCAGGGGACACGGGTTCGTGCTCCGGTCCAGGAGGATCCCACATGCCGCAGAGCGGCTGGGCCCGTGAGCCATGGCTGCTGAGCCTGCGCGTCCGGAGCCTGTGCTCCGCAACGGGAGAGGCCACAACAGTGAGAGGCCCGCGTACCGCAAAAATAAAATAATAAAATAAAATAAAATTACTTTAAAAGAGCTATTCTGTATAGCTAATTATTTACTGAAATATTCCACCAACACACAGCATACATGTGCACAATAATATAGAGTGGCAAAGTGTAATATGTGCATGCTACACTAACCATTATTTCCACTGTTGACCTCAGTTTCAATTATTTTAAGATTGGTAGTTGATTGGATACCTCAGAATGTAGAATATCTCTATATGGCTGTTTAGTGAAATCCTGGATGTAGCAGTAGCACTAGCCACATAACCAAAATTTCCAGACTAGCTAAAAATATCAACCACTGTCATCACTGGGTATACTGCTATGTGCTAGAAGGAAAAGAAGAGTTAAAAGTGTTTCTCTTTTTATTTGTCATCTTCTCTTTATTCAACTACAGCATATATTTTAAATGATCACAAAGATGGCAATCTGCAAGATATCCTTGGGTAGACTCTTCAAACTCAGAGTTCTATCTTTTCTTACAGAATACAGACGCATAGGTGCTATCATTTATGCAAACTGTATTTTGGCCCTGAGAAGAGATTTTCCTGTGATCCAGTGTAACCCTTGCTACCATTCAACCACTGTAAGTACTGATTCGAAGTTGGTCAGCCATGGCCAAATGTAGAACACTCAAATTTTCAATTGTTTAAAACTGTATTTGTGTCTCAAAGCAGTTTCTTATTGAAACGCCTTACAGTGAAAATATGAATACCATTTCCAGAAAATAGAATTGAAGAATCCATAGAGAAAAATAACAAAAGAGAGAGGACAATAATTTACCTTCCCCTTCATTTTGCTGCCCTAGCTGGCATGATGAAGACTGTTGTTAGGTGGACGTTTAACACATGCAGATTTTTCTTTCTTTGAACGTTGAAAGGATAGTATTAGCATAAATTGGACTGAATGAATGTAACTTCAAGAAATAAAATTCTTATTCATATACTATATTAATTTGTAATATTATCTTAGAATCTTATTTACAGCTGCAGGTAGGATTTTATTTATTCCCCTGAGATTTTTGAAGTGTATAAAATACAGAGTTTAGTAAAAGCTGTAGTAAAATTCAAAATAGTCACTAAATTTTGTTAGCATTTGATTTTAAAAGTTACTATTTTTCATATTTTTTCTCTAGCTTTCATGATATAATAATGCTTAATATAACCCAGAACCAGAGTGACTAAAGCAACAACATCACATGCAAACTTCAGGCTAATATTTATCTATTTCATGCTGCATTATCAATTGGAAAATGAGATTAGGTCCTCAAAAAACACTTTTCTAAATTTTTTACCTTTTACTATTAGATATTTTTAGGAGAAAAAATGTCTATCTATTCAGTCCTCCATTTTTGCTCTATATGGGATAACAATATGAGGAGACCCTTGCCTATTTGATTAGAACACTTTCCCACAGAATGTTCCAATCAAATGTTAATATGTGGTTCTATTTAAAATGTTACATATTAAAGTATGTTAATGAACAACTAAGTTAAATACAATTTTAAAAGATTTCTCAGGAATGGAAAATGGTACAGCCACCTGAGGAAATAGTCTGGCAGTTCCTCAAATGTTTAAACATAGAGTTATAATATGACCTAGTAATTCTACACTGAGGTATATACCCAAGAGAAATGAAAATTTATGTCTATCCAAGGACTCATACATGAATGCTTATAGCAGCATTATTCCTAAGATCCAAAGAGTGGAAACAACCCAAATTTCCATCAATTAATGTATGGATAAACAAAATGGAACATAGCCATACACTGGAATATTATTTGACCACAAAAAGTAATGAAGCACTAATACGTGCAATAACATGAATGAACCTTGAAAACTCTACGCTAAGCAGAAGGAGCCAGACACAAAAGACAACATATTGAATGTTTCTATTTATGTGAAATGAACAGAGCAGGAAAATTCAGACAAAAAGTAGATTAATTGTTATCATACAGGTCAATCAATGACAGCTGTCTGGGAAAGAGGCTTTGAAGGAGCTCCAACCCCATTCTTCCTCCATCAGTAGCTGTCAGGCCCCTGGTTTTCACTGCGACTGCAGGCTGTTGGTTTTCAAGGTTACTGAGAGCTTTTATCATGAATGGCTATTGTATTTTGTCAAATGTTTTATCTGCATATTAACATGTTAATAAACAAATTCAACTAACTAAATTTGAAGATCTAATTGGCATTATTAAATGAATCGGGCAGTGTCTGACATAGCAAGCAAAGAGATACTCTGAGGAGTTATAGAAAGTACAAGGCTTTTATAGAAAGGGGGGTGGGACAAGAAAGTTGCCAACAAGAGAAAAATGAAAGATTATTGGAGAAGAATAGAGTTCATGTGCCAACAGCTTCTCATTGGCTGAGCTGCAGCATTTCCATTGTCTGGGCTTGTTGCTAGTCATAAAGAAAATCTTCCTTCCTCCTGTTGGAGTTTGCACGTCCTGTTTGGGAGTGCAAGTTTGTCTCTTCAGACTGGGATCTGTAATTAATGCTTCTTCCTGTTTGGGGTAATTGACAATGAGTGGTAATGTGTAAGAGTTCCCTCTACACTCTTTCCTAGCTCCAATTTTAATTTAGGTTTCCTTTTTTTTTAATTTCACAGTTCCCCCCTTTTGATCAAGATCTTTCTCTGAAACCTTCGCTGATCAAGAGTCAGCTTTTCCAAATTCAGTAGCCTGCAACACTCAGTGCCAGGAAGGACCTTTCCTGGGTGTCTTATCCCACGTGGGAGGGAAAGTACATGGACCAGAAATGGCTTGAGGCCACATTTGAGTGACAAGGAAGGGTAGTAGGGAGAACTCTCAGGCATTTCTTATTGCAAGTCTATATTTTGTCAAGGTAGATAGCATTGGAAATCATCTCAAAGCACTGAGCTAGCATCACCTTATTAAGCATGTCATTTTTTACAGATTTGACAAACAGCAGGTACAGAACTTACAAACAAGTATGCAGAGCAGAATTAAAAACAACATAACAAACCAAGTTTGCTTCAAATATTATGGCTGCCACCAAACTGACAGAATATATACTATTTTCTAAATTATTATTATCCATGGAATCCTGTGTGTGTGTGTGTGTGTGTGTGTGTGTGTGTCTGTGTGTGTGTTGGAGCCATTGATGAGACTAAGGTGCTAGAAAACACTTTGGGAAACACTGGTTTTGACTGTTGAACCAGCCTTTCACACTTGGAATAAATCCCACTTGGTTGTGGTATATAATTATTTTTATACACTGTTGGATTTGATTGCTAATATTTTGCTAAGAATTTTTACGTCTGTGTTCTTGAGCGATATCAGTCTGTAGTTTTCTTTTCTTAATTTATTTGCCTGGTTTTGGTGTTAAGGTAATACTGACCTTATAGAATGAATTTGGGAGTATTCCCTCTGCTTCTATTCTCTGAAAGAGATTGTAAAGTGTTGGTATAACTTTTCCCTTGAATGTTTGGCATAATTCATCAGTGAACCCATCTGGGACATGGTGCTTTCGGGGAGGGGTATTCACTATTGATTCAGTTTAATTAATAGATATAGGCCTCTTCAGATTGTTTGTTTCTTTTTGAGTGTGTTTTGGAAAATTGTATCCTTCAAGGAATTGATCCATTTCATATTGGTCAACAAATTTATGGACATAGAGCTGTTTATAGTATTACTTTATTATCCTATTAATGTCCATAGGCTCTGCAGTATGTCCCCTCTTTTATTTCTGATATTAGTAACACGTGTCTTCTTTCTTTTTTTCTTAGTCTAGCTAGAGGTTTATTGATTTTATTGATCTTTCTGAAGATCTTTATTTTATCTATTGATTTCTTCTTTTCTTCATTGACTTCTGCTCTACTTTTTATATCTTTTCTTCTGCTTACTTTGAATTTAATTTGCTTTTCTTTTTCTGGTTTTCTAAGGTAGAAAGTTAGATGATTGATTTTAGATCTTTCTTCTTTTGTAATATATGTATTCAATGCTATAAATTTCCCTCTAATCACTGCTTTTGATGAGTTGCATTTTCATTTTTATTTCATTCAAAAAATTTTTTTAATTTCTCTTGAGATTCCCTCTTTGACCTATGTGTTATTTAGAACTGTGTTGTTTAATCTTCACATCTTTGGATTTCCAGTTATCTTTCTGTTATTGGTTTCTAGTTTAATTCCACTGTGGTCTGAAAGAAGACATTGTATGATTTATTTGAATTCCATTGCGGTCTGAGAGTAACAAACATTATATGATTCCTATTATTTTAAATTTGTTGAGGTGTGTCTTGTGGCCCAGAATATGGTCTATCTTGGTGAATGCCCCATGTGAGTTTGAGAATGTGTATTCTGCTGTTGTTGAATGAAGTAGTCTATATATGTCCATTATATCAAGTTGATTGATGGTGTTATTTAGTTTAACTGTGTCCTTACTGATTATCTACCTACTATATCTGTCCATTTTTAACTGAGGGGTGTTGAAGTCTCCAACTGTGATAGTGGATTCATCTATTTCTCCTTGCACTTCTATCAGCTTTTGGCTCATGTAGTTTGATGTTCTGCTGGTAGGTGCATGCATGTTAAGGATTGTTGTCTTCTTAGAGAACTGACCCTTTTATCATTATACAATGCCTTTCTTTTTCCCTGATAGTTTTCCTTGCTTAGAAGTCTGTTCTGTCTGAAATTAATATAGCTACTCCTGCTTTCTTTTAATTAGTGTTAGCATGGTATTTTTTCTCCAATCATTTACTTTTAATCTATATTTGTCTTTAAAGTGAGTTTTTTGTAGACAGCTTATATGCGGGTCTTGCTTTTTGGTCCACTTTAACAATCTCTGTCTTTTAATTGGTGCATCTAGACCATTGAGGTTAAAATGATTATTGATATAGTTGGGTTAATATGCACCATGTTTGTCACTGTTCTCTATTTGTTGCCCTTGTTCTTTGTCCTTATTTCTTTCTCTGCCTTTTGTGGTTTTAATGGAGCATTTTATATGATTTTTTTCTCTTCTTTCTTAGCTTTTTTTAGTGGTTGCCCTAGACTTTGCAACACTTTCACAGCTAATCCACTTCCATTTTCAAATAACACTATACCACTTCACGGGTAGTGTTAAGTACCTTATAATAACAAAATAGATGAACCAACTGCCTCCCATCCCCTGTATCATTGCTGCCATTCATTTCACTTCTATGTAAGCATATACTTCTACATAAGTTTTTAAAATTTTTTAATATAATTCCTTTTAGTAAATTTTGGGTTTCCAGTTGGATCAAATTATGGACCCTCATATATATAACTAGATACGTTGGTAGATAGACACACATACAAGTAATTTAATATATAAATGTTAAAATATATTAAAAATACATATTTATATATTATTTATTTATTTACCTTTTATTTTGTATGCCTTTATATAGGTTGGTTTTGTTTTTTGTGGTATTTTTTTTGGTTTTCTGTTTATTTTTCTTCTTATTCTTCTTTTAAAATGGGGTTTCTTGTTGCTTACATCTGCAGTTTATAGTTTCTGTCTTTGGCTATTAACTCATAGAGTAGACTTTCTAGGTGGTTACAGGAAAAAGGGAGAGAGAGAAGGGGCCCAGTGGCCTGCCTCTAGGCAGTCATTTCTTGTTTCAGGTTTTCCCAGTCCACTTCCCAGGGATTGGGATTTGAATCCAGAGAGCTATAGCAAAGTTAGCCCCCTGTCTGAAGTATTAGTCCCTTTTCATTGTCTTTTTTAACAAAATCTTTTAGAATAGCTTTTATCTCTAGGAGGATGAAATTTCTTTCTTTTCTTCTCTCTTTTTTTTACTTTTGTCTTCTGTCTGTCCCCCAATTTTTTATCTTTTGGTGTTTATTAGATAAACTTCTGGTAGCCCTGAGTGGACCTGTACATAGATAAAAGCCTCCCTCTCTAAGGGGTCCTAATTGACCTCTGAGGTGCTTCGATCCACTTCCAAGAGAGTAACAGTGACCTTACCAGTATTTTTGAGTCTCTGGATTTTGAGCATAAGGCCCTAGGCATGCTAGTAAGCAGCAGTGCTCAATAAAGCATTTTATACATTGAATCAGTTGCATAACCTCCTTGACGGTTTTAGGTGGGGCAGGAATAAAGTGTCCCTTCCCCTTTTCCTTTTTCTTTATGCATATGCCACTTGTATCCAAGGGTGACAAGTATCCTTGTGCCTTACTGGTCAGAGGACAAATTGCAACAGCAGCAAGGCATGCAGCAACACAAGAGTTTACTTCCAGAATGACACCTTTTTGGGGTGCCATGTCATGGTCCCTGAGGTGAATGTCCTCACACTGACTCTGTGTGTCCCTCACAACACACAAGCACCTCTGAAGAGCACTTTCCTTCCACCCAACAGGTCAGGCTGAAACATATAGGAAAATAGCAACTAATTTGCTCTACTACTTGTCATTGTTGCCTGGTCGACTAATCAGGCCCATCCCACAATACTTGGAGGGATGTTATACCTCAGAGGAGCCTTTCATAAGCTTAGCTAAACTATATAAGAGAGTTCCCTCAGGAGCACTGTCCAGGTATCTAGGCAATTGACTAAGCTCAGCCCAGGACTTGGGGATGACTCAGCTTTTGAATTCCAAATTTAGGTTGGAAACTCATGGCAACACCCAATAAATGGAATAGAAATCAGAGCCATAGCACAAGAACATGCTAGCAAGCAGAGTCACTGTCCCAGGCAGTCTGATAGAACCAGTCAGTAAGTCAAGAAGAGTCTAATGACATATCATTCCAGTATGAGGCCAAACCACTCTGATCACTGTGCCAACTGTTTTAATTAATTGGCTACCACAAATCTGTTAAAAAACAAAATAAACTGAATAATTTGAACATTTAATTGGCTGTATTAAACAATTCATGAATCAGGCAGCATCTCATCTAGCAAGCAGATACTCAAAGGGGTTGTACAAAGTGGAAGGCTTTTATAGAAGGGAGTGTGGGACAGGGAAGTCATCAAGAGAAAAAAGAAAGTTTATTGGAGGAAAGTTTATTATTTAGGTATGATAAGGCCAACAGATCAGGAGATAATTGCCATTGAAAAGATAGTTTGTTATACTTACAGATTCCAAGAAGGGCACCCTTGTAATGGGGGCTTCACTGTGGTTTCCACAGGAAGAAACAAGCAAGCCAGGGTATGCAGGTTTAGAATTGGCTAATTTGTGTAATTTTAGCAGGCTCTGGGACCTAGGAGTTGTCCCTAGTTATATGATACCTGGCCCTGGGGTGATTAAGGTAGGTAGATAGTGGCCCAGAGTGTGAGAGCCTGATAAAAGAGGTGGTTGAGTGTGGGATCTAAATTGTTTGGTTTTTGTATGAAAGGCTTGTTTATGGATGAGTTGTATACTATTTCTAGGAATTGACTAACCCTGTAAGGGGCAGTCCCTCCAGAGTCAGCAAGGCCCCAGATATCAAAGTATCAGAATACAGAAAATATAAGACATGGTTAATACAGTGAATTATATATTAATAAAACAAACTTCTCAGCCTTTAATAGGCTCCTCTACATTATGAAGTTGTAAGACAGAATATATACTGTTTTCTAAATTATTATTATCCATGGAATCCTCTGTGTGTGTGTGTGTGTGTGTGTGTGTTGGAGCCATTGATGAGACTAAGGTGCTAGGAAACACTTTGGGAAACACTAGACTAGAATAATGTATCCCTTGAAGGAAAAAAATCTTTAGGGGATTCCTTATATTTCTCAAAGATTTGGAGTAATCTGAGTATGTTTACAGTGTCTAGACTTACAGATCTAGGATAGTATGTGTCAAAAATAAGACAAGGCTAGTAAATGTGTTAATGTAATGCAATGAACTGTATTTATTTCTGGATAGCAAAAAAAGTTCATAGTCTGATTTTTTAAATTAATGGTTTAATCACATGGGCTTTTATTGTATTATGTAATGTTTTGAACTTGAATTTTCTTTCAGATTGTATCTGCGAGTCCAACCTTCCAATACAGACGTGCTCAAGACGTTTCTGATGAGTTCATCTATTTTCGTCCTATTGATCCAGGAGTTTGGGAAGAGGCCAGAAGACAAAAACAACAGAAATCAACGATGGCCTCCCATCAACACACCAGAGAAGGTACCCATCAGAGGGACTTGGGGATTATAAATCAGGTGGTGATGTTGACCACCTCCCCCACCCCAGTAAATAAAGAGTTAGAGAGCATTATCCTTATAATACCAAAATCTTCAGGGCTTCTTCGCCTAGAGAAAATGTCAGTTAAATCTCCAAGGGTACCAGAATCTCAACTTTTAGAAGTTACAGGAATTGCCAGTCCAGAGAAAAGGGAGAAAGTCACCACAATACTTGTTGCTGGTGTGCCTGGAAATGAGGAGCTAGATTATACAGAAATTCCAACTTTGAAATTCACTGGGCTTATACATCTGTAGACTTTAATAAATAAATGTTCACCATCCTCAGAAAACAGTCGCCCAAGAAATCTGTGGCTGGAATCTTCAGAAAATGCAGAGTCCCCAGGAAGTGATGACCTGGAGGTAGCAAGAAGCATGTATCCTTTTAGAGAAAGACCCATCTTCCAGCGTTCCTGGGAAGAGCTCTTAGAGGCACCACTGAACAGTGAAAGACTCCACATACTCCAAACTACTACTACAGACGAAAGAGAAATTGGCTACCTCCAGCTGCCACCAGAGGAGAATCGAACAACCACCTCACTCAGGGGTCACCATCTCCATGCTTTGCAAGGACCTTTCCCATTGCTTCCCCAGCGTCCTAAGCTCCAGAAGCAGCACAGCCACAGCTTGCCACCATACAGTGATGGCAGAAGCCAAAAAGTCAATGCACCTCAGTTAACATTAAACCCAGAGGAGACATGCTTCTTCTTCCCAAGTGATCATAATTTGCTTACAAGAGGTAAGATTTTTGAACTTGCTGTGACTGTTTTTATAAATCACATATAATTTTCCAGACAAATAGATTTTCATCAGTGAATTTATTTTCAAACTCAACACCTGGAAATCTATTTCTTTCGATAAAACATTAGCTTATTCTAAAAAAAAATGGATACCATCTTATAATTTAAGCCTTATATTTGGTGTTTACAGTCTGACATTAAGTTGTATAAATTCAATCAGATACCAGTATTAACCATATGAAAGTAAACTCTTAAATATACAGACTGGTTATAACTTTAGAAATTTTAATAAAATATTCTCTTCTAAAAACAACTTCCAGTTAGGTGGGTAATCTTCAGAGAATTACATTGTATCATGGTTTTTAACCAATAGAATAGAACATTTTACCCTGCACACCCATCACCCAGTAACTAAATAATAGGGGCTTAGATTAGAAAATTAATAGGATAATGGACCTGATCCTGCTGTTTAAAGAAGAAGAAAAAAAAAAGAAGAAGAAGGATGGGGAGGAGGAAGAGGAGGAGGAGAAGGATGAAGAGGAAGAAGGGGAACAGCAGAAGAGAGGGAGGAGGAGGATGAGAATCTCTCCATTTCCTCCTGCATGTGTGCACCCTAGTGGCTAGAAAATATTAATTGACAAATGAATGATTAATATTATAGCCTGTGCCTGCTTAAAAGTAATATTAATAGAAGTATTTAGAATGTATTTTATGTGTATTTATAATGTATTTTAAAATCCTAGATTGATCTTTGCTATTAAATATAAGGTAACATTTTTGTTTTTATCATTACAACTATTTAAACATATAAACAATGTTACTATAGATACCATATAGTATTAGGAATTTTTAATTTAACTCATGTTAGTAGCCTACCCACATAATTTCCTGAAAATGGTGTCATCAGTTAGAAACCTCTCGTTGAAGTAGCCCCACCAAACTATCGAAGGTAGTTCCAGTATCTGGAATCTAGCCTAAACTTTGTCTGGAAATCATAATCTGACCATTATATAATTTGTTTCTTTTTCTACACATATTTAGGACTCTGAGAGATTCTTTAACAACAACTGAAATCCAAGTATAACCCCAAATCAGCTTGGATCACTTCATCTTAAAATTGGATCAATCTCAATCTCACATCCAATCCCCTCCTCAAGATTCCTGCAAATACTTATGTGCTTCCATCCTCATGGTTACCCCTCTCTGATTTCATGTTACTACTGAATTCTTAATCTCATTAATTTCTCATACTGCAAAAGAAATAAAATTGAATACTAAATGTCTTTGTTCCTAAAAGCCTTTCAGCTACCTACCACTGTAATTTCTCATTGGCTAACATCCTTCTGTAGTCCACCTCTCATCACAATGTTACTTAGCCTCTCTCTTCCTCTCCTTCCACTCCCTCTTATATTTTCCATTACCCGATTCCTGGTCATTGTGTGGGACTATTTAGCCAGATTTTTATTTTTTTCTGTCCATCTTTTACACCCAAAACAGCTTATCAAGATATTTTGCTAAACAAAAGGTTACATACTGTGATACTATTGCCGTGTAATTTTAAAGTGTTAAAACAATTAGACTGAGATAAAATTTGGAATTATTAGTCTCTCATTCTTACTCATAGAACTTTTTTCTTGAAACGAAAGTCAATCTTCGATCATTAAAAAAAACTTTTGATTTTCTGTTTTAGAAAACGCAAAGGAAAGTGACAGCATCAAAGCAGCTTGGCAAAAGGCCATTTTGTCACCTTCTGGAGAACATCTTCCTATCGATCCAAGTTTTGAGAATTCTTCTGCAATGAGGGATAAAATTGGAATTCCTGGAGATAATACCAGACTTCCCAGGGGCAATGTTAGAGTTCCCAGGAATAATGTCATCATCCCCAAGGTTAATGTTGGAGTTCCCATGGGCAATGTTGGGGTTTCCATGGATAATGCTTGGATTCCCAGGAGCAAGGGTGGAGTCCCCATGAGTAATATTGGGGCTTCCATGAATAATGTTAGGATCCCCATGGATAATACTACTGTTCCTTTGGATAATTCTGGAATTCCCAGAGGCAGAGATTGTGTCCCCATTGGTAATTTTGAAGTTCCTAGAGGCAATGGTGGACTTCCCAGGAGAAGTAGTGTTGGAATTCCCATTGGTAATGTTGAAACTCTCAGGAATAATCTTGGAACTTCCAGACGTATTGTATCCTCTCCACTTGCTGAGCTCTCAAAGATAGGTGAACACAGATTATAAAAACTAACACCTTACAAAGTGGTTCTAATAGTTAAAGGAACACACCAAGACAATAAACATCAAAACATAGCTGTATCAAATCTTACAATCCAAAATAATAAAAGAAAAATCTAAATTCAGAATGTATAAATAATCATATTAATACATTTATTATGGATGTCTTTTATCAGAAATTTTGGAATTAGATTGGAGTGTACTTACTAGTTTATTCTGAATGGCAACCCTCTCTTAACCAGTGGAATAATATGGCTGGAGGGGATGAGTTGTGGAGAAGTAAAACACTTACTTCATCAAGCCTAGGTTTCTATTTAGTAAAGAGATACAGTGTCTTTATCACGAAACAAAATAACAACTAACCTCCAAATAATATTTTACATCTCATAGTTCCCCAAACTTCAGGTTTTCTTGGATATTTTGATGGACAAATGAAAGTGATCTCATAGTTATCAAGTTATCTGGATGAGTCCAGCTTAATGTCCAAGAAGTTTATTGACTGAACATTAAGGAACCGGAAGATTTGGCAGAAGATTCTTGAATACAATGCATTTCTGATAGAACCTATGAAGAAAGCTCACTCACAAGAATGCTTAAACATGCATATTTATTTTTGTGACACATATTTGACAAAATTGTAAATATTTACTGGAAGCCTTAAAAATACAAGGAGGCAAAACTGTAGAAGTGTAAATAGTATACATGGTTGAGATGTAAATAATATGGGTAAGACAACACTAACAGCATGACAGGATGCCTAAACTATTGCATGTTAAAACAGTATTTTTTTTAGGAAATTAATTTTGCTTATTCTTCCCAGCTACTAAATTAGTTTGGCATAAAAAATGCAAGACAGAAGTGAGAAATTAGTGAAATATTTTACTAAATTACTGAATAGGATGCCTTTCTCAGAAAAAAGAGGACCACTTTTAATTGTCACATATGATCAGTATAGTATTCAAGTCACACAACCATAGTTATCTATAAAATTTGATTTTCCAAAACATTTATTTCATAACTCTCTTAAGATAAGGTGTATAAGGTAATGAGACTCACTCCATAAACTACATGGGGAAAATAATCTAATTACTTTATATTCATACATAATATAAATTTTGTCCAAAGTTTTAGGGCATATGGGCCACTACTCAATTTGTACATTTAAATTTTCAACTTTCCTGAATAAAGATAGATGTTGTTTTTATAAAACCAAGGGCAATTTAATTATGGGTACCACCTAACCCCTTATTGTATGCCTTACCACATAGTGGAAGGGGTGGCAATATGTGGTCTGAAGGAAAACTCTTGCTTACTCACAAGTTCCATTTGGCCTTTGAGGAAAGAGGTAAAGAGGCTGCCTAGCCTCCCTCTTTCACTCTCTGCTGGTTCAGCGTGGTTACTGAACCAGGACACAGTCCTCAGAAGAAAAGGAAAAGTAGTGAGATTTCTTTCTCCTACTTCTTAGAGCCCACAGTCAGGGGTACCATTCAGGTTACTTGAGTAACCTGAATCTTGAATGGGGTGGCAAAACTACAGAAGTAATGGAAGAATACAGGCTGCCATACTTCAGCGACTGCCAACCTCTGACTGAGAAAAAACCATTCACCTTGTTTAACCAGAAGTCTACTCTATATGCTCTCTTGTAACACTGATTTTGTGAAACAGAACTATTGCATTTCAGCCTTCAAAGGGAACCCACCTTGTGAGTGCAAAAAGAGTAAGGTGGAAACTGAGAGACGACTTACTGAGAACTAACATTTACCTAACAGCAAGTGAAAAGAAAGGCAACAAAAAAAACCCCATTACACTCAACTATATATAACACTGATACACAATTAAACATGGTCACTGAAACAAAACAAAACACCACCACACTACCATCAAGAACAACAAAAAATATACCTGCTATGTGAGTGTTATTCCTCATGCTTATGTTCATATAATTTTGGGTATTATGTTTAGTGACTTAAAATTTAAATATAAAAATTATATGTAAATAGCCAGCAGCTTCTTCTTTGTAAAATTTTAAGAAATTGAATGAAATTAAGTTAGGTAAAGAGTCAAATTTGAAGACGGTCTAAGAAAATAATTATCAAATTGGTAGAGAAAGTTACTTATAGCATTGGTTTTATTCTGCTAAATGTTGTTAGTTCAAAACTGAGCAATGCAAAAGTTTCAGTGACACATTGTTATCTACATTCAAAGGTTGTGCCATGTCTTAGGGTTATACATATCAAGTAAGTTATCTAAAGTCACTCAGTAATCATCATAAGTCAACAAAAAGAGAGTAAAGAGTATGCGATATATTGAATAAGAAAACTTTGTCACAAATTTCACCAATTGAATTTGAGGTTTTCATGAAAAAAAGTTAAAATTGTAAATCTAAATGCATACTGTTGAAGAAAGAAAATAAGCCATTTGTAGCTCTCTCGCTCTTACCAAATAAAAGATAGGTTAAATTTACATGTATACTTCTATATTTTAATATATCCCCTGTAAAATAAGAAGAAAATTACATGTTAAAATTGATGATGGCATAAAGTAGGGGAAATAACTCTAAAATTTTCCTGCATATTGTTCTGTACAAGAAATAAGAGTTGATTAAAAAACAGTAATATATAGTTAGTTTAACATCCCTAATTAGCCATATCATTTCCTTCCAAGGTTCTAGAAAAGTGTGAAGTGTGCTCTTCTCAGTGTGAATAGCAGATTAATTTTTCTAACTTTACAGATTTTTTTTTAACATCCAATCCACTAGTTAGGGAATTATATCAAATTGATTTTCATTTTTAAATTAAACTGAGCAATGTACATTCAGACAAATCCAAGTGATTTTTAATTCACAAATTAGTTACCTAGCAATTCTGATTTGAAAAATAAAAAAGTTTTCCTTACCAAATAAAGTTTCATTTATCTCTGCTTAAGTTTTTAAAAATTAACCAAATGAAAGCATGTTTTCAACAGTTACTAAAATGGAGCAAAGGGAAAATTTTCACAAAAACACCCCTCTAAGAACCAACAAAAGTATGGTATTCAAATCACATAACTGCCACCTTCATTTTAACCAGCATGGTGTTACAAAAATATTTGCAAGGCCTTTAATTGAATTCACAATATTTTTGAAGGATTCTGAGTAGAGAAATCATTCATCCATAAGCATAATTGGTACCTTGGACCATAGGGACTTCAACAGTTTATAAAATATCTTTTTTCATAAATCTTTGAATCGATCTATTATTAGAAGTTTTAATACCCTTAATCTCCTTTGTATGGGATAGTAACAATAAGTTTAAAAATCATATAAAATAAAATTATTCATTTTTATATTGATTTGAGCTTCTTCTGTTATTTAAAGTTGAAATTTACCAGAAGTGAGACATAGTATATAAGACAATTACTACTGTCCAACTAACAAGTCACTGTGACCACCTGGTGAAAAAAAATGAGCTTATAAATAAAATAACTTTTATATTAAGAACAACCTAAGAAAACTGAATTTTGACTAACAATGAAAAATGATCTTGAATTCTAAATTGAGGCCAAATTATGTCCATAATTAAATAGTAAAATAGAGAATTGAGGATTTATACATGTAGTGAAAATTTATTTCAGAAAACCACAGTATCAAGAGCAATTATAATATTAAAACATACAACTATAGAAAAAAATTTAACCAAAAGAAAAACCAAACAAGGGTAATTGTTTTTGATGATTAATATAATAGTAAATTAATGTACAATGGTATCTCTATTTAAAGATGAAGTAAATATAGGCAGTATGCATTATTTATTCTAAAATCCATTAACTAGGAAGAAAGTTTAATTAATTTCATGTGACATTTTCCATCTAATGACTATATTTTAAGTGTGCTTTAGAAGTGAAAATTCAAAATATAGCAAAGTGCTTTTAATAGGTCATAGGGTGTAAAGTACATGTGCCTTTTACATATCTCAAGACTAGAGATACTCACTGACGTGACAATCGAGTGGAAAGTGAAAGGAAGAAAGAAGAGAAAAATAAAAATTAGAATAAAATTGTAGCTTTTAAGGTAAATGATATCTTCTTAAAAATATTATTTTGAAGGTAATTTTGTTTGCTTTTTTTGCTCTTTTGAAAGTTATTTTCTTATTAATATGAACAAATAAGTCTTAAAATAATTCAATTTTATCATTTATATCTCTAAATGTTATACTATTCCCTGATTCCCAAATTTTCACTCCTTGTACATGTTCTTCATCCCAAACCTTATTCCAATCCATCCTTCACCTTGTCCCACCCCTCTCTTTACCTTATGCTTGACCTCTTCTCCATACCTTCCACACCTCATTCCCACTTCATCTCTCCCTTGTCCTTACCCAACCCTACCTCATTCTGGATATTTTTCCCCATCTCTTTCCCCACTTATTTTTCTCCTCCCATACTATTCCAAGTTCACACCCTGTCCCTGATCTCTACTCTATTATGTACTGCACCCCATTTCCTATCATCATTCTTTCCCTTAGCCTATTCCTGAGCCTCATCCCAACCCTAACTCCACCTTTGACCTCACCCATCCCAAGCATCACCCTATCATAGACCCTTCGATTCCACCCTAACACTAATCTTAAACTCTTCCTCAATCTTGACCTTCAGAGATAAGGACAGAATAAAGACTAATATGAGCATCATGAATGAATTAAAGATATTTATTTCATACCTTTATTGATTTATTAAATTAAAATCCCAAAGTTGGATTTTTTTCCAGATTATGTCAAGATATCCCAAATTATGACATCCACGATATCAAAGCAGCTAAGTCAAAATGATTTTGTCAAAATGTAGGGACCTGAATACCATGTACCCCCAAAGACATCCTTAATATGGAAAATAGACTGGTTTATACCAGACTTTCAAAGATTATAAAACCATATAAACAACATTTCAAGCCCTTGTCTGTTTTATTTTTAAATGACTTTCAAAAGACTTGAAGTTTTTTTTTTTCCTTTTTTCATATATTATAAACTACCTTTCACTTAAACAAGTACTCATTTTAGGATCTTTGGATAAATGAACAAATATATTGTACTTCACCAATTTCTTAATTTTAGTTGTAAGATAAGTTAATGAAAAAAAGATAAAATATGCACTTTGTGAATTTACCTAGAGCATATTTTTGCTATTAAAAAGTAATATTTTGACGTTTATTTTTAAAGCTGATTCACCTCTAGTAAATTTCATTATCTTATGCAATTAGTATCCATCTAGAAACCAAGTTCTCTATTCTTATACATATAATAAAATTAAAAGATCATCTTCAAAATAAAATTCACTTTAAAAAATGCAGTGACATTCAAGACTATAGCTAATATAATACTAAACAGTGTTAGAAACATCATATTACCAATTTGTCCCGCAGAGCCCAAGAATCTTGAAGATATAAACTAATTTTGATAATTCCTCCAGAAATGCATCTAGTCATTTAAAAATAAATACACATAAATTTGATAATTTTAAAGTTGCAGAATTATAATGTTCAAAGTTCATTCCTTAAACCTAACGTTTCAGTACAGTATAATAAGAGTTAATGCTAATACATGTGAAGTACTTGGAGGGTTTCAAAAGTCTATGAAGAAGAAAAACTAACTAAAAAGCATAATTGATTTGGAAATACCCATTATTGTTAAAATTTGATAATAACACCTTTACACATTACACCTTCTCAAACCTATAAACCCATCAAGCTCTCAAACTGAGTGTTCAGCTTGTTTTGACTATGTCCAATATGTTCAAGTAAGTAACTCCATATTTCTCTTTCACTACATTTATTACCAGTGATTAGAGAACAATTTGTTTTAACTTGGGGAAAAAAATAACAGCTCAGCTCCAAGAAAATCAGTGAGAACTGATGCAATGCTTATGATTTTAGCATTCATTATGAATTAAAATTTTCCACCTTTTGAAAATGAAGCATTTCAATTGGTTTTATTTTCGGAGAAAAGGAAGACAGTAAAGTACACTGGTATTGTGAAATATTTTACATTGATGCTGTATTACATTTTTCAAAATGTATATTGCTATTAATTGCTGGCCATTGTTGCGTGCTGTCTCATTTATTAAGTATCTACTGTGATATGTTCAAACAGTGTATCGTTCAAGGTGATATTTTAATGTATTTGTGATATGTGTATCTTGGACTGTATTGTATCTTTAAATAAAGTGTGGTGTAGATTGATGTGATGCATTTATTTATTCAGGGGTTGAACTATCACAGCACTGGACTACAGAACTCCTGCTGCTCAGTCTATGAGGTTATCCTAAGCTTGTGAAGCTCTCGACAGGTATTTTAATATCTTACTAACTTAAAATTTTAATAAAGACTAGTACAAAGCGTTATGACCATTTAAAAGCTAAACTACCAAATTAATCTTATTTCTGTAGCAAAATGCACCAAACATTCATTAGGACTATTTTCAAAAACAGACGAAACCAAAATTATTTCTATACCTGATGATGCAGCTGCTGCTCTTATTCCATGACCTTTTGTCCAAGAGTAGTGTCAATGTGGACATTTTCATTTTTGGATCTTTTTCTGCGGGCATGTATGTGTAGGTTTGTGTGTGCACACACACATGTGAATGACAGAGAGACAAGGGGATCTGGAGAGAAATGTACATACACTACTATTAGCACTTATGTTCAATCATTGACAGTTTTGACAATGCAATGTATTTTTTCTTAACCAACTTAAAAGTATTATTTTATATTTTGCTAGAAAATAATTTCTCCCAAATAATTCCTTCCAATATAACTTCATCTGCATTCATAATATAAACTTGTTGTTCTTAACCTTTGTCTTGCTAAGGTGGCAAGCCAGGGAATAGATATGCCAAATGTTGACTTTTGTGTCCTAATTAATTATGAATTAAAATAGAAAGGACAGTTAATCTCCAGTGAAAATTGTGGTTGGTTCTATGTGTTCCAAGTGTTTTATTTATACACAAAATCTCATCAAAATTAAAGATTTTTAGAAAGTGAACTCTTCTCTCAAACACAGACTTGATTAGAAATCTTATAAACTAGAACACTAGAAATGTTTGATGCTATAGAAATAGGAATTAATTAATTCCTCTCTTGTATCTTTAAAACTAAATTTCAACTCCTGAATAATATACTGTTTGTCCTAAATTTTTCAATTTCATATTTGTACCATGTTGAGACTTATACTCTAGGTTATGTAAGCTGTAAGTGTTCATTGTTTCTCTTCAAATAAATTGTGATACTGATTGTAATTGATGCCATTTTTTCCTATCATATACCTGCCAGATTACCTTGTTAATATTTTGTGTCTGATAAAACTTGTTGATGGTAAATGTCACTATGTTGTCCTCATTAGGCATATATTTTCCAATACATTACAATGATGTGTAAGGTGCATTGCAAAAATGATAAAAAATTTTATCTAACATATCAATTTGCAAAAAATATATATATTTGGCACAGTAGTGAAAGGAACCTATTTGTTTCTGAATCCAAATTTGTCTTTTGCTTTACAAACTTCATTTGTAAATTCACATTTCAATAAATGGTGTCACCTGCATTCAAATGTTGTTTTCTTTTTAAATTTCTTTTAGAAAACCTTTGCTTAGTGTTCAAACATCCCTACTTCAGGTATCCTTAATGCAAGCAAATAATAAGAGTTAACTCTTTGAGTGTTTGAAAGCTTAAGCAATAACACCCCACCCAAAATAGTCCAGTCATTTTAAAAATTGTCAAGCAAGTTTGATGGCATTACTTCAAATCTTGAGGAATTGATTTTTCAATCTAGTTGTGTGTGACCAAGGCTTAATGACCTCAGGATTTCTGAGAAACACAAACTTCCATTACATCCCAGGATTCTGTAATGCATGGGTCCACAGCTATAACTTTGCTAAATGCCTCTCTTCCCAGTTCACCAAACTCGAAATAATCTCATTGGTGCTCTCTGGGTGTAGATGGGCTGACTTCTTCTTTTGGGGTCTCCAAGAACTTCAGCGGTCCCACTATGGTTAACATACCTCTAGAAGAGCACTGTTTATCACTTTTCATTAAACAGGTATTGAGCAAATATTTATATTTTTAATGAATATAAGTCAAAATATATGTATATATACTTACATATTATACACATTAAAGTTTATTCCAACTACATTATGTTGGTGAGACAAAAAATCATGAATAAGACCAAACCAAAATAGCTATTGTTCTTACCTAAGTTCCAACTTTAATCTGATGGTTTTGGTTGTCTTTATGATTTAAAAAGCTAAACATTTTATATGGAATAAAATTATTCCAACCAATGAATGAATAAACATCAGTATCCTGATGGCAATGTTTCATTGAGAAGGAGAGAGTTACTGCAGAAAACCTGAGGGAGCTATGACATTCATTCATTTTCTTCAACATACAATTGAGCATCAACCATGGGACATGTACTGTACCAGGCAATAGTGGATATAATGGTGAGAAAAAGAAACCCATTCATACATGCCTAGAGCTTACAATCTAGTTGAAGAAACAATGTAAACGATTAAGGTGGTCATGAAAGGGCACTCTGGTAGTAACTGGTACTCATTTTGCTCCATTTCTTATAACAAATAACTCTTAAAACTAACAATAAATGAAGTATTCACATAGACAAAAAAAGATCTGCTTAGGTCCTTATTGTGTTATTACAATGTAAAATAGTTTTGGACAAATATCGAGTGATCCCTGTTACTACAAGAATTCTGGAAGAATATTTTCTCTCTAAAATACAGCAAAGTCCTAAGGCATGGCATCCAATCATGATTTAATACAATCACAGCAAAGAAATCAAGTCACATTTGCTGCTTCTGTCTAACTCGTTGCTAAGACAATTTTCTTGATTGCAATAACTCTCAGGTTTGATGTGCATCAAAATCTCCTAGAGAACTAGTTAAAAAGACAAATTCTGAAGCCAGACCCTGATATTAAATAAGAATTTCTAGGGATGGGGCACAAGAAATCTATATTTCCATTTTGAAACAATCACATACTTAGAAAAATAGTATAAGTACAGTAGAGAACATTTTTATTTCTGGAACATTAAAGAATAAGTTACTGACCAGATGCACCACCACCCTTCAATAATTTAGTGTGTATTTCCTATAAACAAGGACATTCACCTATAATCACAATGCATCCATCAAAATCAGGGAACTACTGGACCCTATTCAAGTTCCTCCAAATGTCTCAATAATGTTCCTTATGGCAGAGGATCCAGTTTAGAATCACATGTTGCATTTATATGCCAGGATACTTTAGTCTCCTTCAACCAGGATCAGTCCCTTAGTCTTTCTTTGAATTTCAAGACCTTGACTCTTCTGAAAATTATAAGAGTTTTTTTTTATGTCTTTAAATGTGGATTTATCTGATTTTTACTCATAATTAGATTCAGGTTATGCATCTCCAGCAGATATATCACAGGATGTTGGGTACTTACCATTGCATCCTATCAAATGGCACACAAATTTGATTTGTCTCATTTAAGTATTCTGTTCCCATCAAAATTTTTTCCACTTATTTATTTATATAAGGATACATAGTTTCTGGTTTTAATGAATGATTTATAATCTATTATTATCATTATTTAATTTTATGCACAAAATGTCCTTCATTTAGTCAGTGAGATCCCCTTAAAAGCTGACATCCTTTCAGCATGTTCCCATCATTCTTTTGTACTTCCTGGATCTCTGGCCTAAGTTGTTCCAGAATCATCCAGTATTTTTTCTGCCACCATCCTGGAATCAGCCATTTCTCCAAGGAACCCTCATTCTTTTTGGAGATTGGTATTTAGAGGCCAAAATCTAGGTGTTAAGTGAACTCATTAATATAAATGTGTGGCTGCTTTTAGTATACAGAACAAGGGAATAGATAATAGATAGATGACTGCTGATAGATAGATAATGATGCAAACATATTTACATCTATATTTATTTCTATGTCTATCAACGTATATTGAAAACCATGAGCTAATACCAATACTTCCAATTCCAATCCAAAACCATTAGAATGAACAGTTTTCATTCTAATTTTCTCCATTTCTGCATTTGCAATATCCTTCTCTGACAGTGAGAAACCTGGCTTTAATTATACTTAATATACTTACTTACTTGATTAATAAGCAATATCCCATTTATACAACCACATCCTTCCCCCTCACAGATACTGTCTTCTCCCTGTTCCCACTCTGAGTCCCAATTCTGAGTCAAACATAGTCCTCTTTCACTCACATGGATGCCTTCCTCATCTTACTCAAGCTGTGACATCCTGTGCCAGGCCATCTCTCTGAAGAGATGCTTTTCTCACCTTGCTGAGGCTCTGAATACCCATGTCAGGCTTATTTTCCATGTGTACACCTTCCTCATCCTGCTTGGGCTGACACACCTCACCAGACTGCCCTTTAGCAAGGATGTTTTTCTTGCTCAGCTTGGTCTTACTCCTCTGCAAGGCCATTTTAATGCAGGGATACCTTCTTTACTCTGATTTGACTGTGATACTCCACAGCAGGCTACCCCTCTGTGAGGTTGCCTTCCTTGCTCTGTTTGCATTCTGACTCCCCACACTGGGCCACCGCTCCTCCTATAGACATCTTCTTCGTTATGCTTGGCCTATGACACCTTGCTGTGGATCATTAGTCCCCTACCTCTGACATCACGGATTCTTACCTAATGGCTTTAGGACTGAATTGTTCAGGAATAAATGGAAAGGAAGGAATGGGAAAGAAAGGTGTGTTAAGTCTACGTCCTCTGAGAACTGGATGCCAAGATATGGATAAACATACAATGATTTTATTAAAGGAAATACTCATAAGAGAAAATGGGAAGGGAGCTAGGAAAGACTGGGAGAGCTATCAGGCCTTGAGTAAAAGAAAGAGGGAAAGAAAGTTGGGTGGAAGCATTCTGGACCACTTTACAGTCTAAGGAAGTTTCACCAAGACCATTTTGAAGCCCACAAACCCAAATCACCCTTCAGAGAAGTCCTATGTCTCTCAAGAATGTGCCTACCTTAATTTCTCTGCCATGTTCAGTCACATGTCAAGAGCAGTCCATGGGAGGCATGGTCTCAGTGCAAATGTAACAGTGTATTTCAGAGTGCTGCAGCTGGGGCCCTTGGTCAACTATACTTCCTGTAGTAGTAGATCTAAAAGGGGTATATTTCGAGGGCTCCACAGAAGGAGAGTGAATGATGCGAGAAAGGAGAGGGGAAGTGCACTCAACAGAGCATCTGTAGGTCACACCAAAAGCCGTGTGGCCTTAGTAATGTCACTCTACTACTCAGTTTACTTATCTTAAGCACTTCCACAGTCCAGAGTTTCACATTAAGACACTTCAGGAAGAATTTATTAGAGCTTATTTACTCAAAAAAAAAAAAACAGATATAAGCATTGCAAGAAGTTTGGACTTATGAACTTCAATCTAACATATTCTATTCTTTGCTTGTCTAACACACAACACCCAGCGTTTTGCACATATATATCCAGAGAGATTTCTAATGTTTCCTGAATACATCACAAAAGGAACTAATCATTTTCTTAATGGAGAACAAACTAAATTCACATCTAACTATTGCAGCCAGATGTCAACAGTGAGACTATTTCAAACACTGCTTGTCATTCTCATATTCCATGATCTCCAGGTGATTCAATTTCTTGTACTCATTTCTACTCCAGTTTTGTCAGGATTCCACCCAGTTGTTATTTGTCACAATTCTACCATTCTAAGTAGTAAATAAAACCACCACTAATACACATTATATATATGACATTAGAGTAAAACCTTAACCACCTGGCCGAGTGGTTATCCATTTAACCCAAATTAATTCAAACCCTGACCTCAGACAATGCTTCTCCAGGATTGGTGGAATATAAAGTGTACAGTTCAAAGTTCTACCTAACAGAAGAATATTCCTTCTCAATTACCGTTCAAGGCTACCTCTTGAAAAGTTGTAACATTGCAACAGTCCATTTCTGGCAGGTGCCAGCATATCAGAAAGAGCCATCTGTAAACCAAGGAAGAATCTTTTATCATTGGTCAATTGGCTGTAGGGAAGTCCTCATTAAGCTATAGATGTTATTTGAAAGAGAAGGCATAGAAACATAACAAGTTTATACACACTGGGATTAAGGTAAATCTATTTAATGTTGCCTACTTGTGTCTTTGAAGATTATGGGGGCTATCTTCAACAAACTATTTCAACCTAATGAGCATCTATCGTTGAGCACATCAAACCTTGTGACTAAGCAAATGAGACTGTTCTGTGTATGACTAGCATCTCAAGACAAATGGTTCACTGGTTTTCCTTGACTAAGAGTTTGGTCTCCATAATTATCAAGTAGCAATCTGGAAGCTATATCTCAAAAGGGAAGTAGCTAAATACACAAGGGTCATGTTCTTCCTCTAAAATCCCATGAGGCTCCACTGCATTTTGAGCTTTCCCCAACCTAAAACTTGGTTTTGTCTCAGGCTTCAATAGACATTCAAATACCATTATATCAGTAAAATTATGAGAATCAATGGGTAGAGAAGCATGTGCCTCATCCTGGACTGGCTTGAGAGTTTTCAGACCCATGAAAAGGTTAACAGTTTCTCCATTGCACATTAACTGAGTGGGAAAAGGCATGCATGCAAAGTTCATGCTGGCTCCCAAATCCAAAGACACCCATCAGGTGTTGTACCTTCTTCTTAGTGGTAGAGCTCAAGATTCTACAGTTTATCTTTCACTTTGCAGGGAAATCCCACATGCCTCATACCACAGCACTTTCCTAATAAAGAACCCCCTTACTGAGGGAACAAATCATAATATTTTCTTCAGTATTTATTTCCCAGTAGTGCTTACGCATATTTAGCATTTTTCTAAATTCCAGTTAACCAGGACCAATGAAGACAATAGCATCTTTATGTGCACCATAAAAGTTATACACCATAATAATTATGGTGCATAAGATGATGCCTTGGAGGAGAGTAAGATGATCAAGTTTCTTGATCATGACTAAGTCAATGTTTTGACAAACTAATTTGTGTAACATAGCAAAATAAATGATATATTCCTTGGGTAGAATGGTAAAGATATAATATAAACACTTTTGGGTGAAGGTGAATTGCTTCAGATAGTCACCTAGTAGATAGGAACAGAAAAAAAGGCATTATATAGATTACTATCTACATGTTAAATTAAGGAAGTTAATTTTTTTTGTTCAGAGAGGAAATCCAATCCAGAATAGAAAATATAACCAGAAATATCATTTTGTTAAGTTCTTAGTAGTCAATGGCCATTGGACATTTGCAATGACTGAACTGGAAAAATGAATAGAAGACGTCACACAAATCTTTGATAGTGACTCTAATATCTGGAATTCCCCTAGCAAGGTGGTACTATCATCTTTGATTTAGTCTTTTGATAGAAAAGTGGTGTGTCCCTGGTTTTCACTCAGTTTTTCTAACGCTAACCCTTACTCAATGAGTCAAAGAACTTAAAAGAAGGTTCTACCAGTTACCAAAGATATTAGCTTCACTTACTCTTTCAGGAACTGAGCTGATAAATACAGAATGAATTTGAGGACCCACTGAAATTAACATGAGGCAAAAATATCAAGTATATTACCCTCTGGGGCAGCCATGGAAATGCACCACTCAGATCTTCCTTCGAGAGAGAACTTGCTGTTCAGCTTTAGTAGTTAAGTTAGCAGAGAGCCTCCAACAGTTAGCAACTTCAGGATCGACTTCAGTTTTTGAGCTGAGGCCCTCCTCTTCTTAGTAACCCCAGATAGTGACTGAGCATGGCAGAGGTACTAGGGCCTGGCCATTTCTGCCCAATGTGGAACTCCTCTAATAGGAAATCTTTGCTCCTTAACACCCCATTGTGTTGGCTGACCCTTCATTACATCTGAAAAGGGCCTGAGATTCTGTGCTTCAACAGGCATTCAGGTACCATTAGATCAGTAAAATTATGAGAATCAATGGATAGGGAATCTTTATTACTACTCCTACCCAGTAGGCCTCTTACACTTTGAATTCCATTTCAGCATCTGCCTCCTAACCTATAGATTGTCATGAAACTTGAAATCTTCAGGAATTAGTGTTAGATCAGGGTCAGTCAAAAACAAGATAATTGGGGAGTTGAGGAAGATGGCGGAAGCTTAGATGCGTAGATCACCTTCCTCCCCACAGATACACCAGAAATACATCTACACATGGAACAACTCCTACAGAACACCCACTGAAGGCTGGCAGAAGACCTCAGACCTCCTAAAAGGCAAGAAACTCCCCAGGTAACTGGGGAGGGCAAAAGAAAAAACAGAGACAAAACAATAAGGATGGGACCTGCACCAGTGGGAGGGAGCTGTGAAGGAGGAAAGGTTTCCACACACTAAGAAGCCTCTTCGGGGGCGGAGATTGCGGGTGGCGGAGGGGGGATGCTTCAGAGCCATGGAGGAGAGTGCAGCAACAGGGGTGCAGAGGGAAAGCGGAGAGATTCCCGCACAAGGATTGGTGCTGACCAGCACTCACCAGCCCGAGAGGCTTGTATGCTCACACGCCAGAATGGTCAGGGGCTGGGAGCTGAGGCTTTGGCTTCCATCGGATTGCAGGGAGAGGACTGGCGGCATGAACACAGCCTGAAGGGTTTAGTGCACCATTGCTAGCTGGGAGGGAGTCCGGGAAAAAGTCTGGACATGCCGAAGAGGCAAGAGACTTTTCCTTCCCTCTTTGTTTCCTGGTGTGCGAGGAGGGGATTAAGAGCGCTACTTAAAAGAACTCCAGAGATGGGCACGAGGTGCAGCTATCATTGCGGACCCCAGAGACGGGCATGAGACGCTAAGGCTGCTGCTGCTGCCACCAAGAAGCCTGTGTGCGAGCACAAGTCACTATCCACACCACCCTTCTGGGGAGCCTGTGCTGCCCGCCACTACCAGGTTCCCGTGATCCAGAGACAACTTCCCCAGGAGAACGCATGGTGCACCTCAGGCTGCTGCAATATCCCACTGGCCTCTACCGCTGCAGGCTCACCCCGTATCCGCACCCTTCCTTCCCCCCGGCCTGAGTGAGCCAGAGCCCCCGAATCAGGAGCTCCTTTAAGCCCGTCCTGTCTGAGCGAAGAACAGACGCCCTCAGGCGACCTACACGCACAGGCGGGGCCAAATCCAAAGCTGAACACTGGGAGCTGCACTAACAAAGAAGAGAAAGGGAAATTTCACCCAGCAGCCCCAGGAGCAGCAGATTAAATCTCCACAATCAACTTGATGTACCCTACGTCTGTGGAATACCTGATTAGACAACGAATCATCCCAAATTGAGGAGGAGGACTTTGAGAGCAAAACATATTATTTTTTCCCCTTATCCTCTTTTCGTGAGTGTGTATGTGTATGCTTCTGTGTGAGATTTTGTCTGTATATCTTTACTTTCACCATTTGTCCTAGGGTTATGTACATCTATTTTTTCTTGTTTGTCATTTGTGTGTTTTTTTTTACTTTAAAAAAAACTTTTTTCTTAATAATGATTTTTTATTTTTAATAATTTTATTTATTTTATCTAAATTTATTTTATTTAATCATCTTTCTTTCTTTGTACTTTCTCTCCCTTTTAATCTGAGCTGTGTGGATGAAACCCTCTTGGAGCTAGAGCCAGGAGTCAGTGCTGTGCCTCTAAGGTGGGAGAGCCAACTTCAGGACACTGGTCCACAAGAGACCTCCCTGCTCCACGTAATATCAAACAGCGAAAATCTCCCAGAGATCTCCATCTCAACACCAGTACCCAGCTTCACTCAATGACCAGCAAGCTACAGTACTGCACATCCTATGCCAAACAACTAGCAAGACAGGAACTCACCCTGATCCATTAGCAGAGAGGCTACCTAAAATCATAATAAGGCAACAGACACGCCAAAACACACCACTAGACGTGGGCCTGCCCACCAGAAAGACAAGATACAGCCTGATCCACCAGAATACAGGCACTAGTCCCCTCCACCAGGAAGCTTACACAACCCACTGAACCAACCTTAGCCACTGGGGACAGACAAAAAAAAAAACAGGAACTATGAACCTGCAGCCTGCAAAAAGGAGACCCCAAACACAGTGAGATAAGCAAAATGAGAAGACAAAAAAACACACAGCAGATGAAGGAGCAAGGTAAAAACCCAACAGACCTAATAAATGAAGAGGAAATAGGCAGTCTACGTGAAAAAGAATTCAAAATAATGATAGTAAAGATGATCCAAAATCTTGGAAATAGAATAGAGAAAATGCATGAAACATTTAACAAGGACCTAGAAAAACTAAAGAGGAAACAAGCAATGATGAACAACACAATAAATGAAATTAAAAATAATCTAGAAGGGATCAATAGCAGAACAGCTGACACAGAGGAACAGATAAGTGACCTGGAAGATAAAATAGTGGAAATAATTACTGCAGAGCAGAATAGAGAAAAAAGAATGAAAAGAACTGAGGACAGGCTCAGAGACCTCTGGGACAACATTAAACGCATGAACGTTTGAATTATAGAGGTCCCAGAAGAAGAAGAGACAAAGAAAGGGACTGAGAAAATATTTGAAGAGTTTAAAGTTGAAAACTTCCCTAATATGGGAAAGGAAATAGTTAATCAAGTCCAGGAAGCATAGAGAGTCCCATACAGGATAAATCCAATGAGAAACACACCAAGACACATATTAATAAAACTATCCAAAATTAAATACAAAGAAAACATATTAAAAGCAGCAACAGTAAAACAACAAGTAACACACAACGGAATCCCCATAAGGTTAACAACTGATCTTTCAGCAGAAACTCTGCAAGTCAGAAGGGAGTGGTAGGACATATTTAAAGTGATGAAGGAGAAAAACCTAAAACCAAGATTACTCTACCCAGCAAGGATCTCATTTAGTTTTGATGGAGAAATAAAAAACTTTACAGACAAGCAAAAGCTGAGAGAGTTCAGCACCACTGAACCACCTTCACAACAAATGCTAAAGGAACTTCTCTAGGCTAGAAATACAAGAGAAGGAAAAGACCTAAAGTAAAAAACCCAAAACAAATAAGAAAATGGGAATAGGAACATACATATCGATAATTACTTTAAATGAAAATGGATTAAATGCTCCCACCAAAACACACAGTCTGGCTGAATGGGTACAAAAACAAGACCCATGTATATGCTGTCTACAAGAGACCCACTTAAGACCTAGGCACACATACAGATTGAAAGTAAGGGGATGGAAAAAGATATTCCATGCAAATAGAAATCAAAAGAAAGCTGGAGTAGCAATTTTCATATCAGACAAAATAGATTTTAAAATAAAGACTATTACAAGAGATAAAGAAGGACACTACATAATGATCAAGGGATTGATCCAAGAAGAAGATATAAGAACTGTAAATATTTATGCACCCAACATAGGAGCACCTCAATATATAAGGAAAATACTAACAGCCATAAAAGGGGAAATTGACAGTAACTCATTCATAGTAGGGGACTTTAACACCCCACTTTCACCAATGGACAGATCATCCAAAATGAAAATAAATAAGGAAACTCAAGCTTTCAATGATACATTAAACATGACAGACTTAACTGATATTTATAGGATATTACATCCAAAAATAACAGAATAAACATTTATCTCAAGTGCTCCTGGAAAATTCTCCAGGATGGATCATATCTTGGGTTACAAAACATGCCTTGGTAAATTTACGAAAATTGAAATTGTATCAAGTATTTTTTCGGACCACAACGCTATGAGACTAGATATCAATTACAGGAAAAGACCTGTAAAAAACACAAACACATAGAGGCTAAACAATACACTACTTAATAACGAAGTGATCACTGAAGAAATCAAACAGGAAATCAAAAAATATCTAGAAACAAATGACAATGGAGACACGGTGACCTAAAACCTTTGGGATGAAGCAAAAGCAGTTCTAAGAGGGAAGTTTATAGCAATACAATCCCACCTTAAGAAACAGGAAACAACTCGAATACACAACTTAACCTTGCACCTAAAGCAATTAGAGAAAGAAGAACAAAAATACCCCAAAATTAGCAGAAGAAAAGAAATCATAAAAATCAGATCAGAAATAAATGAAAAAGAAATGAAGGAAACAATAGCAAAGGTCAATATAACTAAAAGCTGGTTCTTTGAGAAGATAATCAAAATAGAGAACCCATTAGCCAGACTCATAAAGAAAAAGAGGGAGCATACTCAAATCAATAAAATTAGAAATGAAAAAGGAAAAGTAAAAACAGACACTGCAGTAAAACACAGGAACATGAGCAATTACTACTAGCAACTCTATGCCAATAAAATGGACAACCTGGAAGAAATGGACAAATTCCTAGAAATGCACAACCTACAGAGACTAAACCTGGATGAAATAGAAAATATGAACAGACCAATCATAAGCACTGCAATCGAAACTGTGATTAAAAATCTTCCAACAAACAAAAGCCGAGGAGCAGATGGATTCACAGGCGAATTCTATCAAACATTTAGAGAAAAGCTAACACCTATCCTTCTCAAACTATTCCAAAATATAACAGAGGAAGGACACTCTCAAACTCATTCTACGAGGCCACCATCACCCTGATACCAAAACCAGACAAAGATATCACAAAGAAAGAAAACTATAGGCCAATATCACTGATGAATATAGATGCAAAATTCTTCAACAAAATACTAGCAAACAGAATCCAACAGCTCATTAAAACGATCATAAGGCTTCCCTGGTGACGCAGTGGTTGAGAGTCCACCTGCTGATGCAGGGGACACGGGTTCGTGCCCCGGTCCAGGATGATCCCACATGCCGCGGAGTGGCTGGGCCCGTGAGCCATGGCCGCTGAGCCTGCGCGTACGGAGCCTGTGCTCGGCAATGGGAAAGGCCACAATGGTGAGAGGCTCATGTATCAGAAAATAAATAAATAAATAAATAAAATAATAAAAGGATCATACACCATGGTCAAGTGAGATTTATTCCAGGAATGTAAGGATTCTTCAATATATGCAAATCAATCAATATGATACACCATATTAACAAATTGAAGGAGAAAAACCATATAATCATCTCATGCGATGCAGAGAAAGCTTTTGACAAAATTCAACACCCATTTATGATAAAAACTCTACAGAAAGTAGGCATAGAGAGAACTTTCCTCAACATAATAAAGGCCATATATGACAAACCGACAGTCAACATCGACCTCAATGGTGAAAAACTGAAACCATTTCCACTAAGATCAGGAAAAAGACAAAGTTGCCCAGTCTCACCACTATTATTCAATATAGTTTTGGAAGTTTTAGCCACAGCAATCAGAGAAGAAAAAGAAATAAAAGGAATTCAAATAGGAAAAGAAGAAGTAAAGCTGGCACTGTTTGCAGATGACATGATACTCTACATAGAGAATCCTAAAGATGCTACCAGAAAACTACTAGAGCTAATCAATGAATTTGGTAAAGTAGCAGGATACAAAATTAATGCACAGAAATCTCTGGCATTCCTATACACTAATGATGAACAATCTGAATGTAAAATCAAGAAAAGACTCCCATTTGCCATTGCAACAAAAAGAATAAAATATCTAGGAATAAACCTACATAAGGAGACAAAAGAACTGTAGGCAGAAAATTATAAGACACTGATGAAAGAAATTAAAGATGATACAAATAGATGGAGAGGTATATCATGTTCTTGGATTGGAAGAAGGAACATTGTGAAAATGATTCTACTACCCAAAGCAATCTACATATTCAATGCAGTCCCTATCAAACTACCACTGGCATTTTTCACAGAACTAGAACAAAAAATTTCACAATTTGTATGGAAACACAAAAGACCTCGAATAGCCAAAGCAATCTTGAGAACGAAAAACGGAGCCGGAGGAATCAGGCTCACTGTCTGCATACTATACTACAAAGCTACAGTAATCAAGGCAGAAAAACAGAAATATAGATCAATGGAAGAGGATAGAAAGCCCAGAGATAAACCCACGCACATATGGTCACCTTATCTTTGACAAAGGAGGCAAGAATAGACAATGGAAAAAAGACAGCCTCTTCAATAAGTGGTGCTGGGAAAACTGGAGAACTATGTGTAAAAGAATGAAATTAGAACACTTCCTAACACCATACACAAAAATAAGCTCAAAATGGATTAAAGACCTAAATATAGGAAAACATAGGCAGGACACTCTTTGACATAAATCACAGCAAGATGCTTTTTGACCCACCTCATAGAGAAATGGAAATAAAACCAAAAATAAACAAATGGGACCTAATGAAACTTAAAACTTCTGCACAGCAAAGGAAACCATAAACAAGACCAAAAGACAACCATCAAAACGGGAGAAAATATTTGCAAATGAAGCAACTGACAAAGGATTTATCTCCAAAATTTACATGAAGCTCAATAACAAAAAACCAAACAACCCAATCCAAAAATGGTCAGAAGACCTAACTAGACATTTCTCCAAAGAAGATATACAGATTGCCAACAAACACATGAAAGAATGCTCAATATCATTAATCATTAGAGAAATGCAAATCAAAACTAAAATGAGATATCATCTCACACTGGTCAGATTGGCCATCATCAAAAAATCTAGAAACAATGAATGCTGGAGAGGGTGTGGAGAAAAGGGAACCCTCTTCCACTGTTGGTGGGAATGTAAATTGATACAGCCACTATGGAGAACAGTATGGAGGTTCCTTAAAAAGTACAAATAGAACTACCATACGACCCAGCAATCCCACTACTGGGCATATACCCTGAGAAAACCATAATTCAAAAAGAGTCATGTACCAATATGTTCATTGCAGCTCTATTTACAGTAGCCAGCAGATGGAAACAACGTAAGTGTCCATCAACAGATGAATGGATAAAGAAGATGTGGCACATATATACAATGGAATATTACTCAGCCATAAAAAGAAACGAAATTGAGCTATTTGTAATGAGGTGGATGGATCTCGAGTCTGTCATACAGAGTGAAGTAAGTCAGAAAGAGAAAAACCAATACCATATGCTAACACATATATATGGAATCTATGGGGGGAAAAAGTCATGAAGAACCTATGGGTAAGAAAGAACCTATGGGTAAGAAACCTATGGGGAATAAAGACACAGACCTACTAGAGAATGTACTGGAGGATATGGGGAGGGGGAAGGGTAAGCTATGACAAAGTGAGAGAGTGGCATGGACATATATACACTACCAAATGTAAAATAGATGGCTAGTGGGAAGCAGCAGCATAGCACAGATAGATCATCTCGGTGCTTTGTGACCACCTAGAGGGGTGGGATAGGGAGGGTGGGAGGGAGGGAGACACAAGAGGGAAGAGATATGGGAACTTATGTATATGTATAACTGTTTCACTTTGCTATAAAGCAGAAACTAACACTCCATTGTAAAGCAATTATACTCAAATAAAGATGTGTAAAAAAAAACATGATAATTCTCATTCCCTCAGTATTCAGTCACATGGATGTTTATACTGGCTCAGGTTCCTTTGTGAAAGGCTATAAATAAAATCACAAATCATATTTGAGGCATTAGAAGACTTTTAGTATTTCTTGGCTTCCCTTTCATTCAAAGGTCTCCAGTTTATTAAATGATCTTTTTCAGAATATAATGTATGAGGAAAGATGTCCTGCTCTATATGTTTGAATTAGGCTGAGCCTCTTTTATAGGCCTGGAACTTCTCTGGTGAAAGTATGACCTTTGGGTCCTGATGGTCAATTAATGTATGGGGCAATATAGTCCTTAAGCCAAAAGAAAGATATATTAGACCACTCTTCTTAGATTGCTGCCCCATCTGGTTGAAAATTAAGTTTTTATTACTGGCAAATAGGCCCAACCAACTCTGGTTGTGTTGTTTCTCTTTTTGTTCCTGTGACTTCTAGAGCATTCCTGAATAGGACAGCACATATAAGAAAAGCCTTTTAATCTTAAAGGGGGTGGGGCTTGGAGCAGAGTTGAAAGATAACCAGAAATACAAGTAAGATCCATTACCACAAATAACCTTGCTTCTCACACCCAGAACCTCTCAGGCCCACCTCCCATTACCAGCCATAACACCATATCTAACTTTACAGCCTGTTGGAAGACATGCTGCTTGAAATCCCACTCTTTATAATATTTTCTTCATAGTTTTGGCTCACTAATGTTGTAAATGCATACAATACTTTCTGTAATGCGAGTTTAGTCAAGTTTGTATCGGAATGTAGAGTAGCAGGGATATCAACTCTTCAGCCATACCATCACAGTAGATCCCAGTCTTCCCAAGTATAGAACACCTTGTAAAAAATTAATAAACAGAAACCTCGATTAAGTATAGTCAGGAGACCAGAGGGAGGGCTTTCAGACCCTGCAATGATGGAAAGCCCAACCAAAAGAAGAAAGACTCCTCTTCTATTATGGCAAGGATTCAGCCAATGAAAATCAGCAGACTCTTTGTTTACTATAGCCCTCCCAACATCCTTCCCCCTCTATAAAAAGTGCTCTCCTTCTCGTAGAGTAAGGGGACTTGCATGTGGCATACCATGGTGGCAAAACCTGAACTGCAATTCTCTGCTCATCCTGAATAAACACATCTTTGCCAGAGAAATATCTAACAGTCTATTTGTTTTATGTCAACATTTTGGTGGCCTGTAAGGGGACAAGAGAAGATCCCCCAGTGGCTCTCGTGAGCAAATAGCGGTGCTACCCACAATTGAACCCATTAAGCTTGCCACTTTTCTCACCAAACTTGGGGTTGGAAGGTATGTCTTTCTCCTGGATCCAGGCTCATACCCTCTTTGTGTTTGAAACTCCAGACTCTACTCAGTACCTATTTTAAGGTTTTGTCTTTCTGGTTAAGGCCTTGTTCTGTATGCAAGTATTCACTTGGCACTTTGGTCTGATCTTGAGATCACACTGCTTCAGTTGAAACTGACTAGCCTTTGGCACACTCCTTTCAGAACAGGGGCTGTTTCTCCTGGAACTGTCTTGCCTTCATCCCATTATTTTGGGAACAAGTGTTGTTTTACTGAAACTGTGCTGGTTTTTCAGACTTTGGCCCATTCTTTTAGAATAATAGCTGTTCTATGAATAGCCATTGGCCTTGCTCCTCTGGGAATCAAGCTGTTTCCTTAGAACTGGCTGGTATTAGGCTTGCAGGCTGTTTGCATTGGAATCTGTTTGAGCTGTAAACTGTTTAAGCCATTTAAAAATTTTCCTTTTACTCTACATGAAAACCCCTGAGAAATGGGATCAAAGTTATCCAAATATTTTGAGGGTAATCCTACCCCCACAGGGACTCTGGCTGATTTTATGTTTAAAAACTGTGGTTCTCGGGGGAGAGCTTCAAGATGGCGGAAGAGTAAGATGCAGACATCACCGTGCTCCCCACAGATACATCAGAAATACATCTACATGTGGAACTGCTCCTGTAGAACACCTACTGAACACTGGAAGAAGACATCAGACCTCCCAAAAGGTAAGAAACTCCACACGTACCTGGGTAGGGCAAAAGAAAAAAGGAAAAAAGAGAGACAAAGAAAAGGGACAAGACCTGCACAAGTGGGAGGGAGCCGTGAAGGAGGAAAACTTTCCACACACTAGGAAACCCCTTCATGGGCAGAGACTGTGAGTGGCAGAGGGGGGAAGCTTTGGAGACACAGAAGAGAGCACAGCAACACAGGTGCCGAGTGCAAAGTGGAGAGATTCCTGCACAGAGAATCAGTGCCGACCAGCACTCACCAGCACAAGAGGCTGGTCTGCTCACTCACCGGGATGGGTAGGGGCTGGGACCTGAGGCTAGGGCTTCAGTCGGATCCCATGGAGAGGACAGGGGTTGGCTGTGTGAACATAGCCTGAAGGGGGAAAGTGCACCACGGCTAGCTGGGAGGGAGTCTGGGAAAAGATCTGGAACTATCAAATAGTCAAGAGACTTTTTCTTGCCTCTTTGTTTCATGGTGTGCAAAGAGAGGAGATCAAGAACACTGCTTAAAGGAACTCCAGGGGTGGACGTGAGCCACAGATATCAGCACGGACCCCAGAGACAGGCATGAGATTCTAAGGCTGCTGCTGCAACCACCAAGAAGCCTGTGAGCAAACACAGATCACTATCCACACCACCCCTCCCGGGAGCCTATGCAGACTGCCAGTGCCAGGGTCCCGTGATCCAGGGACAACTTCATGGGGAGAACGCATGGCACACCTCAGGCTGGTGCAATGTCACACTGGCCTCTGCTGTCGCAGGCTCACCCCCCATCTGTACACCTCCGTATCCCCAGCCTGAGTGAGCCAGAGCCCCTGAATCAGCTACTCTTTAAACCCGCCCTGTCTGAGCAAAGAAGAGACGCCCTCAGGTGACCTACACGCAGAGGCATGTCCAAATCCAAAGCTGAACCCCGAGAGCTGTGCGAACAAAGGAGAGAAAGGGAAATTTCTCCCAGCAGCCTCAGGAAGAGTGGATTAAAGCTCTGCAATCAACTTGATATACCCTGCCTCTGTGAAATACCTCAATAGGCAAGGAATCATCCCAAATTGAGGAGGTTGACATTGGGAGCAAAGATATATTATTTTTCCACTTTTTCTCTTTTTGTGAGTATGTGTATGCTTCCGTGTGTGATCTTGTCTGTACAGCTTTTCATTCACCATTAGTTCGAGAGATCTGTCCGTCCATCTTTTGGCTTGTTTGTTTGATTTTTTACTTTTTAAACTTTTTTTCTTAATAATTATTTTTTATTTCTTGCTTTAATAACTTTATTTAATTTCACTTTATTTACTTTTATTTTAGTTTATCCTCTTTCTTTCTATTTTTTCTCCATTTTATTCTGAGTCATGTGAATGAAAGGCTCCTGATGCTCCAGCCAGAAGTCAGTGCTGTGCCTCTAAGGTGGGAGAGCCAACTTCAGGACACTGGTCCACAAGAGACCTCCCAGCTCCAAGTAATATCAAATGGTGAAAATCTCCCAGAGATCTCCATCTCAACAACAAGACCCAGCTGCACTCAAAGACCAGCAACCTAAAGTGCTGCACATCTTATGCCAAACAAAGCAAGACAGTAACACACCCCGATCCATTAGCAGGGAGGCTGCCTAAAATCATAATAAGGCAACAGACACGCCAAAACACACCACTAGACGTGGGCCTGTCCACCAGAAAGACATGATCCAGCCTCATCCACCAGAAAACAAGCACTAGTCCCCTCCACCAGGAAGCCTACACAACTCACTGAACCAACCATAGCCACTGGACACAGACACCAAAAACAATGGGAACTATGAACTTGCAGCCTGCAAAAAAGAGACCCCAAACACAGTAAGTTAAGCAAAATGACAAGACAGGAAAACACACAGTAGATGAAGGAGCAAGGTAAAAACCCAACAGACCTAACAAATGAAGAAGAAATAGGCAGTCTACCTGAAAAAGAATTCCGAATAATGATAGTAAACATGATCCAAAATCTCGGAAATAGAATAGAGAAAATACAAGAAACGTTTAACAAGGAGCTAGAAACTAAAGATCAAACAAACAATGATGAACAACACAATAAATGAAATTAAAAATTCTCTAGAAGGAATCAATAGCAGAATAACTGACACAGAGGAATGGATAAGTGACCTGGAAGATAAAATAGTGGAAATAACTACTGCAGAGCAGAATAGAGAAAAAAGAATGAAAAGAACTGAGGACAGGCTCAGAGACCTCTGGGACAACATTAAGCACACCGACCTTCGAATTAGAGGGGTCCCAGAAGAAGAAGAGAAAAATAAAGGGACTGAGAAAATATTTGAAGACATTATAGTTGAAAACTTCCCTAATATGGGAAAGGAAATAGTTAATCAAGTTCAGGAAGCACAGAGAGTCCCATACAGGATAAATCCAAGGAGAAACACAACAAGACACATATTAATCAAACTATCAAAAATTAAATACAAAGAAAACATATTAAAAGCAGCAAGGGAAAAGCAACATATAACACACAAGGGAATCCCCATAAGATTAACAGCTGAACTTTCAGCAGAAACTCTGCAAGCCAGAAGGGACTGGCAGGACATATTTAAAGAGATGAAGGAGAAAAACCTACAACAAAGGTTAATCTACCCAGCAAGGATTTCATTCAGATTTGATTGAGAAATTAAAACCTTTACAGACAAGCAAAAGCTGAGAGAGTTCAGTACCACCAAACAAGCTTTACAACAAATGCTAAAGGAATTTCTCTAGGCAGGAAACACAAGAGAAGGAAAAGACCTACAATAACAAACCTAAAACAATTAAGAAAATGGGAATAGGAATATACATATCGATAATTACCTTAAATGTAAATGGAATAAATGTTCCCAACAAAATACACAGACTCGCTGAATGGATACAAAAGCAAGACCCTTATATATGCTGTGTACAAGAGACCCACTCCAGACCTAGGGACACATATAGACTGAAAGTGAGGGGATGGAAAAAGATATTCCATGCAAATGGAAATCAAAAGAAAGCTGGAGTAGCAATTCCAATATCAGACAAAATAGACTTTAAAATAAAGACTATTAGAAGAGACAAAGAAGGACACTACATAATGATCAAGGGATCGATCCAAGAAGAAGATATAACAATTGTAAATATTTATGCACCGAACATAGGAGCACCTCAATACATAAGGCAAATACTAACAGCCATAAAAGGGGGAATCAACAGTTACATAATCATAGTAGGGGACTTTAACACTCCACTTTCACCAATGGATAGATCATCCAAAATGAAAATAAATAAGGAAACACAAGCTTTAAATGGTACATTAACCACGGTATACTTAATTGATATTTATAGGACATTCCATCGAAAAACAACAGAATACATATTTTCTTCAAGTGCTCATGGAACATTCTCCAGGATAGATCATAATTTGGGTCACAAATCAAGCCTCGGTAAGTTTAAGAAAATTGAAATCATATCAAGTATCTTTTCCGACCACAATGCTGTAAGACTCGATATCAATTAAAGGAAAGATCTGTAAAAACTACAAACACATGGAGGCTTAACAATACTCTGCTTTATAACGAAGTGATCACTGAAGAAATCAAAGAGGAAATCAAAAACAAATGACAATGGGGACACAACAATCCAATAGCTATTGGATGCAGCAAAAGCAGTTCTAAGAGGGAAGTTTATAGCAATAAAATCGTACCTTAAGAAACAGGAAATATCTCAAATAAACAGCATAACCTTGCACCTAAAGCAATTAGAGAAAAAAAGAACCAAAAAACCCAAAGTTGGCATAAGGAAAGAAATCATAAAGATTAGATCATAAATAAATGAAAAAGAAATGAAGGAAATGATAGCAAAGATCAATAAAACTAAAAGCTGGTTCTTTGAGAAGATAAACAAAATTGGTAAACCATTAGCCAGACTCATCAAGAAAAAAAGGGAGAAGACTCACATCAATAGAATTAGAAATGAAAACAGAGAAGTAACAACTGACACTGCTGAAATACAAAGGATCATGAGAGATTACTACAAAGCACTCTATGCCAATAAACTGGACAACCTGGAAGAAATGCAGAAATTCTTACAAATGCAAAGAAATGGGGAAATTCTTACAAATGCACCACCTCCCGAGACTGAACCTGGAAAAAATAGGTAATATGAACAGACCAAACATAAGCACTAAAATTGAAACTGTGATTAAAAATCTTCCAACAAACAAAAGCCCAGGAGCAAATGGCTTCACAGGCGAATTCTATCAAACATTTAGAGAATAGCCAAAACCTATACTCTTCAAATTCTTCCAAAACATAGCAGAGGAAGGAACACTCCCAAACTCATTCTATGAGTCCACCATCACCCTGAAAACAAACCAGACAAACATGTCACAAAAAAAAACACTTCAGGCCAATATCACTGATGAACATAGATGCAAAAATCCTCAACAAAATACTAGCAAACAGAATCCAACAGTACATTAAAAGGATCATACACCATGATCAAGTGGTCTTTATTCCAGGAATGCAAGGACTCTTCAATATACGCAAATCAATCATAGTGATACACCATATTAAAAAATTGAAGGAGAATAACCATATGATCATCTCAACAGATTCAGAGAAAGCTTTTGACAAAATTCAACACCCATTTATGATAAAAACCCTGCAGAATGTAGGCATACAGGGAACTTTCCGCAATATAATAAAGGCCATATATGATAAACCCACAGCCAACATCATCCTCAGTGGTGTAAAACTGAAAGCATTTCCACTAAGATCAGGAACAAGACAAGTTTGCCCACTCTCACCACTAATATTCAACAGAGTTTTGGAAGTTTTACCCACTGCAATCAGAGAAGAAAAAGAAATAACAGGAATCCAAATTGGAAAAGTAGAAGTAAAGCTGTCAGTGTTTACAGATGACGTGATTCTCTACATAGAGAATCCTAATGATGCTACTAGAAAACTACTAGAGGTAATCAATGAATTTGGTAAAGTAGCGGGATACAAAATTAATGCACAGAAATCTCTGGCATTCCTATACACTAATGATGAAATATCTGAAAGTGAAATCAAGGAAACACTCCCATTTACCACTGTAACGAAAAGAATAAAATATCTAGGAATAAACCTACCTAAGGAGACTAAAGACCTGTATGCAGAAAATTATAAGACACTGATGAAAGAAACTAGAGATGATATAAACAGATGGAGAGATATACCATTTTCTTGGACTGGAAGAATCAACATTGTGATAATGACTCTATTCCCCCAAAGAAATCTACAGTTTCAATATAATCCCTATCAAACTACCACTGGCATTTTTCACAGAACTGGAACAAAAAATTTCACAATTTGTATGGAAACAGAAAAGACCCCGAATAGCCAAAGCAATCTTGAAAGCGAAAAATGGAGCTGGAGTAATCAGGCTCCCTGACTTCAGAGTATACTACAAAGCTACAGTAATCAAGACAGTATGGCACTGGCACAAAAACAGAAATATTGATCAATGGAACAGGATAGAAAGCCCAGAGATAAACCCATGCACATATGGTCACATTAACTTTGATAAAGGAGGCAAGAATATACAGTGGAGAAAAGACAGCCTCTTCAATAAGCGGTTCTTGGAATACTGGACAGGTACATGTAAAAGTATAAAATTAGAACACTCCCTAGCACCATACACAAAAATAAACTCAAAATGGATTAAAGACCTAAATGTAAGGGTAGACACCATTAAACTCTTAGTGGAAAACATAAGCAGAACACTCTATGACATAATTCACAACAAGATCCTTTTTGACCCACCTCCTAGAGAAATGGAAATGAAAACAAATGGGACCTAATGAAACTTAAAAGCTTTTGCACAGCAAGGGAAACCATAAACAAGACCGAAAAGCAACCCTCAGAATGCGAGAAAATATTTGCAAATGAAGCAACTGACAAAGGATTAATCTCCACAATTTATAAGCAGCTCATGCAGCTCAATATCAAAAATCAAACAACCCAATCCAAAAATGGGCAGAAGACCTAAATAGACATTTCTCCAAAGAAGATATACAGGCTGCCAACAAACACATGAAAGAATGCTCAACATCATTAATCATTAGAGAAATGCAAATCAAAACTACAATGAGATATCATCTCACACTTGTCAGAATGGCCATCATCAAAAAATCTAGAAATTATAAGGGCTGGAGAGGGTGTGGAGAAAAGGGAACCCTCTTGCACTGTTGGTGGGAATGTAAATTGATACAGGCACTGTGGAGAACAGTATGGAGTTTCCTTGAAAAACTAAAAATAGAACTCCCATATGACCCAGCAATCCCACTACTGGGCATATACCCTGACAAAACCGTAATTCAAAAAGAGTCATGTACCAAAATGTTCATTGCAGCTCTATTTACAATAGCCAGGACATGGAAGCAACCTAAGTGTCCATCAACAAATGAATCGATAAAGAAGATGTGGCACATATATACAATGGAATATTACTCAGCCATAAAAAGAAATGAAATTGAGTTGTTTGTAGTGAGGTGGATGGACCTAGCATCTGTCATACAGAGTGAAGTAAGTCAGAAAGAGAAAAACAGATACTGTATGCCAACACATATATGGAATCTAAGAAAAACAAAAAGGTAATGAAGAACCTAGGGGCAAGATGAGAATAAAGACACAGACCTACTAGAGAATGGACTTGAAGATATGGTGAGGTGGAAGGGTGAGCTGTGACAAAATGAGAGAGTGGCATGGACATATATATACTACCAAACATAAAATAGATAGCTAGTGGGAAGCAGCCGCATAGCACAGGGAGATCAGCTTTGTGCTTTGTGACCACCTAGAGCGGTGGGATAGGGAGGGTGGGAGGGAGGGAGATGCTAGAGGGAAGAGATATGCGAACATATGTATATGTATAACTGATTCACTTTGTTATAAAGCAGAAGCTAACACACTATTGTAAAGCAATTATACTCCAATAAAGATGTTAAAAAAATAGTTAATTTAGAAAGAAAAAAAAATACTGTGGTTCTTCCTCATGCACATTTCTAATTAAATTGACTGACCTGACCAAAGGCAATTTAGAATATCAGTGGCCATTATGGGGAACCCCTGAAATTCCCAAACTTAATTTTCTTAAAACTGAATTAGATTACAATAGCTCAAAAACTTCCATAAGTAAATGTTATGTCTATTGTGATGGGTATTTTGAGGCTTCCAAATGTTATCAAGAACCTAAATTGCCTCTCTGCAAAATGAGATTTTAAGACTAACTGAGTCAAAAAATTAATGAAAGGTAAAATGACTCCCAAAACCTCAGACTCTTCTTCCTTGGTTTCTTTGTCTCAGGTTCCACGTTCAACACTGTCATTTCTTCCTCAGCTCCTAATGGTCAGCCTCCACCTCTGGCACCATGTTCCTCCTCTCCTTCTATACACCCTACATCTCCTTTAAATCCTGAGTCCCCTCATACTAATTCTCTCATTGAACTTTCCTTTTTCTCTGAAACTCTCCCCACTCCCTTTTCTCTGAACTTACCAGAAACCGTCCCTTTAAAGTTAAGCTTTCTGAGGATCCAAGGGCTAAGCCCTTAATTTCTTATATTCCCTGAGCTAAAGCTGAACTGCAAGCCATAATCAAAGACTTTCCCCAAATAACCAAAGATCCTCAAAGATTTGCTGAGCAATTTAATATAGTCATTTAAACTTATCAACCTTGTTTCTCTGATTTATATTAGCTAGTGCATATTCTTGTTAGTGAGGGCCAGGACAAACACTGGATGAAAACCACCAACTGGGAAATCTTGAAACGTCTACAGGAGACAACCAGGAGACCAGCCCACTAACTTACTATATGATTAGGTTCAGGCAATCACTGGGTAACTTTATTAAGCAATTCCTAGGGCTTTTCCAAGTCTTGTTGATTGGAAAAAAAATCAGACTTGCACACAAAAATCTGATGAACCAGTTCATGACTATTACAATTTACTTCAGATAATTTTTAAGCAAATTCTGCTCTTCCTTCAAATGTTGATTCCACTCAGGTAGCTTTTAACTCTATGTTTTATTAATGAGCTGAACTGAGGCCTTTCCCTTCCAGTAAAAAGACCAGGATGGAATGGGAAATTATGTCCACTCCAGATTTAGTTAATCTAGCAAACCAGCTCTCTCACACTCTAGATGTAAAAACGAAGACCAATAAAATTCTCAATCATCAGCTCCATAAAAATAAAAAAGAAAAAAATGATTTAAAAAATGATTTAAAAAAATCTTCAACTACAGCAGTTGAAGGCCCCTAAATGAAACCAAAATTCTCCTGGTTTCTGCTATTACTGCAAAGAGCCAAGAAAATGGAACAGAAATAGCTACAAATTTAAGTGTCTTAGGCACTTTCAACCTTCTAACCAGCCTTTCCAACGTCCTCCCAAATCTCAATGATGGAGCTATGAGGAACTACAAGGGTTCTTCCCAATCCTCCCTCTAATCAGCTTGGAGAAGCATTTTGCCAGATTGGGGATGAATCATTTCCAGTCTTAATTGACACCAGAACCACACTCTTGGTGCTCAACTCCACTACTATAAAGCAACCCCTACCTCAGAATACTAAAATAGTTCAAATAGTGGGGATCCCTAATGAACCTCAAGAGATTCCTGTCTCTGAACCTATTCCCTTTTGTTTAGACTCTTTGAGAGACACACATTCTTTTCTCCTTAGTTCCTTTTCCCCATCAATTTATTAGGCCAAGACTTCTTAAAGAAGTATCATGACAGAATTCCTTTCTCCCAAAAGGGAGAAATAATTCTAGAATTTAACAGCAGTCATCAAAGTAACCAACCAGGTTAATTAAAAGACCCTTTGTCACCTTTTATTTGTTCTGTCTCTGACGGTACTAGAGCGCATTCTGGAAACACTGATCATTTGTCCCTATTGAATCAGGTACCACTTTATTTATAGGCAAAATCTCCAACTGATGTTGGCAAAATTCACAGCACATATCCATCAAAATTCAAATATACTGGTCAAAACCTCTTCACAGAATTAATCAATACCATGAAAGTAAAGAAGCTCTTCAAGGTAGAAAGTCCATACTAGAAGATTACAAAACTCAAGGCCTCATTATCCCTTGTATCAGTCCCTGTAATGCTCCTACTTTACTGATGAGAAAACATAAGGGCCAAGCGTGGAAGTTTGTCTAGGACCTCCTAAAAATATATCGATATAACATTATCTCTCAACACCCTGTTGTTCCTAACCCTCATATATTATTAACATCTATTCCCACCAGAAATATATTATTTATTGTAAATGATTTATGCAATGCATTCTTTAGTATTACAGTTGATGAAGCTAGCCAATACCTTTTTGCCTTCATTTCTGAAGAAAAACAATTCACCTGAACTGTAATGCCTCAGGGTTCTACTGAGTCCTTCTTATTTCTCACAAATCCTGAAAGCTAATCTGGATGATATAAAATTCCCTAGAGGTTCTACTTTGTTGCACTATTTGGATGATTTGCTTCTTTGCTCTCTTTCTCAAGATGACTCAGAAGAAGACAGCATCCATTTGCTAAAGATTTCAGCCTTAAAGGGACATAAGGTTGCCCGCCAAAATTGCAGTTTTCCCAAACTGTTTTGATATTTAGGGCATTAGCTATCAGAACAAGGGTTACATCTAAATCCAGATAGACTTCATGATGTCCTAAGTTTCCCAAAACCCAAAATTAAATGTCAGCTGGGAGGTCTTCTTGGGTTAGTTGGTTATTGCTGAAATTGAATTTCAAATTTCTCTTTTATGGCCAAACTCCTGTATGTTTTACTAAGGAATAACTTGCCCAACCCAAAAACTTTATGGGAAGAATCAGATGACATAGCTTTTAAGGCCTCAAAGGAGAGTTTGATGAACCTGCTTGCCCTTCAGCATCCCAGATTCTCTTTTTCCCTTTCGTATATGAAAAGAAAGACAATGTCCTTGGGGTATGCATCCAAAAACACGAGGACAACCATCCACACCTAGGGTATTATAACCAGCAACTGGACTCTGTGGAACAAGGATACCCCTCTTGCCTTAGAGCCATTATAGCCACTGCCATTTTTGGTTAAGGTCACTGAGAAAATTACTGGGATCCCCTTTAACCATTTTTGTACTTCATGTGGTAGAAGGTCTCCTGAATTATTATCACACTCAACATTTCTCAGCCAGCCACCTCACCTCCTATGATGTCCTTTTGTTAACTACCCCTCACATAACTCTTTTATGTTGTAGTAACCTTAATCCTGCTACTCTTCTCCCCTCTGTCACCAATGGAGATCCTCACAACTGCTTAATGTTGACGGATCACCTCCTGACTCCTCGTGATGATCTATAGGAAATTCCTCTGAGTAACACTCATGGTTCACTGATGGTTCATATTTAAAAGGTGATAATGGCAAATCTTGTGCTGTGTATGCTATTCCAACTCTGTTTGATGTTATTGAGGCAGCATCTCTGCCTACAACTGCTTCAGCCCAACCTGCCAAATTATACACTCTTACACCAGCTTGCACTTTAGCCAAGAACAAATCTGCCAGTATTTATACTAATAGTAGATATGCTTTCGGAGGGAATGTTGTAGAAACCATGTGACTTCCTTACTTCCAGCATAAATAAAATATTAAATAGTCCGTATGTTCAGGAATTATTGGATACAGTACTTTTACCCACCGTTTAGCTATTATTAAGATTCTGGGGCATTCTAAACTTTACTCTCTGGAAACTAACTGAAATAGCCTTGCTGACATTTCCACAAGGAATGCTGTCCTTAAAGTGATGAACAGCATCCAAACCTCTGTCATGCTCCAAACTGACCTTTTCTTGTAATAGTTCTTCCTATCACCAGTCCAGTTCTTCAGAGGCAACCACTTTTTAAATACTTTAGCTGTTTCTTCTAATAATCATTACTTAACATTTTTCTTTAAGTAAAATTCAAAAATTAATTTCAAATCATATGCTTATACTACTATTTAAAAACATTTTTAGATATTATCTATTGACTTTATGCTAAGATACATAAATATTTACTTCATACCACCACCACTGTCACCTCTACTCCTTTTTGTGTCATATCTGAGAAATCTTTGTCAAACCTAAGGTCACAGAAATTTTTTCTCTCTTTTTCATCTGGAAGTTTATAGTTTTAGGATTTATATTTATTTCTATTCTCCATTTCAGTTAATTTTTGTATATGGTGGAAGAAATGGATTAAAGTTAAAATTCTTTCTTCCTTCCTTTTTTCTTTTTCCTTTTTTTTTCGCATCTGCATATCCCATCATTGTCCCAGCAACATTTGTTAACAAAGCTCTCCTTCTGCCACAGAATTGACTTTGTACCTTGGTAAAAAAAATCATTAGTGAACAAGAGAATGAGAAGACATGCCACACACTGGCAGGAAATATTTGCAAAAGACACATCTGATAAAGGACTATTATAAAAAATATACAAATAATTGTTGAAAATCAATAAGAAAATGAACAACTTGATTTAAAAATGAGCAAAAAACCTGAACACATGCCTCACCAAAGAAAATATACAGGTGACAAGTAGGTATATGAAAAGATGCTCAGCATCATGTGTCATTAGGGAACTGAAAATTAAAACAACGACGACATATCACTGCACACATATTAGAATGGCCAAAATTTGAAACATTGATAACACCAATTGCTGGGGATGATGTGGAGCAACAAGAACTCTCACTCACTAATGGTGGGATACAAAATAATACAGCCACTGTAGAAGGCAGTTTGCCTCCAGCATGTTAGGAGTTAATTGGACTGTACCTCTAGTCCCCCAACTTTTCTGGCTGCTACCCAAAGGGCTGGCTTCTAGTCCACAAGTCTCTGAGAGCTGATACTGTCCAGCATTAGCTAGGTCCCTGTGGATGACGGAGAGCCAAGCAACAGTTTAAAACAGCATGTTGTCTGAACAAGTGTGCAGACATCTGCAACAACTCCTCTCTGTGGCTTAGTGCACAGGGAATGGAAGATAAAATCCAGCTCCTATCTTCTCCTGGGGAGAGAAGGAATTGAACCAAACATCTAGTGCCCCAGCTTTTCTTGCTACTACTCAATGGACTGGCTTCTATCTCATCTGTCACAGGGCTCTGATGGGACTTAGCATACTCTAGCCTCCTGGGGACCACTAAGAACAAAGACTGTGGTTTGGACGCATAGAGTTTTTGTATGCAAGTGAAGATAATTTGTTATTAGTTTAAAAAGCTGTTATAAATACATGATATTTTATGTAAGCCCCATGATAACTACACAATAAATACCTATAGAAGTTACACAAAAGAAAAAGAGAAAGGAATTAAAGCCTATCAATACAAAAAGGAAAGGAAAGGAAAGGAAATAAACGCAAAGAAAATAGCAAGAGAGAAAAAGAGGGACAAAAAACCCCTATAACACAAAGAGAACACAGTTAGCAAACTGGCAATAGTAAATCGTTCCCTATCAATAATTATTTAAGTTGGCTGCTGAGGGTCAACCACCATCCCCCAGGCCGCGCCCCACACTGGTCGGCGATGAGCAGCCCCCCAGGTCACACTGCCACCCCTGCCCTGACAAGATACATCAGAAATACATCTACACATGGAACAACTCCTACAGAACACCTACTGAACGCTGGCAGAAGACCTCAGACCTCCCAAAAGGCAAGAAACTCCCCCACGTACCTGGGTACAGCAAAAGAAAAAAGAATAAACAGAGACAAAAGAATAGGAACAGGACCTGCACCAGTGGGAGGCAGCCGTGAAGGAGGAAAGGTTTCCACACACTAGGAAGCCCCTTCGCCGGCAGAGACTGCGGGTGGCGGAGGGGAGGAGCTTCGGGGCCGTGGAGGAGAGCGCAGCAACAGGGGTGCAGAGGGAAAAGCGGAGAGATTTCCGCACAGAGGATCGGTGCCGACCAGCACTCACCAGCCCGAGAGGCTTGTCTGCTCACCCACCGGGGCGGGCGGGGCTGGGAGCTGAGGCTCGGGCTTTGCTCGGAGCGCAGGGAGAGGACTGGAGGCGTGAACACAGCCAGAAGTGGTTAGTGCACCACGGCTAGCAGGGAGGGAGTCCGGAAAAAGTCTGGACCTGACGAAGAGGCAAGAGACTTTTTCTTCCCTCTTTGTTTCCTGGTGCGCAAGGAGAGGGGATTAAGAGCACTGGTTAAAGGAACTCCAGAGACCGGCGCGAGCCACGGCTAAAGGGGCGGACCCCAGAGATGGGCATGAGACGCTAAGGCTGCTGCTGCCGCCACCAAGAAGCCTGTGTGCTAGCACAGCTCACCCTCCACACCTCCCTTCCGGGGAGCCTGTGCAGCCTGCCACTGCCAGGGTCCCAGGATCCAGGGACAAATTACCCGGGAAAATGCACGGCGCGGCTTAGGCTGGTGCAACGTCACGCCGGCCTCTGCCGCCGCAGGCTCGCCCCGCATCTGTACCCCTCCCTCTTCCAGGCCTGAGTGAGCCAGAGACCCCGAATCAGCTCCTCCTTTAACCCCGTCCTCTCTGAGCGAAGAACAGACGCCCTCAGGTGACCTACACGCAAAGGTGGGGCCAAATACAAAGCTGAAACCCAGGAGCTGTGGGAACAAAGAAGAGAAAGCGAAATCTCTCCCAGCAGCCTCAGGAGCAGCGGATTAAATCTCCACAATCAACCTGATGTACCCTACATCTATGGAATACCTGAATAGACAACGAATCATCCCAAACTGAGTAGGTGAACTTTGAGAGCAAGACTTATTATTTTTTCCCCTTCTCCTCTATTTGTGAGTGTGTATGTGTATGCTTCTGTGTGAGATTTTGTCTGTATAGCTTTGCTTTCACCATTTGTCATAGGTTTCTATCCGTCCGTATTTTTTTTCTTTTTTTACTTTTTAAAAAAGTTTTACTCTTAATAATCTTTTTTTATTTTAATAACTTTATTTTATTTTACCCTCTTTCCTTCTTTCTTTCTTTCTACTTTCTCCCCCTTTTATTCTGAGCCGTGTGGATGAAAGGCTCTTGCTGCTGCAGCCAGCAGTCAGTGCTGTGCTTCTGAGGTGGGAGAGACAACTTCAGGGCACTGGTCCACAAGAGGCCTCCCAGCTACACGTAATATCAAATGGCGAAAATCTCCCAGAGATCTCCATCTCAACACCCACACCCAGCTTCACTCAACGATCACCAAGCTACAGTGCTGGACACCCTATGCCAAACAACTAGCAAGACAGGAACACAACCCCACCCATTAGCAGAGAGGGTGCCTAAAAATCATAATAAGTCCACAGACACCCCAAAACACACCACCGGATGTGGACTTGCCTGCCAGAAAGACAAGATCCAGCCTCATCCACCAGAACACAAGCATTAGTCCCCTCCAACAGGAAGCCTACACAACCCACTGAACGAAGCATAGCCACTGGGGACAGACACCAAAAACAACAGGAACTACGAACCTGCAGCATGCAAAAAGGGCACCCCAAACACAGTAAGATAAGTAAAATGAGAAGACAGAAAAACACACAGCAGATGAAGGAGCAAGATAAAAACACATCAGACCTAACAAACGAAGAGGAAATAGGTAGTTTACCTGAAAAAGAATTCAAAATAATGATAGTAACGATGATCCAAAATCTTGGAAATAGAATAGAGAAAATGCAAGAAACATTTAACAAGGACCTAGAAGAACTAAAGATGAGACAAACAATGCTGAACAACACAATAAATGAAATTAAAAAAAAACTGTAGAAGGGATCAATAGCAGAATAACTGAGGCCGAAGAACGGATAAGTGACCTGGAAGATAAAATAGTGGCAATAACTACTGCAGAGCAGAATAAAGAAAAAAGAATGAAAAGAACTGAGGACAGTTTCAGAGACCTCTGAGACAACATTAAAAGCACCAACATTCAAATTATAGGGGTTCCAGAAGAAGAAGAGGAAAAGAAAGGGACTGAGAAAATATTTGAAGAGATTATACTTGAAAACTTCCCTAATATGGGAAAGGAAATAGTTAATCAATCCAGGAAGCACAGAGCGTCCCATACAGGATAAATCCAAGGAGAAACATGCCAAGACACATATTAATCAAACTGTCAAAAATTAAATACAAAGAAAACATATTAAAAGCAGCAAGGGAAAAACAACAAATAACACACAAGGGAATCCCCATAAGGTTAACTGTTGACCTTTCAGCAGAAACTCTGCAAGCCAGAAGGGACTGGCAGGACATATTTAAAGGGATGAAGGAGAGAAATCTACAACCAAGATTAGTCTACACAGCAAGTATCTCATTCAGATTTGATGGAGAAATAAAAAACTTTACAAACAAGCAAAACTAAGAGAATTCAGCACCACCAAACCAGCTTCACAACAAATGCTAAAGGAAATTCTCTAGGCAGGAAACACAAGAGAAGGAAAAGATCTACAATAGTAAACCCAAAACAATTAAGAAAATGGAAATAGGAACATACATATCGATAATTCCTTTAAATGTAAATTGATTAAATGCTTCCACCAAAAGACACAGACTAGCTGAATGTATACCAAAAAAAGATCCATATATAAGCTGTCTACAAGTGACATACTTCAGACGTAGAGACACATACAGATTGAAAGTAAGGGGATGGAAAAAGATATTCCATCAAATGGAAACCAAAAGAAAGCTGGAGTAGCAATTCTCATATCAGACAAAATAGACTTTACAATAAAGAATATTAGAAGAGACAAAGAATGACACTACATAATGATCAAGGGATCGATCCAAGAAGAACATATATCAATTGTAAATATTTATGCACCCAACATAGGAGCACTTCAATACGTAAGGGAAATACTAACAGCCATAAAAGGAGAAATCGACAGTAACACATTCATAGTAGGGGACTTTCACACCCCACTTTCACCAATGGACAGATTATCCAAAATGAAAATAAATAAGGAAACAGAAGCTTTAAATGATACACTAAACAAGATGGACTTAATTGATATTTTTTTGACATTCCATCCAAAAACAACAAAATACACATTTTTCTCAATTTCTCATGGAACATTCTCCAGGATAGATCATATCTTGGGTCACAATTCAAGCCTTGGTAAATTTAAGAATATTGAAATCATATCAAGTATCTTTTCTGACCACAACACTATGAGACTAGATATAAATTACAGGAAAAGATCTGTAAAAACTACAAACACATGGAGGCTAAACAATACACTACTTAATAAAGAACTGATCACTGAAGAAATCAAAGAGGAAATCGAAAAATATCTAGAAACAAATGACAATGGAGACACGATGACCTAAAACTGCAGCAAAAGCAGTTCTAAGAGGGAAGTTTATAGCAATACAATCCTACATTAAGAAACAGGAAACATCTCAAATAAACAACCAACTTTGCACCTAAAGCAATTAGAGAAAGAAGAACAAAAAACCCCAAAGTTATCAGAAGGAAAGAATCATAAAGATCAGATCAGAAATAAATGAAAAAGAAATGAAGGAAATGATAGCAAAGATCCATACAACTAAAAGCTGGTTGCTTGCGAAGATAAACAAAATTGATAAACCATTAGCCAGACTCATCAAGAAAAAATGGGAGAAGACTCAAATAAAAACAGAAATGCAAAAGGAAAAGTAACAACTGACACTGCAGAAATACACAGGATCATAAGAGATTACTACAAGTAACTCTATGCCAATAAAATGGACAACCTGGAAGAAATGGAAAAATTCTTAGAAACGCACGATGTACTGAGTCTGAATCAGCAAGAAATAGAAAATATGAACAGAGCAATCACAAGCACTGAAACTGAAACTGTGATTAAAAATCTTCCAACACAAAAAAGCCCAGGACCTGTTGGCTTCACAGGCGAATTCTATGAAACATTTAGAGAAGAGCTAACACCTATCCTTCTCAAACTCTTCCAAAATATAGCAGAGGGAGGAACACTCCCAAACTCATTCTACCAGGCCACCATCACTGTGATACCAAAACCAGACAAGGATGTCACAAAGAAAGAAAACTACAGGTCAATATCACTGATGAACTTAGCTGAAAAAATCCTCAACAAAATACTAGCAAACAGAATCCAACAGCACACTAAAAGGATCATACACCATGATCAAGGGAGGTTTATCCCAGGAATGGAAGCATTCTTAAATATACGCAAACCAATCAATGTGATACACCATATTACAAATTGAAGGAGAAAAACCATATGATCATCTCAAAAGATGCAGAGAAAGCTTTTGACAAAATGCAGCACCCATTTATGATAAAAACCCTGCAGAAAGTAGGCATAGAGGGAACTTTCCTCAACATAATAAAGGCCATATAGGACAAACCCTCAGCCAACACTGTCCTCAATGGTGAAAAACTGAAAGCATTTCCACTAAGATCAGGAACAGGACTAGGTTGTCCGCTCTCACCACTCTTATTCAAAATGGTTTTGGAAGTTTTAGCCATAGCAGTCAGAGAAGAAAAGGAAATAAAAGGAATCCAAATTGGAAAAGAAGTAAAGCTGTCACTCTTTGCAGATTACATGATACTATACATAGAGAATCATAAAGATGCTACCAGAAAACTACTAGAGCTAATCAATAAATTTGGAAAAGTAGCAGGATAAAAAAGTAATGCACAGAAATATCGGGCATTCCTATAAACTAATGATGAAATGTCTGAAAGTGAAATCAAGAAAACACTCCCATCTACCATTGCAACAAAAAGAATAAAATATCTAGGAATAAACCTACCTAAGGAGACTAAAGACCTGTATGCAGAAAATGATAAGACACTGATTAAAGAAATTAAACATGATACAAATAGATGGAGAGATATACCATTTTCTTGGATTGGAAGAATCAACATTGTGAAAATGACTCTACTATCCAAAGCAATCTACAGATTCAATGTAATCCCTATCAAAGTAACACTGGCATTTTTCACAGAACTAGAACAAAAAATTTCACAATTTGTATGGAAACACAAAAGACCCCAAATAGCCAAAGCAATCTTGAAAGCAAAAAATGGAGCTGGAGTAATCAGGCTCCCTGACTTCAGACTATACTACAAAGCTACAGTAATCAAGACAGTATGGAACTGGCACAAAAACAGAAAGATAGATCAATGGAACAGGATAGGAAGCCCAGAGGTAAACCCACGCACATTTGGTCACCTTATTTTTGATAAAGGAGACAGGAATGTACAGTGGAGAAAGGACAGCCTCTTCAATAAGTGGTGCTGGCAAAACTAGACAGGTACATGTAAAAGTATGAGATTAGATCACTCCCTAACACCATACACAAAAATAAGCTCAAAATTGATTAAACACCTTAATGTAAGGCCAGAAACTCTCAAACACTTACAGGAAAACATAGGCAGAACACTCTATGACATAAATCACAGCAAGATCCTTTTTGACCCACCTCCCAGAGTAATGGAAATAAAAACATACAAATAGGACCTAATGAAACTTCAAAGCTTTTGCACAGCAAAGGAAACCATAAACAAGACCAAAAGACAACCCTCAGAATGGGAGAAAATATTTGCAAATGAAGCAACTGACAAAGGATTAATCTCCACAATTTATAAGCAGCTCATGCAGCTAAATATCAAAAAAGCAAACAACCCAATCCAAAAATGGGCAGAAGACCTAAATAGACATTTCTCCAAAGAAGATATACAGGCTGCCAACAAACACATGAAAGAATGCTCAACATCATTAATCATTAGAGAAATGCAAATCAAAACTACAATGAGATATCATCTCACACAAGTCAGAATGGCCATTATCAAAAAATCTAGAAACAATAAATGCTGGAGAGAGTGAGGAGAAAAGGAACACTCTTGCACTGTTGGTGGGAATGTGAATTGGTACAGCCACTATGGAGGAAAGTATGGAGTTTCCTTAAAAATCTGCAAATAGAACTACCATATGACCCAGCAATCCCACTACTGGGCATATACCCTGACAAAACCATAATTCAAAAAGAGTTATGTACCAAAATGTTCATTGCAGCTCTATTTACACTAGCCAGGAAATGGAAACAACCTACGTGTCCATCATTGGATGAATGGATAAAGAAGATGTGGCACATATATACAATGGAATATTACTCAGCCATAAAAAGAAACGAAATTGAGCTATTTGTAATGAGGTGGATGGACCTAGAGTCTGTCAAAAAGAGTGAAGTAAGTCAGAAAGAGAAAGACAAATACCGTATGCTAACACATATATATGGAATTTAAGAAAAAAAATGTCATGAAGAACCTAGGGGTAAGACAGGAATAAAGACAGAGATCTACTAGAGAATAGACTTGAGGATATGGGGAGGAGGAAGGGTAAGCTGTGAGAAAGTGAGAGAGTGGCATGGACATATATACTCTATGAAATGTAAAATAGATAGCTAGTGGGAAGCAGCCACATAGCACAGGGATATCAGCTCAGTGCTTTGTGACCACCTAGAGGGGTGGGATAGGGAGGGTGGGAAGGAGGGAGATGCAAGAGGGAAGAGATATGGGAACATATGTATATGTATAGCTGATTCAGTTTTTTATAAAGCAGAAGCTAACACACCATTGTAAAGCAATTATACTCCAATAAAGATGTAAATACAACAATTATTATTATTTAAATGCAAATGGATTAAATCCTCAATCAAAAAAAAGAAAGATATTCAGTGGCTTAATAAATAAAAAATAAGATCCAACTTTATGCTGTCTACAGGAAACTCACTTTAGATTCAAGGACACACATAGACTGAAAGTGGACGGGTAGGAAACATAGTCCACACAAATGGTAACAAGAAAACTGGGGTAGCTATACTTATATCAGACAAAATAGACTTTAGGTCAAAAACTGTCTGTATTATTTGTAGTGAGGTGGATGGACACAGAGACTGTCATACAGAGTGAAGTAAGTCAGAAAGAGAAAAACAAATACCATATGCTAATACATATATGAGGAATCTTTAAAAAAAAATGGTTCTGAAGAACCTAGGGCCAGGAGAGGAATAAGGATGCAGACGTAGAGAATGGGCTTGAGGACACGGGGAGCGGGAAGGGTAAGCTGGGACGAAGTGAGAGAGTAGCATTGACATATATACACTATCAAATGTAAAATAGATAGCTAGTTGGAAGCAGCTGCATAGCACAGGGAGATCAGCTTGGTGCTTTGTGACCACCTAGAGGGGTGGGATAGGGAGGTTGGGAGGGAGACACAAGATGGAGGGGATATGGGGATATATGTATACATATAGCTGATTCACTCTGTTTTACAGCATAAACTAACACAACAATGTAAAGCAACTATACTCCAATAAAGATGTTAAAAATAAAATAAAATAAAATTCTTAAAATAAAAAACTGTCTCTAGAAATAAAGTCATTATAATGGGAAGTGGGTCAGTTCACCAGGAAGATGAAATAATTATAAATATATATGCACCCAACGTTACATCATCTAAATATATAAAGCAAATATTGACAGATCTGAAAGGTGAAATTGATAGCAATACAATAATAGTGGGACACTTCAATACCCCCACTTTTAATAATGGATAGAACATCTAGACAGAAAATCAATAAAGAAACAGCTGACTTATATAACATTATAGACCAAATGAACCTAACAGACATATACAGAATTTTCACTCAAGAGTGGAAGAAAACACCTTATTCTCAGCAGTACATGGGATATTCTCCAGGATTGATCACATATTAAGTTACAAAACAAGTTTTAACTAATTTAGAAGACTAAAATCATACCAAGTACTTTTTCTGAGCACAGTAGAATGAAATCAGAAATTAATAACAGAAAGAAACCAGGAAAATTGACAAATACATGGATAATACACAATACACACTTGAACAACCATTGGGTCAAAGAGAAATCAAAAGGGAATTTTAAAAATATTGTAAGAAAAACAAACAAAACACAACATACCAAAACTTATGAAAGGTAGTAAAAGCAGTGCTAAATGAGAAGTTCATAGTGATAAATACCTACATTAAAAAAGAAGAAAAATCTCAAATAAAAAACCTACCTTTACACCTCAAGAAATTAGAAAAAGAACAAATTAAGCCCAAAGTTGGCAAAAGGAAGGAAACAATAAGATTAGAGTAGAAATAAATAAAGATTAGAAAAGCAATAAGAAACAGTCTATAAAACTGAGAGTTGGTTTTCTGAAAAGATAAACTCTTATCTAGATTACCTAAGGAAAAATAAAGAGAGAAGACTCAAAATTCGAAATGAAAGAGGACATATGACAATGGCTGCCTCAGAAACAAAAAGGATCATAAAAGTCTATTTTGAATTTTATGTCAACAAATGGGATAACGTAGAAGAAATGGATAAATTCCTAGAAATATACAAGCCTCCAAGACTAAAACAAATTGGAAATCCAGAACAGGCCAATAACAAATAAGGAGATTAAAACGGTAATTGAAAACCTCCCAACAAAGGAAAGTCTAGGACCAGATAGTTTCACAGGTGAATTCTACCAAACATTCAAAGAAGAATTAATATCAATTCTTCTTAAATTCTTCCAAAATAGAAGACAGAACACTTTCAAATATATTTTGTGAGACCAGCATCACCTTGATATCAAAGCCAGACAAAGACACCAGAAGAAAACTGCAAGTCAATGTTCCTAATGAACATAGATGCAAAAATCTTCAATAAAATACTAACAAAATGAGTTTAACAGTGAATTAAAAGGATTAAACCCCATGATGAAATGGGATTTTTATTTAAGATGCAAGGATGATCAACGTATGCAAATCACTCAATGTGATTTGTGGTATGGTCTCCTAGTAATGCTTAAGACATGGGTCATGTGTGGTTTTGTTTACACCCCTAGCTGATTTTACTCCTTTGTTGGAGTGTATATGAAAACATTTAGATTCACATGGCCACCAATGTCCTAGTTCTATGATTGTTTTCAAGTTTATATATATAATTAACTCACAATATAATTAACTAATCAAAAGATCTCTTCTGTGTAATACACTTTCAGTGATGTACCCAACAAGGTTGTAGAACATTTCTCTCTTATAAGAATTGGACTTATTTCAAGAAATAGTTCATGTTCTGCATATGTGTGGTTTCACACCACTGTAAAGAAAATATATGCTAGCACATACTCTTTTGTACCAGTTTTATTAAGATACAAGTTACATAAACATTCACCCTTATAAAATTGTTTTAGTATACTCACAGAATTGTGCAACCATTGACACAATCTAGTTTTAGAACATTTCATAATCCCAAAGGAAAGCCCTTACCCATTAGCAGTCACTTTCCATTTCCCCCCAACTTTTCAGCCCTAGGAAAACACTAATGTACTTTCTGTCTCTATAGATTTCCCTATTCTGGATATTTCATATAGGTGGAATCATACAATATGTGGACTTTTGCTACTGGCTTCCCTTTTATTTTAAAAAGATATCATCATTTTATTTAGGCAACAAATATTTATTGAAAGACTATAATAAGAATACAATGACAATAAACATTTTATTAACATGGTTATTTCCCTTTGAAGACCTCATCATACACAGGCATATGGAGGAGGAAAGATAATTGTGACCAATTATTTTGGAATTAGGCTGTGTGTTAAAAGGAAAAAAAGTATGAATAATCATGAGATGAGCAGTTAGGGGAAATGTGATTACATTCATCCCTATACTTATAAAACTGCATTTATTTGTAACACATTTAAAAATGAATGGTATGCAGTTCTTCCTATCTGATAAATATGGATGGCTACTAGATAACATGAATTTTATAAATTCATGTTTACATATATTTTACATATATATAATTCATATATATATATATATATAAAACTTGCCTGTTACACAAATAATTTAAATCATCATTTAGAAAACATACAAGAATATTAGACTTCACAAAAATTCACTTCTTATTTTATTCCAGTTAGTGTGACTGGCTTATTTAACTTAGCATAAAGTTTTAAAGTTTCAACCATGTTGTAGTGTATATAAGTACTTTATTCCCTTTTATTGCCAAATAACACTCTATTTAATGTATATACCATATTTTGTTTATCCATTCATCAATTGGTGGACATTTGGCTTGTTTCCACTTTTTAGCTACTATGAATAGTGCTGCTGTGAACATTTGTGCACAAGTTTTTGTGTGCACATACTTTTCATTTCTCTTGATTAGATACCTAATGGTGGAATTGCTGGGTCATAAATTATTTCTAGGTTTAACAATTTAAGGAACTGCCAAACTATTTACCGAAGTGGCTATACCATTTTATGTCTCCATCAGCAGTATAGGAGGGTTCTCTCCACATCCACACCAGCAATTGTTATTCTCCATTTTTTTAATTATAGCTAATCAAAAAGTGAGTGTGAAGTGATGTCTCATTGCAATTTGGATTTGCATTTCCCTGATGACTAATGGTGTTGAACATATTTTATGCACTTGTTGGCCATTTGTAAACCTCCTTTGTAGAAATGTCATTTCAGGTTCTTTTCTCATTTTTAACTAGGTTGTCTATTGAGTTGTAAGAGTTCTTTACATATTCTAGATAAAAGTCCCTTTTTCAGCTATATGATTTGCAAAAATTTTCTCTCCCATCCTCTCTCTCTCCATATTTTATATACATATTCTTTTCACTTTCTCAATGGTGTCCTTTGAAGCACAAAAGTTTATAACTTTGATAAGTCCAACTTAATCTTCTCTTTTTGTGTTTTCATTTTTGGTATTATATCTGGGAAATACTATATACAGGAAATATAGAATACCTAACCCACAGTCATGAAGATTTGCCTTGTGCACATCCTTTATAATAATTTCTCTCCTGTCTTGTATATATCTTTGATATTATGCAATGTGTAACAGTATGGTTTCATAGAGGAATTTTACCAACAGTTTGTTCTCTCTGTACAAATGCTTAGTGGCTAGCTTTACACGGTTCTTACAGCTAGATTTACACAGTTCTTAGCAAAAGGAAGTCTTTTCCTCTGTTTCCTATGATAAGTACATCTTTGAATGATGCTTCTTTGTTTTGGTCTCTTCCCAACTTTTAGAGAAAAAAGTCATCAATTTTATTTCATAAATAATTACTTTGTACTTGTTTTAGAAAAACTCAGTTAGTTTACTTTGAATGTACTCTGAGCATGGCACGAAAGCATCAATAAAATCAATCCATTATTTTCATAATTCTCATAATGGACAACATCCTAAGGATTCGGAGTGAATGCATCACTGGTCCAATGAAATCTAATTTTTAGATATTTACCATTGTAGTTCCTGGTACCTTTTTTCCTTTTTTTAAAAAGCTACTTATGCTACTTTTGCAAAATTATCACATTTCCAGATTTATGTGTCTAAGTGCATAATGACCAATAGTCTATATTTGCTCAAAAAGTATACTAAAAATATACTATTATTTTTTCCTTCTAGATAATAAGGAAGTCTTATTAATAATTAATGTCTCATTATTAATTAACTAATAATGTCTTACCTCTGTCTATAGGAAAAGAGTTGTTTATACTGTTTTCTCTAACTCTTCACTAATTCTTCACCTTTTTATATCTTTATTTTTATTAAATATGTAATACATGTAATACATCAGAAGAAATTTCAACTGATACAGAAATAGAGAAAAACATAAAAGTTATGTTCACTATCCATATTTATATTGTTATGGCTTGTGGTTTTCAGGTTACTCATTGTAGTACTTAGACTATCTTAACAACTCTTTTACATATTATTGACACACTCTTCCACCAATGATTAATTTTTGTTAATTGAAGACCTAAAGCAACCTAATTAGTAACAATAAAATGCAAATTTAACAAATCTAAAGATAAAATGCAAATACTGGAAAATATACTAAGCAAGAGAAAACGAACCATTAACTAGAAATTAAATAAAATTAAATGTCCTTGATGTGCACACATAACCTTTGAGTCTACAATTATTATTAAGACTATAAAGAGATTTCTGTAAAAATATTAATCTAAAATCTCAAATTGGTGAATATGTGAACAAAATTATTTTCTCATATTTTTACTCTAAAACTTCCAAATAGCCTTAAGAGATAACTGGGAGAAAGACCACTCTATGCTCACCCTGAGCAACCTCATCTGTTGATCACCTATATACAAGATTCCAAAATCTTTGTAGAGAGTTCAGACCTCTCATCCAAGCTCCAATATGTAACTGAATGTCCCACAAATATCTCATATTTGGCACATCCAAAACTGAACTCATCATCAATTCACATCCTCCTTTGCTCCACTATACAACTGTCCTTGGGCACATTTTATTGTAATAAACAGAAATTTACTCAAGGTTGATCACATTTCTTCTTTTCATCTCATGAAACCCAACTGTTGCAGAGCATAATAGTTATGGGATTCGGTTTTCTGCTTGAATGATGAGCTTCTCTTCTATCCTAGATTGAGGGACACTAATTGTACAAATTGTGGAGTATTTATTCGTCTCTTCCAGTGAAGGAAAATTCTATTTCCAAGGACTTTGGGAAAAGATGTAAAAAATTAAAAGTTAATGTGTTGTGAAGGACTGGGGACATCAGGCTCTTTCTCATGATCATCAGGCCCTATTATGAGGGAGACATTTTAGAATGAAAGCTTTTATGAATAAAATTCTAAAGAAAAAGTGAGTAGAAAGAGCGGGGCAAAAGACAGATTGAATAGGCTCTGTGTCCTGAAGTTCATATGCCTGGCCATAACCTTGAGTCCCATAAACTATAGTCTGGAAGGTGCTGCAGCTAGTGCGTTGCTATGAAGGGCACTGTGCAAGTGCTCAAAATCTCTTATTAAATGGAGAATTCATACCAGCACCATAGCGTGGAGATGACTCACCTGGTTAGGCCACTTAACCTGAGTGGAAACCTTGCCATATTGTGCCTCAAGGTATTGCAATGAGATAGGCTGGGACCTGGGACCCTTTGCTGCAGTGCTTGCACCTAGACAAATATCTCCTCGAGCAACAGAATACAAGGAAACTGTAAGGGACTAAAAATAACTGCACACATGCGCAGTTGAGGCAAATTATGAGCAACAAGATACAAAAAGACCAAAACCCAACGGCCACTTCTGAGGTGTCAGGGCAAAAGCAGGATACTTCACAAGATCCCTGCAGATAGCACCACCAAAGGGGTGAGCAGACCACCTAAGCCACCCTTCTTGCCTAACCCACGAGTCTGCCCCCTCCCTCACCCCATTTAAGGGACCAGCTTGCCCCCCCTCAGGAATTGATCAAGGGAACATGTTTCCTGTTCTCACTCCCCCATGCAGCAGCATGAACTTCAATAAAACATTGCCTGAATTTTCTTGTCTGGCCTTATATCAATTTCTATTGATTAAAGAGTCCAGGAACCCTGGTCGGTAACAACAATACAAAATGAGCACAAGACTTGGGACTTCCTGCCACTTCCTACTACTCATAACGTCCAGGATTTAGGTTGCAGACTATGAGTGTGGTCTAAATATTTAAATATCAGAATATTTTGTCTTGAAAACTTGGAACTGAGTAGAAGGAACTGCTGTAACGTTTGTCAGAATATCTCTCTCTTTCTATTGTCTTCCTGATGCTGAGGCTGAGTACCAGGGGCCATTGATCATTGCACTAGTGTTGTTTTCTTTGTATCCTTTTTTCCAAAAATGGGAAAATAAAAGGTAGACCAAAAAAAGCTATATATTTCTTATATGTCTTGTACTTCACTCATTTAGGTTAACAGATTATGAATAATTTTGTGCCAACATATTTGACAACTAAGGTGAAATGAGATGTCAGTACTACTATAACTCAACATATGAATCCCTAAAAATCAATGCACCATGAAATCATGCATAAAAACTGAAGATCTTATGGGGAAAATGAGATTAGAGGCGCAACACCCAAACACTTCATCAGTGACCCATTACAAAAAGATAGGAACTTAATAAACATGGTAGCACACTTTTAAGAAATATATAAATACTACATACAATACATAGGAAAGTCAACTGAAGTTTCCTTATAGCAGTGGATGTAGGAAGGGTTGCAGCTTGTGCGTCATTGTGAAGTAGTTTTAAGCAGGGTTATCAAAATTTGCAGTCTTTCACAGCCTTAAATCTTAGGTCATATTATTCTTTCTTTCAAATGTAGGCCCTTCAAGAGATGCATATATAATAGATAACTGTTTCATTAAAATTGAAAATGTAATCCAATGTAATCCTTCTTCTTCAATTATCATGTGTTTCACTGCTAGAAATTCTTCTGCAAGTTTTAAATCTGCAATCACATCTTCACCCAAGGCTGAAAGCTTTGGAAATTGCAACAGTGTTTTAAATCACCAAACCATCATTGAAGGAGCCACTTCTGCAGGATCTGACAATTTTCGTTAAAGGTCTTTGCGTATAGATAGTGCCTTCTCATTGCATGTGAGAAAGGTTGTTCTTAATTTTTTTTACTGTCTAGTCTTCAATCCATAGATTCATCAATCTTTACATTTCTTCTATTACTTTAGGTCTCATTACTGATTTTGTATTTCTTGAAGTTTTTCCAGACATAGGTGTTTCCTTTATTTTCACTGTATTGTCTCAGAAGGTCCAAAAATGCATATTTCTTTACACCTACTGCTCAGGAGATATCACATATTCTCACACTTCTTTCAAAATTCTTGGTTACTTCAAACTTCACCTGATATTTAAAGCTTTCCTTTCTCATGCAGTGCTTGGTGTTTTGGGGCCAGAGTGCTTAGACACGTTTAGGATATTGTTTACTTACATAGAAAAATTCACAATTAAAAAATAGTAACAAAACACAATTTTGTAGGTAACACCTGAGTGAACCAAGGTATCTGGTAGATGTTTGAGGAGTCTGTGTGTGTGTTTTATGCATTCTTACACAGTCTGATTGTGCTGGGTGCTGTTTTCTGCATTCACATCGTGTTTCTTATGGACGAAACAGTGCATGAGTGAACATGAAATTTATGTAATTTTCAAATTGTTTCCTAATATATCCACCATTTTGGAACAAATTCACGTTTTTAAATAAGTGTTATTGTAGAACTGACTGTGCACAACTCAGCAAAGCAGCCACAGGAAAGAATGGAAAATCTGAGAGCATGTTAAATAGTTTGGATTTATAATTAAAAACCTTATTACAAAGAAATCTCCAGGCCTGGATGGCTTCATTGGTGAAATATTTCAGATATTTAAGGAAGTAATAATGCCAATCTTAAACAAACTTTTCCTGAAAATAAAGAGGAAACAATTCCCAATTTGTTTATGAAGCTAATAAAACACTGATACCAAAGTCTTAAAAGAAAATTACAAACCAATAACCATCATGGACATAGATGTAAAAATCCCAATGAAAATATTAGCAAATGGAATTAAGCAATATATAAGAAGAATAATGTATTAGTCTGCTTAGGCTGCCATAGCCAAAAACTATAGACTGGGTGGCCTAAACAACAGAAATATATTTTCTAAGCTCTGGAGGCTGGAAGTCCCAGATCCAGGTCCAGCAGGGTTGGTTTCTGGACACCATTGAAGGGATAAAAAAGGCAAGCCACAGTGTGAGAGAAGATATTAACAACACATAAAACTGGCAAAGTGCGTGTATACAGTCTTCTGAAGAACACCTACAAATAAATGAGAAAAATGTACAACAGAATAGAAAAAGTGGGCTAAAAACTTGAATAAGCACTTTATGAAAGATAACATCAAAATGGCCAATTGAAATATGTAATGGTGATCAATTTCATTAGCCATCAGGGAAATGCAAATAAAAACTTGAATGAGGGACTTCCCTGGTGGCGCAGTGGTTAAGACTCCGTGCTCCCAGTGCAGGGGGCCCGGGTTTTGTTGCTTGTAATCAAAGAATGCTGACCAATACAGGAATTGGTATCAGGAATAAAGAGTAGTTCAGAGAGAAAGGTGTAGGGATTTTGAATACTCTTAGCCCTCCAGATCCTCCCAGATAGCCCCCTTAAAATGTCAGACTACCACTCTCTCCTGCTCAAAGTTCTAAATTTTTAAATAAGTGACCTATCAAGGTTAGGTATAAATTCAACTGAAATAATTTTAGAAACCAAGGGAATCAGTCTTTGAGTTTAGCTTTTAAAAATTTCAGCTTTTCTTGACCATGAGAAGTAAAGGGGCTTTCTTTAGTATGGCCATCAGAGGTCCCTGAGATTTATTATATGCCTAGGGGCAAATTTAAGAAGCTGCATATACTTTTCCTCTCACGTTAAATTAGTCAGTGCCATCAGATGTAGCCACTTCTGACACACCGGCCTTTTTCATTGCTGTTCCTTCTGCATGGAAGGTTCTTCCCTAAATTCCTTCAGGACTTTTCTCAAATGTCACTTTATCAGAAAGCCTTTCCCTAATCTATCTAAATCAATAAATTCCCACCCCATCCCCATACTGTTTTATTTTCCTTCACAGCATTTGGCACTTTGTAACATTTATTTGTTTCTCTTTTCCTCCTAGAATCACAAGCTCCGTGAGGGAAGGCATTACGTTATGTCTGTACTTTGAACAAGTGCCTGGCACGTAGCAGGCGCTTAGTGACATACTCTTAGGCTGTATGAACTTGCCCACGTATTGCAGAGGTAACATGTTCTTTTTGTGACTATACAGTTATTTATTAAGGCAGCCGGACTTGGATTTTAAGTCCTCAACTAGACAAATCACATATGCCTGAAAAAAACGAACATAATGAAAAGTTCTGCACCCAGCAAAATAACTTTCAAATGGACTATGGAGAATATTCTGAAAGGTGTTATCAGGGATAGCGACAGTCCACCACAGGGTTGAACCGTTTTCCCCGGAGAAACAGGGCCAACTTGTGCAACTTCCTAGAGCGGCACTAGGAAGGCGGAGAAAGGGCGGAGCCAACTGGCGAGGGGCGGAACTGGGTGGGGCTACTTTGAGCGGTGCCTAGTTGAGCTATTTTGTCCCTTTCCGCTCTCCGTGCGAAGACCTGGGCGGAGAGCGCTACAGCTATGGCGGCCGTTAGGGTAAGTAAAAATTACTTTGCTTAGTTTCTCTGGATGCTGGTAGCCCTCTGATAACTGTAGAAGGGATCCTCCTAACTTCAGAAGGGAGTCACACAGCAAGAGGCGAGGTGGAGATGGGGTTGCGAGAGAATTGGCAAGGTCAGGGAATCTTTAACGTTTGAAGCCTCAAGACACCTGCTTCTCCTCTTTAGAGTTTCCTCAGCCTGGGACGGTTCTCTCTCCTCAATCCCCTGCTGTTGACTGTTTACACAGCGGCAGGGTGAAAACTGGGAAACAGCTGGGCGAAAATGGCCCGCCAGGCGACGAGCAGCGAACAGACTTGGGTCTTGAGATGAAACAAAGAGAAAAGAATCCTGGGCATTTGTCTGGGTGCACAGGGCGGGGCCTCACGACCCTTTGAAGGACTTTGTTCAAACATTATTTCGGGTGAAATAGACCAGGATAGAGACGTCTCAAGTCTCTCTGCAGTGCCTGGGTTTGTATTCACTGTTGTTACTTTACAGGTTTGAATGACAAACCTAAGTTTCTTTTGAGTTCTGTAATGGGAAAAGGTGCCTTTACTTAGGAATCTGTGTACAGGAAGTGACACATGTGGCTGCTAGCTGCAGTTCCCTAAGTAGGTTTCAGTAACAGTAGTCGACAAATATCTATGAGTAGACAAATACCTACGGGTAGATATTTGTAGCGGGTTTTAAGTGTAAAATGCACTGCTTGCAGGAGATACAAATATGAATAATTCAGGCTCAGTATCCGTCTTGATTCGCCATTCTCACTCCATTTCTGCTTTCAGAATTTATTTGAATTATCACAACACCCTTCTAACTGGACTCGCTGCCTCTAGCCTGGCTCTCATGGAATTAATTTCCCCCTGCACTGCCAGAGTACTAAAATGTAAATCTGATTATGCCCTTCCACTACTTAAAAATCTTTATTGGCACTCCATCATCTGCCCTCTAGGGTCAGGTCAGGCTCCTATGTCTGGAAGAGCCGACTCTGCTTTGGCTTTCCAGCTTCATTTCCTGTCTCTCAGGAACTCTCCTAATATCTGTACTCCAAGCCTTTTTTCCCTGCTCTTTCTCTGGGCCTGAAGTGCCATTTCCCATCCTCATCTAGTTAGTTCCTATTCATATTTCACTCGTTCATTTAACAGGGATTTGTGTACTGCCTCCCCGTATGCTAAATACAAAATGCCTTTTCCAAGATAGTGTCCCAGATCTCCCCAGTCTGATTAAATAACTCCTCTTGTGCTCGAGAGGATTCTGGGCATACTTTTACCATAGGACTTATCATACTGTAAATAGTAGACTATTTACTTGTGTATTCTATCCTCCTAAACTATAAGCTACTTGAGGACAGTAATTATAATATGTTATTTTTTGTATCCTTAGTACCTAGCACATATATGAGCTATATTAGGGACTCAATAAATTCTACATGAATAAATAAGTGCCAGGCAATGGACATAAAATATATTAAATTAAGTAGTGGAGATGTATCATATAACAAATGATTGTCATTCAGAGTAGAGGAAGTGCCTTGTTCTCAGGAGAAGTACAAAGTGATCTGAGGGTTCAGAAGAGAGAGTTCACACTTGGTTGAAGAGAATAAAGAAAGACATCATGGAGGGAGTGCAGAGAGAGAAGGAATGGTCAGTGGTTAAAAAGAAGACCTGAATAGTGTGTTGTCACTGAAGCCTAGAGAAGGAGCGAGTTGAACAGTAGAAGGAGCGAGTTGAACAGTCTTTTGATTTGGCTATTAATAAGTCACTGGTAGCTGCCATTTATGAAGTGCTTACTGCAAGGCCAGGCACCATGCTAAAATACTTTGCATATGTTATTTCACTTAATTCTCAAGACAACTTTATGTTGTAGATGATAATGATCACCATTTTACAAATGAAAAACTAAGGTTTAGAAAATTCAATTAAATTGCCCAAAGTCACAATGCTAATAAGAGCTGAAGTGAGGTAAAGTGGTAGAGTGAGAACCTAGATTGTAAGGGGTTAGGGAAAGGATAAGGGGTGGGAAACTGGCATTCATTTAGCACCTTCTTTGACCACCTGCTTTACATGTATTATTTCAGTTTAATCTTCTTGATGACCCTAAGAAATGGGTAGTATCCCCATTTTACATATGGAAAAACTGAGGTTTAGAAAAAGTGCTTGCTCCGGGTTATCCAAGTGGAAGAACCAGGTTCAAACACAGATATATTTGGCTTCAAAGTCCCTGATCTTTCCACTACTCCTTGCCTCCTCTGGAAGGGAGGTGTACATTACTCTTTAGAGAAATGTTGCAGCAAAAGGTACGGAAGAAATCTTGAGTTGGGGGTAGCAAATTCCAGGAAAGTTTCTTTTCATTTAAAAAAGTAGGAGACTATATGCCAATTAAATCTCAATAAAACTGGTGAAAAAAAAATTCAGGAGACCTGAGCAGGTTTGGAGACAAGTGGAAATATGCCAAGAACTGGTAAGAATTAATAATAGTGATCACAGCTATTATGCTATTGAATATTTACTGTGCTAGGCATTTTGCTAAGCACGTTATGTGAATTTTCGCATTTATGCTTCACAGTGACCCTATATCTAGGTACTGTTATTACCAGCATTTTAAAGGTAAAGAAACTGAAGCTTAGAAAGGTTGAGTAACTTTCCCACAGTCACTCAGTCATAAGTGGTAGATCTGGATCTGAAATTGCTATGGTCTGAGTTCGAATCGTGGGGCTTAAGCTTGAGGAAGCATCTGTGAGGCCTAGGTACAAAAATGCTGATCTGTGTTAATTTTGAAGCCCCAGAGATTAATAACAAGGAATAAGGTAGAAAGGAGTCCTGAAAGTTGGTAGATAACTCTGAAAATAGTTTACATACATTTTGAGAGATAAGAACTTTTTGAGCAAATGTGATGGTGGAACACTGATGTGGAATTAGCCTTGAGAACAAGTACTGTACTGATCTCTCCTCCTGACCTCCTGAATCAGAGAGAATGGCTGGATGACTGGCTTTCATTTAAAAGGATTGGGAGGAATGTAGTGTCAAAAGCTAGATTTCATTAATGCCAGAGATTGAGTGAATTTGAGGAAAATTTTCATCCTAAAAGATACTTGTTTCTAATAGAATACTTAATATTGAAATATGGCTACCATGTATTGAGTATTTCCTATGTGTCAGACACTGTATTACGCTGTTGATGCACATTATTTCATTTAATTCTCTCAAAAAGTTTTCTGTGGTAGATAGTTTTATTGGCTTAAAGAACAGGAGTAAAGCAGTAAGGAAAACAAAGCTGAAATAGGAGGTTGTAGTCAGAGAAAAGCTTGTTGAGTTTATGATTTTAGCTATTAACAAGTTCTGGGAAATGGTAAATTCAGGGTATACTCATGGAGTGGGTAACTGCAGTGGAGTGAATATGAAGGTCTAAAAAGGTGAGGTCAAAGAAGAGTGAGGTGAGGCTTTTGAGTGGTTCAGCCATATGGACGTTAAAGTCACTCAGAGTTATGGCAGGATTTAGAGTATAGAAGAAGACTATTAACCAGTATCCTAAATCTTCAATGCGATGAAGTGACCAGGAGGCAGGTGCTAAGGATGAATAGATGGGTGGTGTAAGTCTCAAAGGAGAATTACTTTTCTTTCCTTTATGAAAACTTTCTTCAGTTGAAGTATAGCATACATACAGTTAAGTACACAAATCATAAGCAGCTTGGTAAAGTTTCAAAAATGATCATACTTGTTCACCCAGCAGCCAAATTAAAAAAAAAAAAAATTACCAGCAGCCCTGAAGCCCTCCCCTTTGCTCCTTCTCCACCATAAATTAATTAGCCTATTTTTAACTTTATGTAAATGGAATAAGGCAGTATTTACTCTGTTATGTCTGGCTTCTTTCACCCAACATTGTTTTTGAGATTCAGCCGTTACACATGTATGCTAGTTCATTCATTCTTATTGCTCTGTGATATTCTAGAGGGTGAATATATCATGAGTTATTTATCCATTCTGCTGTTAATGGACATTTGAATTATTTTCAGTTTTGAGCTATTACAAATAATGCTCCCATCAACATTCTTGTATATGTCTTTTGGCGCACATAAGTGCACATTGCTGTTGAGTATATACCTAGGAGTGGGATCGCCAGGTCATAGGGCATGTAGCTTTGGTAGCTACTGCCAAATAGTTTTCCAAAGTGGTTGTACCAATTTACATTCCCATTCATGAGGGTTCCAGTTGTTCCACTTTCTCACTAACAAGAACAGATATTTTTACCTAAGGCTGGGGAAGTAATGGCTTAGAAGCAGCATTGGCAATCAGAAGAAGACAAACTCTACCTCCTATACCTGAGACACTTTGAATAGCCTCCACTTGAGAGTTACAAGGGAAGCAGTGACCTCAGGGGACAGTCATGTTTCATTTCAGGCAAGGAGAGAAGAGGGTAGACACAATGGAAGGGCTTTTGGAGTTTGGTGGAGTAGCAGGAACTTTGGTCAGTGAAGAGAAAATACAGATCACTGTAGAAATTAGAATACAGGAGATGATACATGACTCTGGATTGTGTTTTGGGACTTGAGTCAAGGATGATGGGGATGGGAAGGAACATGGATGCCATAGACCTAAAGGTTTCAAAATCCTTGATAATACCAGCCTTCGTGTCAACTTTAGTCTTTGTCTCTTTCCTCTTTTGTTTCATGTGACTGATATCAGAAAGTAGTTGGAACCTAACAAATGAAGTTCATTCTTGGGAAGACGGTTGGTTATCTCCAGCAAAATCAGTTTTTCACTTTCCACTCAGCATTGTTGAGCATCTGTATTTTCAGTGCAACTTTGAAAGTATGCTTTGAAATCCTTAACCATACTTGGTATAGGTTCCAGGATGTTGCTTTATGCCATGGAGTGAAAATGATCTGTGCCTTGCCTCCTACCACACCTATATGACTGAGCTATTCCCTGTGATGCCATCCTCACAGGTGGCTGTTAGGTGTTCTGTGAACCTCATTTAATATGGAAATTAAAAATTGCTTGACATGGACCCTAAAATGTTTGCATAATGGGCGCATGTAAGTCAGTATTTCCTGATCTTAGCTGTGCATTAGAATCATCTGGGCAGCTTAGAAAAGGTACTGTTGCCTGAGCCCCGCCCCAGATGGGGCATTTTAATATTTTAAAAGCCCACGAGTGATTCTGATGTGTTGCTAGGTTCGAGAACCACTGATTTAGGCGAGAATTTGTGGCTTTTATACAGGTTAGAGAAGAAAGGGTATTAGGCTTTTCAGGTTATGAAGAACAGAGGCAAGTTCAAGTCATCTTAAGTGGTAGTTTATTGGAAAGTTGCATAGGTTAGGAAGAAAGCCTAGGAAACTGTCTCAGCAGCTAAACAAATCTCAAGAAGAACCGTTTAGGATACCATAGCAACTCTGGTAGTTACCATTCTCATGACTTCTGCTTCTGCTAACTCTATATGTTTCATATCCAGACTTCCCTAGAGAGAAGATCTGATCAGGTTGGCTAGTCACTAACCACTGCAAAATACCCTTCTTAGGCAGAAATTGTACATCGGGCCCCTTTGTAAGGCAGTCTCTTGTTGGCTGCCTTTGGCTCAGATACCAATCCCTGGTCCAGTCAATTTTGGCCAGTGCATCAGTCCTGTAGTTAACAGCATAGTGACCTATGTTAGAAATCACAGAAGGGAGCAATATAGTTGTCAGATGCTCTAAGACTTCTTAGAAGGGACAAGGCAATGGATGGATACTTTTGGGGTTCATGGTCTGGTACAATTTACTTTTGAATACTTTCCAGAAGTGATACAGTTGTTGAAAATATGGTAGGATATATTTAGAGTTGTTATTAAAAGCTAACTTGTTAAGATCTTGTAATTTAAATTGGGAAATTGGTTGCCCAGGGATAAAAATACACTGAGACAACCAGTGTAAGTAGCAATCTGTGGTGGATAATAAAATTTGCTTAGTATAATTTGAACATATTCAGGGAAAATGTAACCCACTTCTGTAATCTCTCCTGAGTTATATAGACTTGATGGATATTAGTACTCTAAGCTAAGGCATGAGTTGCATACTTAATGTAGATTTGGCCTGGCTGTTTTTGGATCTTTTCTCTCAGTCATTCTGAAACTTAATAGGGACTTCTCATATCCCTAGGCTAACTGCTACTGTCATATCCCCTCAGCCTGGCTCTATAGTTCACCTCATTCATTCATACATCCAAATTCCTATTCGATATCTTTAGGTGCATCAAATTCAACATGTGTAAAATTCCTTTATCTTTACCACATTTGATTTTTCTGCTGTATTCCATCATTTTAAAGAATCGTCTACATCCATACTGTTAACAAGTCTTGTGAATACTTTATATTTTCATACATTCTTCTTATTTTATACATTCTTTCAAAAAAATCTTAATGCCTATAATGTGCAGGAGATGGTGATAAACATTGGGGATACAAAGATCAACAAGATAAGAACAAGAGGTATATAGAAGAGAAAACACTAAAACTAATAAGCACATGAAGAGATGCTCAAAATAATTAACAGATAACTACATATTAGAACAATGAGATAACATTTTATTAAGCTAGAGGAAAATAGAATGCTGGTTAAGTCCAAATGTTGTTAGGGATATTGGAATGTAAGCGCCCCCATGGACTGCTGGTGGGAGTATTGGCAGGTACAGCCACTGTGGAGATCAATCTGATATTATTTAGTGAAATTAAATATATACTCATGTCCTATGGCATGGCAATTCTGTTCTTGAGTGTATATCACAAAGATATACAAGTTCATGAGGGCACTTATAGGAGGATATTCATCGCAGTGTTTTTTTATGGTGATGGGGAGTTTGAGGCAATATAGGTGTCCATCACTGACAGGGATAGGTGAAATGTGGTGGATGTACATCATGTAGTACTATATAGCAGCTAGAAGAAATGGGTTATATGTACACATAGGAACACAGATGGATATAAAAGGCTATGTTTTATGAAAATAGGATAAGAAACAAAACAACTGTAATACACCATTTATTTTGTGAAAACAGTAAGAAAAAATGAGATGTGTAACAAAATTAAAAATACATGTACACATTAATACAATATGCATTTTGTAAAAATTCAAACAAAAAGATAATCATTAAATATTTGAAAATAGCTACCTATGGTGGATGAATTAGAGTGAAATTTGGCAATTAAAGGAAATGAATGAATTAATCAATCAGTTATAAAGGAGGGAGGGCAAAGAAGAACAAGACCAAAGTACTGTCCTCAAGGAATGGACTCTAGTGGGTGAAACTGATAAGTAAACACAAGTTGTATTCAAAATAAAAGGTATCTAAAAGTTACTATGGGAGAAAAGAGGAAGAAGTAGTTTAAATGCCTGCAGAACATAAGGCTGCTTCATAATATTTGTTCATTTTAGTTCATTCATTTAGTTCTTCAACAAGTATGTATTAAGCACCTACCATGGGTTAAGAACTGCTACTTGCCATGTGGTGGTAGATTGTATTTTTTATTTCAAATATTTGCTTTCTCTTCCTGTGAGAGGATTATATACCCCTGCCTAGATTTCCTATTCTTTCCCTCTACCTCAAGAATGACTAGTATTACTTTACTAGGTAAATAATTTTATAATTTGTTTTTGGCATATTTTGGTACTGATCAAAATATGGTTAAAGCAAAATATTTACTCTACCTTAGTCTAATTGAAACACAAGTCCTTCTGTTTATCATGAAAGAGCCAGTAGAGTTAAACAGAACTTAATTTTGTAAGCAGAGAAAATACCGTTATATCCATTCACTCATCTGGACTAATGGAAGGAAAGGAACAGCATAAATAATTGAAAACCAATATTTGCACTTAACTTTGGGATGTATTTTTATACTTATATTTCTGCCTATAGCAAAACCTGAAATTTTGGGCCCCTGTGACAAAATTCACAATAGAGCTCTTGTGACAGAAATTCACAGAGCCATGTAACTGGCAGGGACAATTCATCCTCCCATTGAATTGTCTTGGCACATTTGTCAAGAACTAATTGACCCTAAATGTAAGGTTTATTTTTGGACTCTCAATTAATTCTATTCCATTGATCTATATTTCTATCTTTATGCCAGTATTGCACTGTCTTCATTGCTGTAGCTTTTTATTAAGTTTGAAATGGGAAAATGTGAGTGCTCTAACTTGGTCCTTTTTTTAGTATAATTTATTGTGAAATAATTTCACATTTACAGAAAAGTTGCAAGAAGAGTACAAAGAACTCATCTCCTTAAATCAGATTCTACAGTTGTTAACTTTTGACATTTTCTCCCTTTCTCCTCTATTATAATTATTCCTTTTCTGATCAGTCTGAGAGCAAGTTGCAGACATGTTGCTATTTCACCCCTAAATATTTCACTGTGTATTTCCTCAAAAAGAAGTATACGGTTCTATAACCTTTGTGCAAGCCTCCCAATCAGGATGTTAACACTGATACAACACTATCATCCAATCCACAGATGCCATTCAAATTTCACCCACTGCACAATGTCTCCTTTTCCTTTCTAGGCCAGGATCCAAATCTAGGATCATGCATTATGTTTCCTTATCATATCTCTTTGATCTGCTTAATCTGGAATATTTCCTTACTCTTTCTTGTCTTTCATTAGTGACCTTGACAGGATTTTTTCTTCCAGTTTTATTGAGATATAATTGGCATACAGCACTGCATAAGTTTAAGTTGTACAGAATGATTTGACTTACATCATGAAATGATTATCACAGTAAGTTTAGTGAACACCTATCATCTCATTTAGATACAAAATTAAAGAAATAGAAAAAAAATTTTTCCTTTGATGAGAATACCAATTTTGATCTTTTTTCTCAAGATGTTTGACTTTTCTAGGTTCCTTGCATTTCCATATGAATATTAGAAACAGCTTGCCAATTTAAAAAAAGGGCATCTGGAATTTTGATAATAACTCTCTTGAATCAGTAGATCACTTTGGGGTATATTGCTATCTTGACAATGCTAAACAATGCTAAGTCTAACAATCCATGAACTTGGGATGTCTTTCAATTGATTTAGGTCTTTGATGTTGTTCGACAATATTTTGTAGTTTTCAGTCTAAAAGTCTTACACTTATTTTGCAAGTCTTTCAAGACTTGCAAATTTAGCCTTGCATTACATTTATTCCTATTTTATTCTTCTTAATGTTCTTGTTAATGAAATTGTTTTTGTAATTTCATTTTCAGAGTATTCCTTACTGGCAAATAGGAATAAAATATATTTTGGTATATTGATTTATATCCTGTGTACCTTGCAACATTGCTGAATTCGTTTATTAGCTTGAATAGTTGAGTGCACGCATGTACGTGTGTGTGAGTGAGTGTATTCCTTAGGATTTTCTACATACAAGATCATGTCATATGTAAATAGAGGTAGTTTTACTTCTTTTCTAAACTGCATGCCTTTTATTTCTTTTTATTGTCTAATTGCCCTGACTGGAACGTCCAGTACAATGTTGAATAGAAGTAGTGACAACGGACATTCTGTTCTTGTTCCTGATCATAGGGGGAAAGCTTTCAGCTATTCATCATGAAATATGTTAGCTGTGGGATTTTTTGTAGGCCCCCTTCACCAGGTTAAGGAAGTTCTTTTCTATTCCTAGTTTGTTGAGAGTTTTTTTTTTTAAAACATGGAAGAGTACTAGTATTTGTCAAATGCTTTTTCTATGTCTACTGATATGGTCATGTATGTATTGTCCATTATTTTATTAATATGGTATATTACATTGATTAATTTTCGTATGTTAGACTAACCTTGCATTCTTGATATGTTAATATATCCCACTTGGTCAATACATAGTTATTTTTATATGTGTCTTTATTCAGTTTCTATTATTTCATTGAGGATTTTTAATCTATATCTATAAACAGTATTGGTCTGTAGTTTTCTTATAACGTCTTTGGTTTTGGTGCCAGGGCAGTACTAGCCTTATAGAATGAGAGGGGAAGTGTTGCCTCCTCTGCTATTTTTTGGAAAAAGTTTTTGAAAGATTAGTTTTAATTCTTCTTTAAACTTTAGGTGGAATTTACCCATGAAGCAGTCTGTGCCTGGGCTTTCCTTATAGGAAGATTTTTGATTATTAATTAAATCTCTTTACTGGTTACATATTCAGATTTTCCATTCTTCTTTCATCCTTTTGGTAATTTGTGTCTTTCTAGGAATTTGTTCATTTCTTCCAAGTTATCTAATTTTTTGCTGTATAGTTGTTCATAGTATTAACTTAAAATGTTTTTTATTTCTGTAAGGTCAGTATGTGATATCCTCTCTTTCATTACTAATTTTCATAATTTGAGCCTTTTTTTTCTATTTTTTCTTTGTTACCTTATCAAAAGGGTTGTCAATTTTCTTGATCATTTCAAAGAAATGACTTTTGGTTGTTTTGATTTTCTGGGTTGATTTTCTTTCCTGTATTTCATTTATTTCCACTCTAATCTTCACTCTTTCCTTCCTTGTGCTTGCTTTGGGGTTAAGTTTGCTTTTCTATTTTCCTAAGGTAAATTATTAAATTATTAATTTGAGGGGTTTTTTTTTTTAGCATTTACAGCTATGTATAAATTTCCCTTTCAGCCCTGCTTTCACTACACCATAAGTTTTGGTGTCTTTTGTTTTTATTTTGTTTCATTTCATTCAACTCAAAAGTATTTTCTAATTTTACTTGTGACTTTTTTTCTTTGGCCTATTGGTATTTAGGAGTATTTTGTATTTTAATTATTTTTCACATACTGGTGAATTTTCCAGATCTTTTTATTGTTAATTTCTAATTTAATTTTGTTGTGGTCAGAGACCATGCTTTGTTTGTACAATTTTAAATCTTTTGAGACCTGTCCTACTGTATGGTCTATCCTGAAGAATGTTCCATATGCACTTAATAAGAATGTATATTCTGCTGTTGTTGGGTGGAAGCGTGCTGTGGAAGTCTGTCAGGTCTACTTAGTTTATATTGTTGTTCAAATCTTCTATATTGCTGACTTTCTGCCTAGTTGAATTCATTATTAAAATGAGGTATTGAATTTTCTAACTATTATTATTACATTGTCTATTTTTTCCCTCTGTTTTCTTTGTTCTTTGTTTTCTGTTTGTTCTGCTTTTCCTTTCTGTGTTTTCTGTCAGTTTTTGTTTCAAGTATTTTGTGGCTCTGTTGTTAGGTGCATATATGTTTATACTTGTTATATGTTTCTGATAGATTTACCCTCTTATCATTACAATATGTCTCTTTAACTCTATTAACAATTTTTGTCTCAAAGTCAGATTATGGTGGCTGTTTTCCTGGTATATCTTTTTCCATGCTTTTACTTTTAACCTAAATATATCTTTAAATCTGAAATGTGTTTCCTTTGGACAGGATTTTGTTTTTTTAATAAAATCTGACAATCTTTGTCTTTTGATTGAATTGTTTAACTCATTCAGATTTAATGTAATTATTAATGTGATTGGATTTATTTTTGCCATTTTGCTTTCATTTTCTATGTCTCATGTCTTTTTTGTTCTTCTCTTCCTTCTTTACTGCCTTTTCTTGTATTCAGTGGATATTTTATGCTGTGCCAATCAGGTACTGTGAGTATCAGAACAGCTCTTTAGCAGCATCGAGATATGAGGGAATAGGGGACTGGAATTTTCACCAGCTGCTTTCCTGAATCCTCTCCATGGAGCAGGATCTGGGGATGGGGAATCAGTATGTATGGTATCTGCCAGTTTTCACCAATTGCCAAATCCACCTAGAATACCTCTTTTTAGCTCAGGGGAAGATGGGAGTTACCACTCTGCTGGAGAGCTTTCTAGAATAGCTCTTCTATAACACAGCACTGGTTAGGGGAGAGGGCTACAGGCTCTAAGTTGAGTGCAACTGTCTCCCACTCTTCTTACCATGTTCTGTAGATTTTGTGGAAAGAAGCATCTCAATTTGTTTTAAGCCCTTTGATCCATATCCAGAGAATTTGCTAATTTGACTAGTTTAAAAGATGTCTCTTTGAGGGAGAGGTTTCACCAAGCTCCTCACACTACATACAAGAACCAAATGCAAGTTTCCAGTTTGGGTCTGTTACAAATAAAGCTACTATGAAGAAGCATGTACACAATTTTGTGTGGATATAAATTTTCATTTCACTGGAATAAATGCCCAAAAGTGTGATTTCTGTGTTCTTTGGTAATTATGTTTAGTTTTTTGAAAAACTGGTTATTGGTGGATTGACCGCTGTATTAGTTTCCTATTGCTGATGTAGCAAATTACCACAGACTCAAATTTATTACCCTACAGTTCTGGGGGTCAGAAGTCCAAAATCAATTTCACTGGGCTAAAATCAAGGTGTTGACAGGCCTGAATTTCTTCTGGGGGTTCTAGGGGGGAATCCATTTCCTTGCCTTTTCTAGTTTCTAGATACCACCTGCATTCCATATCTCATGACCTCTTCTTCCATATTGAAACCCATCAGTGGCTGGTCAAGTCTTTCACATGATGCATTACTTCAATACTCCTCTTCTATAGTCAAAAATCCCTCAACATCCTTATAAGGGCAGTCATGATTACATCGGGACCACCCTGATAAGCTACCATAATCTCTTTATCTCAAAATCTATAACTTAATCACATCTGCAGAGTTCCTTTTACTATCTAAGGGAACATATTCACAACTTCTGGGCATTCAGACATCTAAATCTTTGCAGGAGGGTAAGGTATTATTCAGTCTATCACAGTCCTCTTATCGTTTTAAATGTCTCTGACACTGGTAATTTTCTTTGTCCTGAGTTGGTCTTTACCTGATATTAATATAGCCTGCTTTCTTTTGATTACTGTGTTTTCTTTTCCCTGGGTTTTTCTATGGGTTTTTTGTACCTGTTTTATAACTCCATTTTGATTTATCTGTAGTACTTTGGCTGTATCTTCTGTATAACTCTTTTAGTGATTTTTCTAGGAATAGCTATTTTATTTGTAGTTATCCATAATTTTACTCTTTCCACTGTTATTTCTTCCTTCCTGATGTCCCAAGGTTCCTTCTTTTATCATTTTCTTTCTCTTTAGAGAACTTACTTTAACCATTCTTTTAGGGTTGGTCTGCTGGTGAAAAATTCTTTTAGTTTTCTTTCCTCTTCATTCTTGATGGAAATCTTGTCTGGATATAGAAGTACAGGTTAACAGTCCATTTCTTTCATCACTTGAGAAATGTTGTGCCATTTCCTTCTGGACTCTGTGATTTCTGATAAGAAATCTGCTGTTATTTGAATCATTTTCCCCCTATACATTAGATGTTGTTTCTCTTTCATTGTTTTCAACAGTTTCTCTTTTTCTTTAGTTTTCAGAGGTTCAACTATGATGTGTCTTGGTATGAACTTCTTTGGGTTCTTTGAGTTCATCCATTGAGTTTTTTATTTCAGTCATTGTATTGTTCAGTTCTAAATTACCCACTTGGTTTTTCTTTATAGCTTGTATTTCTCTGCCAAGACTTTGTTTCCTTGCTGTGACTTTCTATTTTTTAATTTGCTTCAAATATGTTTATAATTGCTTGTTAAGCATTTTTATGGTGGTTGCTTTAAAATATTTGTCAGATAATTCTAGCATCCCTGTCATCTCATTGTTGGTATTTGTCTATCGTCCTTTTAAACTCAAGTTGAGATTTTCCTGGTTCTTGTTATAATGAGTAGTTTTCAATTAATATCTGTATGTTTTGATATTATAATATAATCTTATTCAAAACTTCTGTTTCAGTTGCTTCCTCTAACACTACTCTGGCAAAGGAAAGGGCAGTGCTGCTTTGTTACTACCAGGTGGAGGGTAGAAGTCAAGGTTCCCTGCTCAGTCGCTTGACACCCAAGGAGAGGAGGGCCCCTTTGCTATTCCTGGAGAAGAGTGGGAGTTTAGGTCCCCCATAGGCTTCTGCTTTTACAACCCTGGCTGGGAGAGGTAGGAGTACCTCATTAGTGCTCCCCACTAATGACCACTGTTGGGGCAGTGGGGGGGAGTGACCTTGTTACCATTTGATGATAATGAAAATCCTGACTCTCCACTAGGCCTTCTCAGATACCACCTTAGCAGGGAAGGGGAGGATCTGCCTCATTAACATCAGGTGGTGATGGATATTCATGTTCCCTATATGGTCTCCACTAATATCTTGGGGGCCAGGGCTCATTACCACCTGGCAGAGATGAAAGTTCTACCTTCTTTAACACTACCTTGGTGGGATGGGGAGTGTTAGAATACCTTACTTCAGCCGAGCTAGAGGGGAAGTGTAGGCTCTCCCCTCAGGCTTTGCTTGTGTGGGTGGGGTTATGGCCTCAGTTTTGTCTGTGGTGTTTGGCTATAGTAGAGTGGCTGTTGTATAAAAGTTTTGTGTCTTGCTAGGCTGCCCCTTTCCTGGTGTTTTGGCTAGAGAGAGCAGGCTTTTCTTGGGTCTTTGTCTTCACTGGTTGCCATTTCTGTGTTGCTAGCTTCTCCAGCACCCAGTCTAAGACATATGAGGCAAAAAGAAAATCCAGGGACCTCACTGCCATGTCATTCCTCAGGTCCTGTCGTCTCTAACTGGTCTGCCATCTTCTCTGCACCATCCAGAGTCTTCCTGTACTTATTTTCTATATAATATCCAGGCTTTTGAGCTATACTCAGTAGATGGAATTGGAAAAAGTATATCTACTTCATCTTTCCATAAGTGGAAGTCCTCCATCATATACTTTTATCATCCTTTACTGGTGATATATTTGTCTGACTCCCACACTAGAGATTATACAATACTTGAGGACAAGAACAATGTCTTTGCATATTTATACCCCTCATGGCCTAAGAGGGCACCTGCCTGGAGCATAGTGTTTCTTCAGGAAGTATTTGTTGACTGAGTTAAAACTTTGAATAACTTTTAGACTTCTTGCCCTTAAGAACAAAGTATCCTGGTTGGAGAAATATTAATTAAGTAATAGTTCATAATAGTACATGGTTAAATCCTAAATTATCCCAGGCCTTCATAGACTGGGCAGTTTATGTCCTTTATAGGTAAAATTTTCCATCTCTTTGAAATACTTGAAAATGAGGATATGTTCCTTATCTCTGCCCCCTAAATAGAATAGATCAATTCCTTCTCTGTGTCCCCACTGTACACACTTCTGTTATACTGCTTAAAACCATGTATTGCATTTATTTTTGTGTTTTTCTCCCACATTAAGTTGAGAGTTTCCTTAAAACCAGGGACCATGTTTTATTCATATTTGTATCTCAAGTCTCTCAGGCTCTTGAGATAGAGTATACGGTAGACACTTGAATGGTTGTTGAATGAATGAATGAGTGCTTTCTGTGACACCCATATAAGCAATTATAAGATTAAATTTTTTATGTTTACGTACTTATATTTAAATATATTTAGAGGGAAATTTATCATAACTATAGATTTTAAAATAATTGATTAAAAGGGTAATGTTAACATGCATTTTTTTCAAAACTTCATTTGAAAAAATTTTCTTTAAAGAATGACTCTTCTAGTGATTTGAAGTTTGAACCTTTATTGATATTTTTGATAATATTTCTGCAGTCCAGAAGAAATATTTGAAGAAATAATGACAGAATTTTCCAAAAATAATGACATACATCAAATCACAGATCTAAGAATCAGAAAAAACCTCATGTAAAATAAATACAACACACACACACACACACATACACACAAACACATCCCACTCCCTGGTACACATCATTTCCATACTTCTGAAAAAAAGAGAAAATCTAGCCAGAGAAGAAAGACGCATTACATAAGGAGTAAAAGAGATGAGAATTACATTATATTTCTCAGAAAGTACATAAACTAAATAATATTTCTTAAGGAGAGTATTCTTTGTGATTTTGCCTGTGACTCAGAGTTGTTAAATTATACTTCTTACTTGCTTTTCTTTTGAACAATTGAGGTTTCTCATCTTTAAAAACAAAAATAACCCCCAACTCCAAAATCTACACCTTATACTGGTAAAGGAAATATTTATTTGTGCCCTATACCAGATTTTATATCATGGTAATCACACTTCAGCTTCCTTATCAAATAGAGGTATGTAGTTACTTTTTTTAGGACTGTATCTTTAACATCATTCCACGATGGGGTGTTTGATTTGTCCTGAACCTCTGTTATGAACTTGTATTTAGGAATTTCTTATTGTATTAAAACCTAAATTATCTGAGGATTCTAGCTCTACAAAATGCCTCAAGTTCCGTTCGACTGCTGAAATAGTATTGATTACACACCAAGTACAGTACAGGTGTGCACAAATTCTACAACATCATTTCTGATCTAAAGGAGCTTACTGTTTTGTTGACGGAAGACATATCCACATGCAATGGATAATATAAGACAGCATATATTTAAATAATAAAACATGTAATATATATAAAAATCCTTAGCAATTCAAGAAGTAACCAACATATATTATGATAGTATAAGGCCCCTCAGAACTTGAATGGTAGCATTTAGTTTACTAAGAATGAAGAAGTTAGCTTGTCAGCAATGGCTTTGGGTTAACATTGTTATATGTTCTAGGAACTTAAGACAGGCTGACTAAATCAGAAAGGTTAATTTGGGTTTACTTATAGAAGATACAATTGGATTAGAAATAGGAAAATGGTGGAGTGTTTGAATGCTAGGATAAGTTGGAATTTTATTTTATTTTATTTTGGAATTTTATTTTGAAGGCAGCAAAAGCCATTGAAACAGATCCAAAATACTTTATGATTTTTTAAATTTAATGTAAAATATTACCAATGTACAAAGAGGTATTAGTGAACACTGCAAGTGCAGTTGAAGCCTCCTGTGTATCCTTCCAACTCTGATTGCATTCCCCTTGCTTCCTGAACTCCCCATAGCCACTCTCCTCACTTTTGTATTTAACATTGCTATGCTTGTTTTTAAGCGTTATATGAATTTTATTTATGCTACTTATGTTCTCCTGCATCTTGTTTTTATCAAAACATTGTTTGTGATATTTATTCATGTTTGTATGTGTAGCTCTAGTTCATTCCTTTCCATTGTGCGTAGTATTCTGCTCTAAGAATATACCACATTTACTTCTCTATTCTTTTAATGGATGTTGTGGTGACTTCCCCCACACATTTTTCTGTTACAAATAAGACTGTTATGAGCAATCATATGCAAGTCTCCTTGGGCTCGTGTGAGAGTTTCCCTGCTCTACCTGCTGTATGACTTTGGTCAAATCACTTAACCTGTCTAAACCTCATTCTGTAGCATTTTATACTAGGAAATATTAAAAGATAATCTATGCTGTGCACAATGCTATGCCCAGGCTATAGCAAATGTCCAGTAATTTCTAGCTGCTGTTTTTATCAGTATTTAAAAGGATCTTTATATTCCCAGCACCTAGTATAATGCTACATTTCTTTTGACCTTCAGTTCCCAATTTAAATCACACCTCCTTCATGCCAGTGGTCTGATAACCTGTTTCTCATGGCAGTGAACATCACTAGTCTCAAGCAAGTAGAATAGGAATTTGTTGTGTTATATTATCAATTTTTATTAAAATGAGTATATATTTACAGCCTTGTTTCTTCTTAGACTTATTTTGATTTCTTTCAGACCCTTGATGGTTATTCATGATGTTTTTAATAACAGAAATCATTTTTAAAAGTATAAAATATAATGTGTTTATTTGGTTACCATACCATTTATGTGTAATTTGAATGCAGAGATTGTTGCAGAGATTGTTTACTAAAAAACTATCCTGTGAAACATGACTTAAGTTTCTTTTAAGAATAACCCAGATTTAAGGATTCCATTGGTAAAATTCTAGTAGAGTGGGAATGAGATTTTCATTGATCATCTATAAAAGCCTAACTGATAAGAGTGTAAATTAAGGCATACTAGAGTCTCAAACCTTTAAGGATTGAGATGCTAAAGGCTTTATAGTTTGTGGCTGTTTTACCCCTATAGCTTTTTCACAAGTTGTTTATTTTTGATCTCAGTATTTCAGTCCTTTGAAATAGACTGTTTGAAATGCTGACATGGAAGGCCCAAATTGTACAGATACGTTTTCATAGTTTGATTATTTGTTCTTCAGTACCACTATCTTTTTCAAGAGTTTTATGAAAAAATACAGGCAGAGTTTTCAAATTCCCTATTTCAGCAAGGTATCTGCTTTTCATGTACCAGTATAATAAATAATGCTGTAGCTGATAGACTCTGTTCTCAGTAGATTAATGATAGTTTATTCTCTTAAAGATGATTCACCCACTCATTTTCTGAAGAAAATAAGCACCATGATATATACAGACTTGTTAGTGACTCACTGGTGATTACTTTAAAACAGGGCATCCTTGTGTAAGAGTTTTATGTTACTGTCGAGAAATATTAGCTGTTACACGATAGCTACAAAATGAAGCGTTAGCACCTTTTTCTTGTTTCAGTTTTACTCAGAAAAAAGATATGGTAATATCTCTGTTAAAACAGAAGATGAGTTCAGTAGCACTTGCCATTGTCAGAAATTTATTAGCCTTGGAAGTAGTACAAGGAGACACAGGAGTGCATTCCAGAAGTTAATAATGGGGAATTAAAATATGCTTTCATTGGCAAGAGTGGCTAGACCTGTGCTGCGTGACCCAAAGGAGTGGAACTAGGAGCCGTGAAAATTATATGGATATGTGTTTCAGTTCAGTCTATGGAGGAACTTTCTTAAAGAGCTGTAAAAAGATGGAATGATCTATTAGTGGAGTTTCCCATTACTAAAGGGGGTCATACATAAACTTTAGGGTCACTTAATAGTGTGTTACAGAAGGGATTCTATCATCAGAGGAATGGTTGGACCAGAAGACCTTTAAGGTCCCTTTGCATTCTGAGACTAAAACTCTAGTACAAAGAAGGTAGTATGCCTGAAACTCAGCACTATATTTTGAAACCAGTCTCTCTTTTACCATTTTATGTTGGTTTCAATAATCATTAGTTTACTCAGGAGCAGTACTTGATCTTTCAGGCCAATTTTTGTTCTTCCCATCTCCTACCTAATATTTCAGAAGAGGCTAAACTTTATCAGTTGTATAGTTATGCCCCTGTGTTTGGTTTCCTCTGGAGTATTTGTACTTTAGCTCGGTGGACAAAGGAAATCACCCAGTAAGTCACAGTCTTCTCTCCCCTGCCGATAAGGCAAGCTCTTAGCCCTTCAGATCTGCTAAGCAAAGGAAAGGGAGAAAGAAAGAAAAGTAGGAAATGGAGGTAAAATAAGGATTGAAAAATAATTGGAACAAATAGTCGCTGAAAAAAAAAAGGGTGGGGGAAAGAGGTGAGGACAAGAAAGAGCAAAAAGTGGGAGCAATTGGAGATGATTGGAGATGGGTAAGCTACTTTTTCTTCTACCAGGGATGGAAGACTGTAACTTTCCTCTCTTCCCTACCCAAGTCTCGTGGTCTCAAATCATAAACAGCCCTGTGGTGATGAGATTTTCGTTGTGAACAGCTCCTCAGGCACCAGCCCCACACTGAAAGGAATACTTCTTTTCATACCTTTCCAACTCCCCCCATTTCTGAATCTTTTGACCTCCAAAAAATGAAGCCTTTTTAAAACTATATTTAAGCAATTATGGTATAAAGGAATAATTTTTCCTACGGGATTCTTTAAGCAAGGTATTATTGACCATTCTAGCTAAAAATGCATCAATTTAGATAGAAAGTATTATATTTTAAGGTATTTATTTGATTTAGTATAATAATCACCACATTAATTTGGCCAAGAAGTTTTGTCATGGCACATTGAAAGTAGAATATTGTTTCTAGTAAGAAATAATCAGGCTTGCTCTGTTGTCCACTTAGCTATAGTCTTCAGAAGTTTGAAATTTAGTCAAGAAATGTGTTATAAGAATACTACCTTCCATTTATCTAGCACTAAACAGTTTATAAAATTTTCATGTATTATAGTATTTGATTCTTAGAACATTCTTGTGAGAATTTTTTGTAAGAAGAGAAATATTCTCTATTGCATTTATACTTGTATCAGGATAGGATGCATTTGTGATAAATTTTAGTTGTGGTGGGCCTGGATTTAATTGGGTCCCCAAATGCTTCAGAGAGTATGGTGGAGCCTGCAAGCATATGCAAAATTTTGAGAATAACTACATTTTGGGGGACCATAATTCATAGTTTTCATTGGATTCTCAAAAAATTAAGATCATTAAATCAGTCTTACAATTTCAGATCAGCTTTAGGACTTTTAGTTATCATTTGCCTTCACAAATACTTGGCACATAGGTAGTCAGTAAATGTTACATAGAAAAACTTGCTAGATTACCTATGTACACTGCCTTATTTAAACCTGTGAATGATTTTATTACTTTTTTTGAGATCCTTAGTCCTGCAAAGCCCTTTGAATACAAAGAGGCATAAGACTACTCACAAGGAACCTGCAGTTTAGTAGAAGAATAGGCTATATATATTTCAACGGGTAAATAAGAATGTAACATTATGTTTGTTTAATTCCAGATTAGTGTTTCATACAAATAAGAACTTTATGAACTCAGAGAGATGACTATGAGTGATCTAGTAGGACTTGAGCTAAACCTTCAAGGAAGGACAGAGTTTAGGCAGTGTATTCATTCAACAAATAGTTGTTGAGTACCTGCTACGTGCCAGGCACTGTTAGGTGCAGGAGAGGTGAAGACATTCTAGCAGGGAAAATGAAGTGAGTGAAGGCACTGAGGAAGGAATGTACTTGACATGTTTCAGCCTAGGAAGATTAATTTGGCTAGAGCCAGAGAGCCTAACAGGACATTGGTTCATAAGGCATTTGGTTTATAAGACATTTGGACGACACCAAAAAGTCCTTGAAATTTGGTCCTATCTAAAACGTCCATGAACATATTTGGTTTGTGCCAAATGGTTTTGGACAGGACCAAATATCAAGGACCTTTTGGCATGTCTTTTGGACGTTTTGCACAACACCAAATATCTGCTAATCCCAGAGGGTATATAGAGGAGGTTAAACTAAGATGGTTTATTTGTTTGTTGAACCAGGAGAATAAAGCCGTATTTTAGAAAGATTCATTTCATTTCCTGTATAGTTTACTTAATCCTATTTTGAAATTTAGCAGCAACTGAATTCTAAATGGACAACATCTTGAAAATCATCTCTTACTGGAGTATTACTATCTTCTCAAGTAAATAGAATGCTCTCAATATTCCTTTCTCACATCACTACAAGGTAGATATAGCCTAATTTCTTTGCTATAGATAGCACACGTTTGTAAATATGTATTGTGAAAGGGAGCTGTTAGGTGTTTTTTAAAATTTAGTTACTGATTTTGACAATAAGTTAGTATTTGTCTGACCCTGATTACCATAAACTTACTAAAGTTGAATTATGCCAATCTGTGTTACTATTTCTGGAGGATTTTTAAAAAAATGTTTACGTAACTGCTACATTCCCTGTTTTTATTTTTAATTTTCTACTTATATTTTTATGTATCTAAGGTAAACTTTTGACACTTTCAAGTGTTACTCAGTAACAATTACATCACAATTATTGAGTGTTCATAAATTCCAAAATAATTTTGTTCTTTCATACATCATAATTAAAGTACTAGGTGCTTGAAATGCTTTAACATTAATTAATGTTCTATAATTTAATAATACAGTAAAAACCATACCTATCCAAGCCACACTGAGGTGGGCAGTTATTTATTCTGTCTAATTTAAGATTGGCCTTTTAAGTGCCAGAACTTTAATTTTGATGAAGATTAGAGCTCAAGTGTACCATGTACTTCCCATCCATCTTAAACCTATTCATCATCATTCGATATCTTCATTGTTTAACTTTGCCGATTTTAATATGCTATAGCTGTTATTCTTAATGAAGATGCTATATAGATAGTGAATGGTATTGAACGCAGAAATAGCCTTAGGATACGCTATCTTGAAAACATTTCTGGTGTCATTTTCTTTTTTTGAAATAAAATATATGCAACTTCTTAGCTTTGTGGGCAGTGTCACATGCTCAATAAACTGAAGGCAGCCTTTTTCCAAGGGTTTTTCTGCCCTCCAAAGGTCATTGCTGTTACTTGTGTCCTTTTCCTTGTCTGCCCCATTGAAAATATTCTGTATGTTTCCTGCACCATTAACATAAGATACTTTCTGATGCATAGTAGTAGGCATTCAGAAAACATTATTTATCCCTTTCCTGTTACTAATGTATTAGAGCAGAAGTATTATTTTGTCATCACATTTATCTTCAGATAATTTCACTTTTACAGATGCACTATAGGTCACTACTTCCTCTTAGTATTCCTTGATATTTAATTTCCAAGAAAAGACCAGATCCTATGCACCATTTCAAATGGCATTTTAAATATAGGCAACAGAGCAGAGAGATGGAAGAACCTGGGTTTTTGATAAGTCACCAAATCAATCCTAAAGTTCTGTCTACTTCTAGACTTCCTATTACATGAAAGAATAATGTTTGTCATTGTTGAAGCCTGTTTAAGTTGGGGATTCGAAAACTTTAGCCAAAACCATCCTAAATCCCCAATATTGAATTTTTGTAAAGATTAAAAAACTCAGTGGATGTAAAGCACCTGGCACATAGTAAGTGCTCCATAAACACAGAACACCCTGTCTTCAGGGATCCTTTATATTTTCAGGGACATTATATTAAGGCATAGAACAGGTACCACTACCAGGTTGTAGAGCTGTTGCATTTTTAACTTCATTGCTGATTCTCTTTCTTTCCCAGCCATGGTGTGTGCCTCTGCTACTATCTTCTATTCTGCTTTTATTCTTTCTTATCTCTTACATTTCTTGTTACTTTTTCCACTTTTTGGCTTTTGTATAATAAATCTAGCCTTTTATAAACACAACTAGCCAATTGGAATACGCTTGCCTGTAATACTCAGCTCTTTGGTTCTTTTCCCTTTTGTCAGTTACTGGATGTTCAGGGACAGCTTCTTAGCCACAAGAGATTCTACAACATGAGGTCTTGTTTCTTTCCCCGCTACCCGCATTTTAGAACTCCTCTAGGTACCTAAAAGTTTTAGGTAGCAAAGGTCATACTGTACCTAATAATAAGCATGGTTTATGAAAGAGACAGATTTCTAAAAGCTGCAGGAAAATTAATCTTACTTTGGAGTCACACCATTTTTCTTAGTCAGCTCCAGCTGCTATAACAAAATACCCCAGACTGGCTGGTTTAAACAACAGGTATTTATTTCTCACAGTTCTGGAGGCAGGGAAGTCCAAGATCATGGTGCCAGCAGATTTGGTTGTTGATGAGGGCTCTCTTCCTGGGTTGCATACTGCCACCATCAAGCTGTGTGCTCTCATGACATCTTCTTTGTGCATGCTGCAGGGGAGGTGGGGAGAGTTCTCATGTCTCTTCCTTTTCGTATAAAGACACTAATCTCATTATGGGGGGGCTCCACCCTTGTGACATCTTCTGAACTTAATCACTTCGCAAAAGCCCCACCTCCTAATACCACCACAATAGGGGTTAGTACATCAACATAGGAAACTGGGGGGATACTATAAACATTCAGTCCATAGTACCATGTATATTTTTACATCTTAACATTAGGTAAGTTTGATGTCATTGGGAAAAAAAATATCTTTTCTTGCAGAATGTCTCCTGAGCACCCCGTTATTTCAGTTTGGGATTGCATTTGATCATCATGTGTCCCCATAGTGTTGTTAGACTAGAAGTAATAAAACTGCTATTCAAATATTTTATAAATATTATTTTAGAAAAACACTGGGTGATAGTGGATAACTATCATAGAAAGAAGCCTTGTGTTTATAGTACAAGTAACAGGTTTCATAATTTTGCCCAGGTGGTACTATTTTGGTTTTGTTTTTAGCAAAAATGTCAGTTCACGGCTAAGGGAAAAATAAGAACTTTCATGATTTGACAGTTTTTATGTCAAATAAACGAACAAATGTTTCTCTAATAGATTTTGGGTTTATTTGTAGACTTTTCATGACCATTAATAAATTACACCATGTTCGTATTTCATAAGCTTGGTGTTTCATACCATAACAAATTTCAGATGAGAGACCTGTTTGAGGCATAAATCTGGCTTATTCCAAGATTAAACCTATGGAATAATATATAATAATGTATAAACAAAGAGGTTATCCTCTTTTATTTTATTTATTTATTTATTTTTACATCTTTATTGGAGTATAATTGCTTTACAATGGTGTGTTAGTTTCTGCTTTATAACAAAGTGAATCAGTTATACATATACATATGTTCCCATATCTCTTCCCTCTTGCGTCTCCCTCCCTCCCACCCTCCCTATCCCACCCCTCCAGTTGGTCACAAAGCACCGAGCTGATCTCCCTGTGCTATGTGGCTGCGTCCCACTAGCTATCTACCTTAAGTTTGGTAGTGTATGTATGTCCATGCCTCTCTCTCACTTTGTCACAGCTTACCCTTCCCCCTCCCCATATCCTCAACTCCATTCTCTAGTAGGTCTGTGTCTTTATTCCTGTCTTACCACTAGGTTCTTCATGACATTTTATTTTTCTTAAATTCCATATATATGTGTTAGCATACGGTATTTGTCTTTCTCTTCTTACTTACTTCACTCTGTATGACAGACTCTAGATCTATCCACCTCATTACAAATAGCTCAATTTTATTTCTTTTTATGGCTGAGTAATATTCCATTGTATATATGTGCCACATCTTCTTTATCCATTCATCCGATGATGGACACTTAGGTAGTTTCTATCTCTGGGCTATTGTAAATAGAGCTGCAATGAACATTTTGGTACATGACTCTTTTTGAATTATGGTTTTGTCAGGGTATATGCCCAGTAGTGGGATTGCTGGGTCATATGGTAGTTCTATTTGTAGTTTTTTTTTTTTTTTTTTTTTTTTTTTTTTTTTTTTTTTTTTTTTTTTGCGTTATGTGGGCCTCTCACTGTCGTGGCCTCTCTCGTTGCGGAGCACAGGCTCCGGACATGCTGGCTCAGCGGCCATGGCTTATGGGCCTAGCCGCTCTGCGGCATGTGGGATCTTCCTGGACCAGGGCACGAACCCGTGTCCCCTGCATCGGCAGGTGGACTCTCAACCACTGCGCCACCAGGGAAGCCCTATTTGTAGTTTTTTAAGGAACCTCCATACTGTTCTCCATAGCGGCTGTACCAATTCATATTCCCACCAGCAGTGCAAGAGTGTTCCCTTTTCTCCACACCCTCTCCAGCATTTATTGTTTCTAGATTTTTTGATGATGGCCATTCTGACTGCTGTGAGATGATATCTCATTGTAGTTTTGATTTGCATTTCTCTAATGATTAATGATGTTGAGAATTCTTTCATGTGTTTGTTGGCAGTCTGTATATCTTCTTTGGAGAAATGTCTATTTAGGTCTTCTGCCCATTTTTGGATTGGGTTGGTTTTTTTGTTGTTATTGAGCTGCATGAGCTGCTTGTAAATTTTGGAAATTAATCCTTTGTCAGTTGCTTCATTTGCAAATATTTTCTCCCATTCTGAGGGTTGTCTTTTGGTCTTGTTTATGGTCTCCTTTGCTGTGCAAAACCTTCTAAGTTTCATTAGGTCCCATTTGTTTATTTTTGTTTTATTTCCATTTCTCTAGGAGGTGGGTCAAAAAGGATCTTGCTGTGATTTATGTCATGGAGTGTTCTGCCTATGCTTTCCTCTAAGAGCTTGATAGTTTCTGGCCTTACATTAAGGTCTTTAATCCATTTTGAGCTTATTTCTGTGTATGGTGTTAGGGAGTGATCTAATCTCATACTTTTACATGTACCTGTCTAGTTTTGCCAGCACCACTTATTGAGAGGCTGTCCTTTCTCCACTGTACATTCCTGCGTCCTTTATCAAAGATAAGGTGACCATATGTGCGTGGGTTTATCGCTGGGCTTTCTAACCTGTTCCATTGATCTATCTTTCTGTTTTTGTGCCAGTACTGTACTGTCTTGATTACTGTAGCTTTGTAGTATAGTCTGAAGTCAAGGAGCCTGATTCCTCCTGCTCCATTTTTCATTTTGAAGATTGCTTTGCGTATTCTGGGACTTTTGTGTTTCCATACAAATTGTAAAATTTTTTCTTCTAGTTCTGTGAAAAATGCCAGTGGTAGTTTGATAGGGATTGCGTTGAATCTGTAGATTGCTTTGGGTAGTAGAGTCATTTTCACAATGTTGATTCTTCCAATCCAAGAACATGGTATATCTCTCCATCTATTTATATCATCTTTAATTTCTTTCATCAGTGTCTTATAATTTTCTGCATACAGGTCTTTTGTCTCCTTAGGTAGTTTTATTCCTAGATATTTTATTCTTTTTGTTGCAATGGTAAATGGGAGTGTCTTCTTGATTTCACTTTCAGATTTTTCATCATTAGTGTATAGGAATGCCAGAGATTTTTGTGCATTAATTTTGTATCCTGCTACTTTACCAAATTCATTGATTAGCTCTACTAGTTTTCTGGTAGCATGTTTAGGATTCTCTATGTATAGTATCATGTCATCTGCAAACAGTGACAGCTTTACTTCTTTTCCGATTTGGATTCCTTTTATTTCCTTTTCTTCTCTGATTGCTGTGGCTAAAACTTCCAAAACTGTGTTGAATAAGAGTGGTGAGAGTGGGCAACCTTGTCTTCTTCCTGATCTTAGTGGAAATGCTTTCAGTTTTTCACCATTGAGGATGATGTTGGCTGTGGGCTTGTCATATATGGCCTTTATTGTGTTGAGGAACGTTCCCTCTTTGCCTACTTTCTGCAGGGTTTTTATCATAAATGGGTGTTGAATTTGGTCGAAAGTTTTCTCTGCATCTATTGAGATGATCATATGGTTTTTCTCCTTCAATTTGTTAATATGGTGTATCACGTTGATTTATTTGCATATATTGCAAAATCCTTGCATTCCTGGAATAAACCCCATTTGATCATGGTGTATGATCCTTTTAATGTGCTGTTGGATTCTGTTTGCTAGTATTTTGTTGAGGATTTTTGCATCTATGTTCATCAGTGATATTTGCCTGTAGTTTTCTTTCTTTGTGACATCCTTGTCTGGTTTTGGTATCAGGGTGATGGTAGCCTCGTAGAATGAATTTCGGAGTGTTCCTGCCTCTGCTATATTTTGGAAGGGTTTGAAAAGGATAGGTGTTAGCTCTTCTCTAAATGTTTTTTAGAATTCCCCTAGAAGCCATCTGGTCCTGGGCTTTTGTTTGTTGGAAGATTTTTAATCACAGTTTCAATTTCAATGCTTGTGATTGGTCTGTTCATATTTTGTATTTCTTCCTGATTCAGTCTTGGCACGTTGTGCATTTTTAAGATTTTGTGCATTTCTACTAGGTTGTCCATTTTATTGGCCTAGAGTTGCTTCTGGTAATCTCTCATGACCTTGTGTATTTTTTTAACATCTTTATTGGAGTACAATTGCTCTAAAATGGTGTGTTAGATTCTGCTTTACAACAAAATGAATCAGTTATATATGTACATGTGTTCCCATATCTCTGCCCTGTTGCATCTCTCTCACTCCCACCCTCCCTATCCCACCCCGCCAGGCAATCACAAAGCACCGAGCTGATCTCCCTGTGCTATGCGGCTGCTTCCCACTAGCTATCTACCTTACGTTTGGTAGTGTATATATGTCCATGCCTCTCTCTTGCTTTGTCACAGCTTACCCTTCCCCCTCCCCATATCCTCAACTCCATTCTCTAGTAGGTCTGTGTCTTTATTCCTGTCTTACCCCTATGTTCTTGACATTTTTTTTTTTTAATTCCATATATACGTGTTAGCATACGGTATTTTTCTGTCCGTTTCTGACTTACTTCACTCTGTATGACAGACTCTAGGTCTATCCACCTCATTACAAATAGCTCAATTTCATTTCTTTTTATGGCTGAGTAATATTCCATTGAATATATGTGCCACATCTTCTTTATCCATTCATCCGATGATGGACACTTAGGTTGTCTCCATCTCTGGGCTATTGTAAACAGACCTGCAATGAACATTTTGGTACATGACTCTTTTTGACTTATGGTTTTATCAGGGTATATGCCCAGTAGGGGGATTGCTGTGTCATATGGTAGTTCTATTTGTAGTGTTTTAAAGAACCTCCGTACTGTTGTCCACAGTGGCTGTATCAATTTACATTCCCACCAACAGTGCAAGAGTGTTCCCTTTTCGCCACACCCTCTGCAGCATTTATTTTTTGTAGATTTTTTGATGTTGGCCATTCTGACTGGTGTGAGATGTTATCTCATTGTAGTTTTGATTTGCATTTCTCTAATCATTAGTGACATTGAGCATTCTTTCAGCTGTTTGTTGGCAGTCTATATATCTTCCTTGGAGAAATGTCTATTTAGTTCTTCTGCCCATTTTTGGATTGGGTTGTTTGCTTTTTTGTTATTGAGCTGCATGAGCTGCTTGTAAATTTTGGAGATTAATCCTTTGTCAGTTTCTTCATTTGCAAATATTTTCTCCCATTCTGAGGGTTGTCTTTTGGTCTTGTTTATGGTTTCCTTTGCTGTGCAGAAGTTTTAAGTTTCATTAGGTCCCATTTGTTTATTTTTGTTTTTATTTCCATTTCTCTAGGAGGTGGGTCAAAAAGGATCTTGCTGTGATTTATGTCATGGAGTGTTCTGCCTATGTTTTCCTCTAAGAGCTTCATAGTTTCTGGCCTTACATTTAAGTCTTTAATCCATTTTGAGCTTATTTTTGTGTATGGTGTTAGGGAGTGATCTAATATCATGCTTTTACATGTACCTCTCCAGTTTTCCCAGCACCACTTATTGAAGAGGCTGTCCTTTCTCCCCTGTACATTCCTGCCTCCTTTATCAAAGATAAGGTGACCATATGTGTGTGGGTTTATCACTAGGCTTTCTATCCTGTTCCATTGATCTGTCTTTCTGTTTTTGTGCCAGTACCGTACTGTCTTGATTACTGTAGCTTTGTAGTATAGTATGAAGTCAGGGAGCCTGATTCCTCCAGCTCCGTTTTTCATTCTCAAGATTGCTTTGGCTGTTCTGGGTCTTTTGTGTTTCCATACAAATTGTGAAATTTTTTCTTCTAGTTCTGTGAAAAATGCCAGTGGTAGTTTGATAGGGATTGCATTGAATCTGTAGATTACTTTGGGTAGTAGAGTCATTTTCACAATGTTGATTCTTCAAACCCAAGAACATGGTATATCTCTCCATCTATTTATATCATCTTTAATTCCTTTCATCAGTGTCTTATAATTTTCTGCATACAGGTCTTTTGTCTCCTTAGGTAGGTTTATTCCTAGATATTTTATTCTTTTTGTTGCAATGGTAAATGGGAGTGTCTTCTTGATTTCATTTTCAGAGTTTTCATCATTAGTGTATAGAAATGCCAGAGATTTCTGTGCATTAATTTTGTACCCTGCTACTTTACCAATTTCATTGATTAGCTCTACTAGTTTTCTGGTAGCATGTTTAGGATTCTCTATGTATAGTATCATGTCATCTGCAAACAGTGACAGCTTTACTTCTTTTCCGATTTGGATTCCTTTTATTTCCTTTTTTCTCTTATTGCTGTGGCTAAAACTTCCAACGCTATGTTGAATAAGAGTGGTGAGAGTGGGCAACCTTGTCTTGTTCCTGATCTTAGTGGAAATGCTTTCAGTTTTTCACCATTGAGGATGATGTTGGCTGTGGGTTTGTCATGTATGGCCTTTATTATGTTGAGGAATGTTCCCTCTATGCCTACTTTCTGCAGGGTTTTTATCATAAATGGGTGTTGGATTTTGTCAAAAGTTTTCTCTGCACCTATTGAGATGATCATATGGTTATTTTCCTTCAATTTATTAATATGGCATATCAGGTTGATTGATTTGCGTATATTGAAGAATTCTTGCAATCCTGGAATAAATCCCACTTGTTCACGGTGTATGATCCGTTTAATGTGCTGTTGGATTCTGTTTGCTAGTATTTTGTTGAGGATTTTTGCATCTATGTTCATCAGTGTTATTGGCCTGTAGTTTTCTTTCTTTGTTACATCCTTGTCTGGTTTTGGTATCAGGGTGATGGTGGCCTCGTAGAATGAGTTTGAGAGTGTTCCTCCCTCTCTTATATTTTGGAAGAGTTTGAGAAGGATAGGTGTTAGCTGTTCTCTGAATGTTTCATAGAATTAGTCTGTGAATCCATCTGGTCCTGGGCTTTTGTTTGTTGGAAGATTTTTAATAACAGTTTCAATTTCAGTGCTTATGATTGGTCTGTTCATATTTTCTATATCTTCCTGATTCAGTCTTGGCAGGTTGTGCATTTCTAAGAATTTCTTCCAGGTTGTCCATTTTATTGGCATAGAGTTGCTTGTAGTAATCTCTCATGATCTTTTTTATTTCTGCAGTGTCAGTTGTTACTTCTCCTTTTTGATTTCTAATTCTATTGATTTGAGTCTTCTCCCTTTTTTTCTTGATGTGTCTGGCTAATGGTTTGTCCCTTTTTTTATCTTCTCAGAGAACCAGCTTTTAGTTTTATTGATCTTTGCTGTCATTTCCTTCATTTCTTTTTCATTTATTTCTGATCTGATCTTTATGATTTCTTTCCCTCTGCTAACTTTGGGGTTTTTTTCTTCTTTCTCTAATAGCTTTAGGTGCAAGGTTGGGTTGTTTATTCGAGATGTTTCCTGTTTCTTAATGTAGGATTTTATTGATATAAACTTCCCTCTTAGAACTGCTTTTGCTGCATCCCATAGGTTTTGGGTCATCCTGTCTCCATTGTCATTTGTATCTAGGTACTTTTTGATTTCCTCTTTGATTTCTTCAGTGATCATTTCGTTATTAAGTAGTGTATTGTTTAGCCTCCATCTGTTTGTATTTTTTACAGGTCTTTTCCTGTAATTGATATCTAGTCTCATAGCGTTGTGTTCGGAAAAGATACTTGATACAATTTCTGTTTTCTTAAATTTACCAAGGCTTGATTTGTGACCCAAGATATGATCTATCCTGGAGAATGTTCCATGAGCACTTTAGAAGAATGTGTATTCTCTTGTTTTTGGAAGGAATGTCCTATAAATATGAATTAAGTCCATCTTTTTTAATGTATCATTAAAAGCTTGTGTTTCCTTATTTATTTTCATTTTGGATGATCTGTCCATGGGTGAAAGTGAGGTGTTAAAGTCTCCTACTATGACTCTGTTACTCTTGATTTCCCCTTTTATGGCTGTTAGTTTTGCCTTATGTATTGAGGTGCTGGTATGTTGGGTGCATAAGTGTTTACAATTGTTATATCTTCTTCTTGGATCAATCCCTTGATCATTATGTAGTGTGCCTCTTTGTCTCTTCTAATAGTTTTCATTTTAAAGTTTATTTTGTCTGATATGAGAATTGCTCCTCCAGCTTTCTTTTGGTTTCCATTTGCATGGAATATCTTTTTCCATCCCCTCACTTTCAGTCTGCATGTGTCTCTAGGACTGAAGTGGGTCTCTTGTAGACTGCATATATATGGGTCTTTTTTTTGTATCCATTCAGCCAATCTGTGTCTTTTGGTGGGAGCATTTAGTCCATTTACATTTAAGGTAATTATTGATATGTATGTTCCTATTCCTGTTTTCTTAATTGTTTTGGGTTCGTTATTGTAGGTCTTTTCCTTCTCTTGTGTTTCTTGCCTAGAGCAGTTCCTTTAGCATTTCTTGTAAAGGTGGTTTGGTGTTTCTGAACTCTCTCAGCTTTTCCTTGTCTGTAAAGCTTTTCATTTCTCCATCAAATCTGAATGAGATCCTTGCTGGGTAGTGTAATCTTGGTTATAGGTTTTTCTCCTTCACCACTCTAAATATGTCCTGCCAGTCCCTTCTGGCTTGCAGAGTTTCTGCTGAAAAATGAGCTGTTAACCTTATGGGGATTCCTTTGTGTGTTATTTGTTTTTGTTTCCCTTGCTGCTTGTAATATGTTTTCTTTGTATTTAATTTTTGACAGTTTTACTAATATGTGTCTTGGCGTATTTCTCCTTGGATTAATCCTGTATGGGGCTCTCTGTGCTTCCTGGACTTGATTAACTATTTCCTTTCCCATATTAGGGAAGTTTTCAAGTATAATGTCTTCAAATCTTTTCTCAGTCACTTTCTTTTTCTCTTCTTCTGGAACCCCATTAATTCGAATATTCGTGTGTTTAATGTTGTCCCAGAGGTCTCTGAGACTGTCCTCAGTTCTTTTCCTTTTGTTTTCTTTATTCTGCTCTGCAGTAGTTATTTCCACTATTTTATCTTCCAGGTCACTATCCGTTCTTCTGCCTCAATTATTGTGCTATTGATCCCTTCTAGAATATTTTTAATTTCATTTATTGTGCTGTTCATCGTTGCTTGCTTCATCTTTAGTTCTTCTAGGTCCTTGTTAAATGTTTCTTGCATTTTGTCTATTGTATTTCCAAGATTTTGGATCATCTTTACTATCATTATTGTGAATTCTTTTTCAGGTAGACTGCCTATTTCCTCTTCATTTGTTAGGTCTGCTGGGTTTTTATCTTGCTCCTTCATCTGCTATGTGTTTATCTCTCTTCTCATTTTGCTTATCTTACTGTGTTTGGGGTCTCCTTTTTGCAGGCTGCAGGTTCGTAGTTCCCGCTGTTTTTGGTGTCTGTCCCCAGTGGCTAATGTTGCTTCAGTACGTTGTTTAGGTTTCCTGGTGGAGGGGACTTGTGCCTGTGTTCTGGTGGATGAGGCTGGATCTTGTCTTTCTGGTGGGCATGTCCACGTCTTGTGGTGTGTTTTGGGGTGTCTGTGGACTTATTATGATTTTAGGCAGACTCTCTGCTAGTGGGTGGGCTTGTGTTCCTGTCTTGCTAGTTGTTTGGCATAGGGTGTCCAGCACTGTAGCTTGCTCGTTGTTGAGTGAAGCTGGGTGCTGGTGTTGAGATGGAGATCTCTGGCAGATTTTCGCTGTTTGATACTATGTGGAGCTGGGAGGGCTCTTGTGGACCAGTGTCCTGAAGTTGCCTCTCCCACCTCAGAGGCACAGCACTGAATCCTGGCTGCAGGACCATGAGCCTTTCATCCACAGGGCTCAGAATAAAAGGGAGAAAAAAGTAGAAAGAAAAAATTAGTAGAAGTAGAAAGAATGAAAGAAATAAAGAAAGAAGGAAAGAAGGAAAGAAAGAAAGAAAGGAGGGAGGGAGGGAGGACGGAAGGAAGGAGGGAAGGAAGGAAAAAAAGAAAGAAAGAAGATAAAGTAAAATAAAGTAAGATAAAATATAATGAAGTGATTAAAATAAAAAATAATTATTAAGAAAAAAAAGACGGACAGATAGAACCCTAGGACAGATGGTGGAAGCAAAGCTATACAGAAACATTCTCACACAGAAGCATACACATACACACTCACAAAAAGAGGAAAAGGGGAAAAAATCATAAATCTTGCTCTCAAAGTCCACCTCCTCAATTTGGGATGATTTGTTGTCTATTCATGTATTCCACAGATGCAGGGTACATCAAGTTGATTGTGGAGCTTTAATCCGCTGCTTCTGAGGCTGCTGGGAGAGATTTCTCTTTCTCTTCTTTGTTCTCACAGCTCCCAGGGGCTCAGCTTTGGATTTGGCCCTGCCTCTGCGTGTAGGTCGCCGGAGGGCATCTTTTCTTAACTCAGACAGGAAGGGGTTAAAGGAGCAGCTGCTTCGGGGACTCTGGCTCACTCAGGCCGGGGAGTGGGGGGGGGGGCACGGAGTGCAGGGCGAGCCTGCAGTGGAAGAGGCCAGCGTGACGTTGTACCAGCCTGAGTGAGGCACGCCGTGCGTTCTCCCAGGGAAGTTGTCCCTGGATCCCGGGACCCTGGCAGTGGTGGGCTGCACAGGCTCCCCGGAAGGTTGGTGTGAATAGTGACCTGTGCTCGCACACAGGCTTCTTGGTGGCAGCAACAGCAGCCTTAGCGTCTCATGCCCGTCTGTGAGGTCTGCGCCTTTAGCCGCGGCTCGCGCCCGTCTCTGGAGCTCCTTTAAGCAGTGCTCTTAATATTACCCTCTGCTCGCGCACCAGGAAACAAAGAGGGAAGAAAAAAATCTCTTGCCTCTTCGGCAGGTCCAGACATTTCCCTGGACTCCCTCCCGGCTAGCCGTGGTGCACTAACCCCCTGCAGGCTGTGTTCTCGCCACCAACCCCAGTCCTCTCCCTGCACTCCGACCGAAACCCCCCAAGCCTCAGCTCCAAGCCCACCCCGCCCCATCGGGTAAGCAGACCAGCCTCTTGGCACTCACCAGCCTGATCCTCTGTGCGGGAATCTCACCGCTTTGCCCTCCGCACCCCTGTTGCTGTGCTCTACTACACGGCTCCAAAGCTTTCTTCTCCGCCACCCGCAGTCTCCGCCTGCGAAGGGGCTTCCCAGTGTGTGGAAACCTTTCCTCTTCACAACTCCTTCCCGCTGGTGCAGGTCCCGTCCCTATCCTTTTGTCTCTGTTTATTCTTTTTGCTTTTTCCCTACCCAGGTATGTGGGGAGTTTCTTGCCTTTTGGGAGTTCTGAGGTCTTCTGCCAGTGTTCAGTAGGTGTTCTGTAGGAGTTGTTCCACGTGTAGATGTATTTCTGGTGTATCTATGGGGAGGAAGATAATCTCCGCGTCTTATTCTTCCGCCATCTTCCTCTCATCCCCCTCCTCTTTTATTTTTTATTGAAGTATAGTTGATGTATAATATTATATAAATTACAGGTGAACAGTATAGTGTTTCACAACTTTTGAAGGTCATGTCCCATTTATAGTTATAAAATGCTATATTCCCTGTGTTGTACAGTATATCCTTGTAGCTTATTTTATATGCACTAGTTTGTACCTCTTAATCCCCTACCCCTGTACAGTCACTTTCCCTCCCTCTCCCCACTGGTAACCACTGGTTTGTTCTCTATATCCGTGAGTCTGCTGCTTTTTTGTTATATTCACTAGTTTGTTATATTTTTTAGATTCCACATGTAAGTGATATTTGTCTTTCTCTCTCTGACTTATTTCACTTAGCATAATGTCCTCCAAGTCTATGTTGCTGCAAATGGCAAATTTTCATTCTTTTTTATGGCTGAGTAATATTCCATTGTGTGTGTGTCTCTGTGTGTGTGTGTGTGTGTGTGTGTGTGTGTGTGTATACATACATCTTTATCGATCTATCTGTTGATGGACACTTAGGTTGCTCCCATATCTTGGCAATTGTAAATAATGATGCTGTATGAACATTGGGGTGCATGTAAAATTTCAAATTAGTGTTTTTATCTTTTTCAGATATATACCCAGGAGTGGAATTGTTGGGTCATATGGTACTTCTGTTTTTAGTTTTTTTGAGAAGCCTCCGTACTGATTTCCACAGTGGCTGCACCACTCTACATTTCTACCAACAGTGTACAAGGGTTCCCTTTCAGAGAGGTTATCTTGGATATACTAATTATTATCCCCATCTCTAAGTTTTAACACTTCAGGAGAGTGGTAATGATCTGTAGGCCAAATGAAAATCTAAAGAATGGATAAAGGTGATATGATTACTTCATATTTTAAACCTTACATCTTACATTTGTCCAAGGATAGGTTACTTTGACCTGATGCTTTACTATCATGTTAGTTTATACTAAAACATGTACTTGATACAAGGCTGGAGTAAAGTAGCTACAACAACTGCTAAGATTTAGTCCTTGTCTTTAAGGAAAATGCCCTTGGAAGTAGTACAGGAGACACAGTATTATAGGTTTGTTTTCATGATTTTATGAGACTATTTTCTGATTTATAGATTTAGATCATCTTTTAGAACCATTCCTATAAAAGGATAAAATTTCTTATTTTCCTATTTTCCTTTTACTTTCTTGAAAATGTAATGCCATTATATTCTTCTACAGTGGTATAAACAGTATCCAGTTCTTCCTTCTGCTGTTTTCAGGTTAGCATATATGCCCTGAATGGATGGATATAGAGTTAAAACTGGTAAGTTTGAAAGCAAAAATCATATAAATCATTTTCTTTTCTTATTGAATAAATTTGACATGTAATGTTGTGTAAGTTTAAGGTGTACAGCGTGTTACTTTTATACATTTATATGTTATAATATGACTGCTGTTATAATAATATTTATCAAATTACATAATTACAGTACAATAGTGTCTTTATTGTGCATTAGATCTCTGTGGCTTATTTACTAATAAGTTTGTACCCTTAAAACCCATCAATCTTATTCCCCTCCCCCACTTCCCTCAGTAACCATCATTTTACTCTCTGGTTTTTACAGGTTTGACTTTTTTAGATTTCACATATAAATGACATCATCCAGTACTTTTGCTTCTCTGACTTATCTGGCTTAGTATAATGTGCTCAAAGTCCATCCATGTTGTTGCGAATGGTATGATATCCTCCTTTCTCATGGATGAATAATATTCCATTTGGTACGTGTACCACATCTTTTTTATCCATTCATCCATTGGTGGGTTTTTGGGTTTTTTCCGTATCTTGGCTGTTGTGAGTAATGCTGTGATAAACATAAGAGTGTATATATCTCATCAAAATCTTTTTTAATTGATTAATTAATTAATTTTTTAAAATTTTTGGCTGCATTGGGTCTTCATTGCGGCATGCAGGATCTTCTTTGAGGCATGGGAGATCTTTGTTGTGGCGTGTGGGCTTCTCTCTAGTTGTGGCGTGCAGGTTTTCTCTCTCTAGTTGTGGTGCGTGGGCTCTGTAGTTTGCAGCATGTGGGCTGTCTAGTTGAGGTCCGCGAGTTCAGTAGTTGTGGCCTGCAGGCTTAGTTGCCCTGTGGCATGTGGGATCTTAGTTCCCTGACCAGGGATTGAACCCACGTCCCCTGCATTGGAAGGCAGATTCTTTACCACTGGACCACCAGGGAAGTCCCCTCATCAAAATCTTAATCTCTTCTTTTTGATAGAATCATAAGAAAATCCTAAAGTTTGGAGCTCTAAGGCAGTGCTGTCCAATAAAACTTTCTTCAGTGGTGAAAATGTTCTATTTCTGTTCTGTCCAGTATGGTACCCACTGGAGTCACATGTATCTCCTGAGGCCTTGAAATGTGGCTAAGGGAATGAAGTGGCCTTATTTTTCCAGCTCTCATACTGTGAACAAGTGTCCCTTTTGTGGTAAATAGTGCTAAGTGTTTTCACTTTTTTTTTTTTTGGAAAAACTGAATTTTTAGTCTTTAAGTTTTCATTAATTGAAACATAAATTTAAATAACACATGTGGATATTGTCTACCTTATTAGATAGTGCAATTCTAAGGCCCTAAGAGATTATCTGCTCAAGGTCTTTCATTTTACAAATAAAGACGCTTTGGCCCAGAGAGATGACATGACTAACTAGAGATTATATAGTTGTTCAAGAACAGAGCTGGGACTAGACACAAGTGTCTTGATGGCCATGTCAGTGGTATTACTAGATCACTTTGAAATTTTAAGTTGCTAATCAAATTGGAATTATTACTTTTATTCCATTTATTGTGTTTAGTAATAATTACCCATTTTTCCTATCCTTTCTACTGCTTCCTCTCCTTCACACACACTTACATTATCTCCATTTTAAAAAAATGGTGTCTTTTTCAGCTCGGTGCTTTGTGACCACCTGGAGGGATGGGATAGGGAGGGTGCGAGGGAGAGAGATGCAAGAGGGAAGACATATGGGGACATATGTATATGTATAACTGATTCACTTTGTTATAAAGCAGAAACTAACACACCATTGTAAAGCAATTATACTCCAATAAAGATGTTAAGAAAAAAAAATGCTGTCTTTAGGAAGAAGTTTTTATTTTTTATTTTTTTAGGAAGAAGGTTTTTAAATTCATTTATTTAAGTAAGAGGTAATTTTTAGTTGTGTATGTTTTTAAATGACTTTTAAATTCTTGAAATTCCCTCTGTGGTCTTCGCATTTAAGATGTTCGGTGTGAGTAAAAGTGTGATTCTGATTATATAATCTAGAGTATTATTTCAATATAAGGTAATTATTTGTTGGTGACTTTCCTTCTGGTTTTTAGAGAAACAAAATGGCAATATCTTATCTGTAGTAAATTATATACTTGGAAATTATCACTGAACTTTAGAATCATGCATTGTCAAAATTAGAAGGAAGTGTAGACATTTTGTAGTGCAGCTTCCTTTCACAAATGGGCAATCTGACACACAGTGAGGGGGAATTAACTTGTAAAAGGTGACATAGTGAATTATTAGCAGAGCACAGACTAGAACACAGCTTTTCCAATTCACAGCCTGGTGTTCTTTCAACTGTATCACTACTTCCTCTCAGATCTTCACAAGTAAACAACTCAAAAGGCACTACAGCATACAAAGTTCTGTTAAGCTGCTGTACTGAACTTTGATGACTAATGTCAACTTGTCACAACTCATTGGGTGCTGGAAATAGACTCATCAAGTTCTTGAGCCAAATATTTTAAAGCAGTTTACACTTGCAATATTGCAAGCACAATTGAATTTTCTTACAAATCTCAACTCGAAGGTCTATCTGGCTGTTTGCGTGGGGTACTTTGTTGCATAGCTATATTCCAGTACACCATGGTGTCTTTTAATGTATTTCTCCGTCTTCTATATTTCCTGTATCATGATAATATAATCAACTGATAAATCTTATTCCAATTCAGAACTACAGGATCTTGCTTTAACTTCATTAATCTTACATCTTTCTCCCACACTGAAAATCCCAATCTTTAAAATGCCAGCATATTTAAATGTCTCCTTGTATAACACACAGAGCAGGTTCATAATAAAGTATCAAAACTGCCACTAACAATATGATTATTAAGTTTTAAGGTTTGTTTGTTTGTTTGTTGATGTTCTCTTTGTCCTTTGGATATAGCCCAATTACTGGTTGTAAGTTCATTTTGAATTGTTCCTGTCTGTGTGATCATTGCCTCAACATTGTTTATTTCATTTTCCTTTTAGTTTTTAGGGCTTACCTTTCTAAATTTCAGTTTTGTTTTATACTTATCACAGGACTCTTGATTTAATAAAATAGCATTTACTACATGATAATATATCTCTAAAGCAGAATTAATGATTAGGACTGATTTTAGATTAGCCTATAATAATTATATGCTCTTTCTTACAAAATAAGTAACAAAAATTCTTATAGGAGAGAAGTTTAAATTTCAATTTTGTTAGTAAAGAAGAGAAAACAGATATGTTTGTACTCCCAAGTAAAGTTGGACCAGTTAATTCTCTGCCTTATTTTTCCAGCTCTCATACTGTGAACAAGTGTCCCTTTTGTGGTAAATAGTGCTAAGTGTTTTCACTTTTTTTTTTTTGGAAATGCTGCTATTTGAAATGTCTCCATGCATAGTGCAGAAGTGCTATCTAGTGTTCTTAAGTGCAAGAAAGCTGTGATATGCCTTAGGGAGAAAATATGTATGTTGGATAAACTTCATCGTGGCATGAGTTAGAGTGCTGTTGGCTGTGAGTTCAATGTTACTGAATCAACAATATATAGTAAACAAGGTGTCTTTAAACAGAAACACATATAAAACAAGGTTATGTATTGATCAGTTGATGAAAATGTAACCAGAGGTTCACAAGAAATTAACCCTGTATTTTCCCTAGGAGTAGTGTTCATTATTCCCTAAATCAGTGTTCAGGGCTACTTTATGGAATATAACTACTGCAAATAATGCGAATCAACTATATTTTGATTACAGAAGTAATTGGAAGGGTTGAGTCTCATGGGGGAGTTAACTGATGCTCATCTTCAGTCTTGCTCTTTGTAAATCTCTATATGATAGAATTCTGTTCTAGGGCCTGTTTGTTATCTTTAATAGGAAGATAATTGATTTTAAACAAGACACATAATTTTGAATTGACAAGTCATTATTTTGAAGTTACAAATAATTTTAACTCAAGGTCTTACCTTGTGAAAACTAGGATTGCCTCTGCCCAATTTTAATACTATTTAACTAACAGCCTTATGAGCCTGTAAATTTTATAATACCCCCAAGCTCTGATGTTCTTCAAATACCTTATTTTATTTTCTAAATTAGGCATTGGCAATTGTTTTTTCTATAAAGGGGCAGATAGTAAATATGTTAGACTTGTAGGACACAAAAGGTCACATATTCTTCTTTGTTTTCTGTTTGTTTATTTTGTTTTTATAAATTTTTAAATATGTTTTAAGAAAAAGCATTTTTAGCTCAGAGTCCAGACCAGATTTAGCCCAGATCTGTAGTTTACCAATCCATATTCTAATTTTTTCAGTGTGGTATATAATCAGCTGTCTCTCTGGATAGTGATGCCTTTTTCATCAGTATAACCTGTGTTTTGAAAAGGCCTGAGTGTGCCAATCTGCCTCTTTTCTTTTCTTTTTTTGCGGTATGCGGGCCTCTCACTGTTCTGGCCTCTCCCGTTGCGGAGCACAGGCTCCAGACACGCAGGCTCAGCGGTCATGGCTCATGGGCCTAGCCGCTCCGCGGCATGTGGGATCTTCCCGGACCGGGGCATGAACCCGTGTCCCCTAGCATCGGCAGGCGGACTCTCAACCACCGCACCACCAGGGGAGCCCTGCCTCTTTTCTTTTGATCAAAGTCTTGGCCTTTTTTGTTTAGAGGCAGTAAGTATGCTATGTTTTTTATTGTTATTATGGCCCTCACTAGAGCCTGATTAACATCAAATACATGTGAGAAGAAAAATGGGGAGTAAGCACCACCACTTAACATCTTTATTCAGCAATCAGAAAGAATGGGGAGCTAGAATTAATTGCCCGTTTACCAAGTGCAAGCCATTTTTATGTAATTCTTTAATCCTCAAGATAATCATAAAAAGGAAGGCATTCCCATTTCTTTTCAGATATATAACCTGAGACTCTTAAGATAGCTCTGTCCAGTAGAAATTTCTTCAGTGATGGAAATATTGTATATCTGTGCCCTACATTATGCTGTTGAGCACTTGAAATGGGGCTAATGTGACTAAGGAACTAAATTTTAAATTTTATTTATTTTTAATAAATTTAAATTTAAATAACCATATGCATCTAGTAATTACCATATTGGGCAGCATAATTCTTAAGAGCTTAAGTAACTTGCCCAGATTTAGATAGTAAGTTCCACAACTTGAGTTCAAAACAAGGTCTGTGCAACTCCTAAGCTTATGTTTTTACCATTATGCCACACTGCCTTATTAATAAAAGTCAAGGTGGATGGACCCTGCCCTATAGAGTAGAAAATGTAGCAAAGATACTTAAGCATTTTTCAAGGTATACTGTATTAACTTTTTAGGCCACTAGTTCAATTAGTCAGTCCACACTCTGGAGCAGTCGATCATAGTTATTAAGTAATACCTAAGAATTTATTTTATAGTCTACATGCTATTATTTTTCCATTATGTGAAATAAAATAACTATACTAAGAACATAGGGTATTGAAATTTTTTCAGATATTAGCATACTTCAAATGTTCTATCTAGGGAGTAAGGTCTAATCCGGTATTTTTAAAATAGGTTTTAAATATTGTAAGAATTGACATGCTTCAAATAATCAGAGCTTTATTGAAAATTTTTTTCAGGTACACGGGAGAATATCCATTGCTGGCATCCATTTTAATATGTTTTTTATTGATACCCGACATTAGATACTGAGTGGAAATCTTATTTCATTAGTGAACACCAACTGTGTGTAAGAAATCAGAAGTGATGCCTTTTGGAAGGCAGGCCTAGATAAATTGTTCTGTGATGCTGACTTATGTACTAGAGGGAGGCTTGAAGGGGAAAAACAGTGAACACAATTTCTTTTATTAGTGTTGAGTCTTCCTTTTACCCTATATTTCTGGAGTCTCAATCTAAATCAGAATCATGCCTAGTTTAAACAGGAAATTGCTTAACTAGTGCCTGCAGCTTCCCGTATTCTGTCCAGAAAATATTGAAAAATATGTCAGAAATGAAGTGCAGACACGATCACTGTTATTCAATAAGATTTGGAATCCTTTGGCCAGTGTTTCTTCCAGTTCTTGAACAATTCCACTTATGTGTAAGCCAGAGAGACCTCTTCCCTCTGGATGTCTTTGGTCAATTTCAGCAGGCCTCCTTCTGAGTCTAAAGAATCAAGCTCTTAAAATAGTCATTCCCTGGAAAGCTTTTCATTTGGCCTTGTTGAATGAATAATCTTTAGGAATTATTCTGTACCTGGATAAACACTGGAACACTTTGTTCTTAGAGCCAGTAATTTTCCTGCATTCTTAATTCAAATCAAGTTATATCTAAAACTAAGGTCACTTTTGGCTTTAGATCAAGCATGAAATAGGTAAAAAGGAATAAGTTAGGGGCATAAGATTTGTAATGGTAGGTTGTTATTTTTTATAAATAATGTAATTATAAATTTTATTTCAAGATACAACCTGAATCACCCAGTACTCCAGATCACCCTTATCCTTTACTTTTTCCATAGCATTTATCGATTTTAATATACTATATAATATATGTATTGTGTTCATCTCCTGCCTCTTCTCCACTAGAATGTCAGCTCCATGAGAGCAAGGATCTTTGTTTTGTTCCCTGATGGATCTGACATATAGTAATTGTTCAATAAATATTTGTGGACTGAGTGAATATCATAATCTATATCTCACTTCATCCCTCAAAGCTTATATTCACTTGTAACTAGTAATTATTATATTGCTATATTCCATATGAAGTAGATAGTTAACAAATTGGTAAAAATAAGACTCTACCATGAGAAAAGAATTTTAGGAATTATATCCTAAAAATGTATGAATAATTTGGAGTGCTTGAGTTTTTAATAAATTTAAATGAAACCAATAGTGTTCCTCAGATGCCCCCCAAACTTTATCAGGAAATAGAGGGTGGGAAGCTTTCAATTAAAAATACCTTTTTGATATATCTTTCTCAGATGGGAAAGCTGACAACCATGCCAGCAGCTGTAATATGTGCATCTATAAATGTGCATGCAGCCAAAGAAGAGGAGTCCAGAAAGCATCTAGTGAAACCAGAGCAGGTAACTTGCCTACAAAAGTTTGAATTTTGTATAACAGAAATATGATGTAAAAGCTGTGAGGTTGGTTTGTTTGTTAGCTCTAGTCATCAAAAACGTCTTTGAACTATTTGTTAGGCTCGTTTTTTAAGTTGTGAGAAATAGTTACAAGGCATCTCAAAATAAACACTATTATATTTAACCCAAACATCTAAAATCCTAACTCCAATGAAAAACAATTGGTGATTTTTCTTAACGAATAATCAATGAGTAGTACAGGGTTTTAGTTCTTCTAAGCAGTCTGACTTTTCTTTCTTAAAATGTTTATACAGGTACACCTGATATTTGGAAGCCTGAGTTTAAGAAATTCATTAAGATCTCAGTTTTGAAAGTAATTTTAAATGTTTTCTAGTTCAGTCTTCACTGTGGTACCGTACTCCCCTCTACAATAGGTACGCTAACTGGCTGTTTTCTTCTACATGAATAAAACTCTGGATTAAGGAACCTAAGGCAGTCCATTCCATTTTCTGGCAGCTCTCATTCAACTTAAGGTCCTTTCTTATGTCAAACACAAACCTGTGTCATAATTATAAGTTCTACCCATTGGCCCTGTATCTCTTGCATTGGTGCCATACAGAACAATTCTCATCTCTCTTCCACAAAACAACTCTTCAGATGTCAGTTACACTTTAAGTAGTTTTGCTTCCTGGATAAGTGTATTAGTAGTTTAACCATTCCTCATATGTCATAGCTTTGAGTTCCTTCACTTTCATGATCATTCTCTGCCAAACATGTTCAGGATGGTTAGTGTTTTCTTCGGGTGTAAGTATTTTGACTACCGCAGGATAGAGTCAGACTCTGACTTCTCTTGTTCTACATAATATATTTCTGTTAAAACTGCCTAAGATCACATTTGTTTTTATATTTATTTTTGTTTTGAGTCATCACAATCAACCTTGCTTATAATCAGCCTTTGACCATGATATAGTGATTGTGCAGTTCTCTAAAATTCATTAAACTTTTTTACATGGGCCACTGGTAAGCTATGTCTTTTCTCAGTCTGTACTTAAGCATATAGACTTTTTGGACTTAGTTATAGGTACATTTATGTCTTTTTAACTTTTATCTTGTTGATCTAATCTATCATGCCAGCCTATTGGTATCTCATTGTAGTAACTGATTCTATTCACCATTGTACTTTTCATCTTTTCTAGCCTCAAGTTATTCTTGAATTTATCTACATGCTTAGAAATATAAACTCGAGTCAAACAGGCCTGAAACTGAATCCTGACCCCACCACTGAGTAGTTGGATGGCATTGGACAGAATTCTTAACAGTGGCATAAATATTCTGTGTATGAATATACCATTTTCAAATGTACAATTTTCATAAATTTTTGGAAATTTAACATATTTCCAATTATTTTGCTAATGTAATCAATGCTTTGTCAAAACACCTTGTACATAAATCTTTATGTGCATCTATAACTGTTTCCTTAGAATAAATTTCTAGAAATGGAATTGTAAGTCAGAAGGCATGAAAAATATCAATGTATTGCCAAACTGACATACATAAAGGTGGTATTTATTCATTTATTAAACAGAAAAATATTTCCTGAGCTTCTCTTATATATGTTTGAGTCATATACGAAGCACTGGGTAAAGTTTTATTAATTTTCATTAGCAGTCTAGAATAGATTCACTCTCCTATATACTTGCTGACTCTCAGTATTTTTTCTCCTTTTTATTAATCTTAGAGAGATGATGTTTTTAAGCCTACCTTGATACTCCTATGTTTGGAAAGCTCAAAATCTAGATTGGATAATAAGTAACTAGCATTTGTCCCTAATAGCTGAATTTACATATTTCTGAATTTTAAAATAAATTTTTGCTCTTTACTATATTATGGAATAAACAGGATTTCTTGGTATTTATTGTATTCCCCAGTACATTTTAAATAGAATTCAATTGAATTACTTATTAAATAAAGTTGCCAGCTGAGTGCTAGGGACTATTCATATAATCAGGATTCAATCCTTGAGAAACTTAGAATTGCTGAAGGAATGAAAATGTGATTTGCATGAACTATTCCCCGGTACTTTTATTGTGTAAAGTGAGTTATGCCTTTGTTTAAATCTATTTACAATAAATCTGTACTAAGCCAGAATGCTTTATGAATGAGGTGTTCTGGTTAATTGACTCTTCTGGTAAACTTGTGGCTAATGAGAAGATCCTTTTTCAGTTCAACTCTCTTGTTAAACATCTTTTTCAACTGTATCAATATACTCCTGCCTTATTAATTATGATGTCATGAATGTAATTAAATCTCTCTATTAGAAAACTCTGCAGAGCTGTGGGGTGACCCTTTTCTTAAACCATAAAATTCTCAGTATTCAGACTGTAAAATGACTGGAGGTTGGGCTGTGTGTATACAGTCAGCCATAGACATTACCAGTTGTTTCTTTTTAAAGTATTTCTATAATATGAGTTTGACTTATTTGCTTGTCATTTGCTTGTTTTCGGCAAAAAATAACAGAGAAAAATATTGATTTGAGAGTTCTAGTTACTTTCGTTCAATTTAATTTAAATGTTGTTTTATAGTTTACTAAATCTAATCTTAATTTCTAATTGAATACAAACAAGTTGTATTTATACAATACAATAAATGGCATTTAAGGCAGGGCCTCCAATCCAGGATCAGAATATTCATTTAAAGTGTACAGCTTGATGTTTTGACATATGTATACATTGTGAAATGATCACCACAATCAAGCTAATTAACATATATGTCACCTCATATAATTACCATTTTATTGTGTATGTGTGTGTATGTGGTGAGAACACTTAAGATCCACCCTCTTAGCAAATTTTAAGTATACAATACAACATTATTAACCATAGTCACCATGATATGTATTAGATCTCTGGAACTTACTCTTCTTGCATAACTGAAGCTTTGTACTCTTTGGCCAACACCTCCCCATTTTCCCCTCTACCTTACCCCACACCAGTAACCAGTATTCTTCTCTCTGATTTTGAGTCTATTTTAGATTATACATGTAAGTGAGATCATACAGTATTTCTCTTCTGAGTCTGCCTTATTGCACTTAGTATAATGTCCTCCAGGTTCAGCCTTGTTGTCAAAAATGGGAGGATATCCTCTTTATACCATTGTATGTATGTGTATGCATGTGTGTGTATACACACACATGCACACATATATGTATATACATTTTTAAACCATGAAATTTGCAGTCTTCAGTATTAACACGCACACACACATATACACACATACATACACACATGATATTTTCTTTATCCATTCATCTGTTGATGGACATTTAGGTTGTTTCCATATCTTGGCTATTTGAATAATGCTGCAATGAACATGGGAGGTGCAAGTATCTCTTCAAGATCCAGATTTCATTTTCTTTGGATATAGTCCCAGAAGTGGGATTACTGGATCATATGGTAGTTCTATTTTTGAGGTTTTGAGGAACCTCCATACTGTTTTCCATAATAGCTATACCAATTTACATTCCTACCAACAGTGTTTAAGGGTTCTCTTTTCTCCACATCCTTGCCAACACTTGTTATCTCGTGACTTTTTGCCATTCAACTGTTGTGAGGTGATATATCATTGTGGTTTTAATTTGCACTTCCCTGATGACTAGTGATGCTGAGCAACTTTTCATATACGTGTTGGCCATTTTTATGTCTTCTTTTGAGAAATGTCTATTACTGTTCTTTGCCCATTTTTTAGTCAGTTATTTTTTTGCTGTTGAGTTGTATGAGTTCCTTATATGTTTTGGATGTTAACCCTTATCAGATACATGGTTTGCAAATATTTTCTACCATTCTATAGGTTGCCTCTGTTGTTTCCTTTGCTGTACAGAAGCTTTTTAGTTTGATGTTGTCCCCCTTGTTTATTTTTGCTTTTGTTATCTGTGCTTTTGGGGTCATTGCTAAGACCAATGTCAAGAAGTTTTTACACTGTGCTTTCTTTTAGTAGTTTTACATTTCAGTTTTTACATTTAAGTCTTTAATCTATATTGAGTTGATATTTTATATGGTGTGAGATGGGAAATTAGGATCCAATTTCATTCTTCTGCATCTAGATACCCAGTTCTCCCAGCACCATTTATTGAAATGACTATCCTTTCCCTACTGTGTTTTTGGCACCCTTGTCAAAGATCAGTTGGCCATAAACGCATGGGTTTATTTCTCTGTAATCTGTTCTGTTACATTGGTCTATGTGTGTTTTTATGCCAATACAATATTGTTTGGATTACTGTAACTTTGTAATAATATTTTGAAATCAGGATGTGTGATACCTCCAGCTTTGTTCTTGCTCAAGACTTGCTTTTCAGGGTCTTTTTTGTTTCCATATAAAATTTAGGATTTTTTTTCTTTTTCTGTAAAGAATGCTATTGGGATTTTAATAGGAATTGCATTTAATGTGTAGATCACTTTGGGTAGCATGGACATTTTAACAATATTAATTCTTCCAATCCATGAACATGGGGTGTCTTTCCATTTTTTTTTTTTTTTTTTTTGTGGTACACGGGCCTCTCACTGTTGTGGCCTCTCCCATTGTGGAGCACAGGCTGCGGATGCGCAGGCTCAGCGGCCATGGCTCACGGGCCCAGCTGCTCCACGGCATGTGGGATCTTCCCGGACCAGGGCACGAACCCGTGTCCCCTGCATCGGCAGGCAGACTCTCAACCACTGCGCCACCAGGGAAGCCCATTTTTGTGTCTTTAATTTCCTTCATCAGTTTTTTTATAATTTTCAGTGTACAAGTCTTTCACCTCTGGTTGAGTTTATTCTTAACTGTTTCATTCTTTTTATTGCTATTGGAAATGGAATTGTTTTCTTAATTTTTTTTGGATAGTTCATTGTTAGTGTATAGAAACACAACTGATATTTTGTATGTCGATTTTGTATCTTGCAGCTTTAGTGAATTTGTTTATTAATTCTAATAGTTTGTGGTTGTCGTTAGAGTTTTCTACATATATGATTGTGTCTTCTGCAGATATTTAACTTCTTCCTTTCTGATTTGAATTCCTTATATTTCTTTTTCTTGTCTAGTTGCTCTGGCTAGGACTTCCAATACTATGTTAAATGGAAGTTTCAGATGTGGACACCCTTGACTTGTACTGGATTTGGAGAATAAGTTTTCAGTTTTTCCCAATTGATTTTGATGTTAGCTGTGGGCTTTTCATATATGATGTTTATTGAATTAAGTTCTTTCTATACCTATTTTGTTGAGAGCTTTTTCTCATGAATGGATTTTGAATTTTGTAAAATGCTTTTTCTGTATCTACTGAGGTGATCACAAATGTGGTTTTCATCCTTTATTCTGTTAATGTGGTGTGTCACATTGATACACATATGGTGAATCATCCTTGCATCTGAGGGATACAGTCCACTTGTTCCTGTTGTATAATCCTGTTAATATGCTGTTGAATTTAGTTTGCTATTACTTTATTGAGGATTTTTGCATCTGTGTTTGTTAGGGATATTGGCTTGTAGTTTTCTTTTCCTGTAGTGCCTTTGTCTGGCTTTAATATCAGAGTGATACCATCAAATGAATTTGGAAGTGTTCCCTCTTCTATTTTTTGGGAGAGTTTAAGAAGAACTGGTATTCTTCGAATACCATTCTTCACCCATGAAGCCATCTGACCTTGGGTTCTTCTTTGTTGAAGGATTTTTGATTACTGATTCAATCTCCTTATTGGTTATTGGTCTGTTCAGGCTTTCTATTTCTTCTTGATTCAGTCTTGGTAAGTTGTTAGTTTCTAGAAAGTTATCAATTTCTTCTAAGTTATCAAATTGTTGGCATATACCTATTCATAATAATCCTTTATTATCCTTTTTGTTTCTGAGGCATCCACTGTAATGTCTTATCTTTCATTTCTAATTTTATTTATTTGAATCTACTCTTTTTTTATTAGTCTAGCTAAGAGTTTGTCAATTTTGTTTACCATTTCAATAAATACTTTTATCATAAACCTTTCAAGTGTGCTTGAATGCCCATATCTAAGAAGGAAAATACTTTACAGCACTGGTTCTTAACCATTTTGACCCGTTTGAGAATCTGACGAAAACTTCGGATGCTCTTCCTAGAAAAGTACATATACAAAATTTTGCTTACAGTAGACCACAAATAACAAACCTGTTCTTTAAACTGTTGAGCTAATTTATACTAGGGTATAAATGAAGAATCAGTAGGTTTTGATTAGGATAGAAGAGAAAACAAGAACACTTAATGACTCATAAAGTTTGGAATTGAGGAGCATAAAGAATAGAGAGGATGGGGACATAATGGACAAATGTTATCTACTTTAACACCCATGCATCCACGTGCATTCTTCCTTGAGGAGTTGGGGAACTTCCTTACTTGCTGTGTGCGTGCTTTTTATGCATGTAGTGCACCTTTAATATAAAATTGCACCTCTGACCTTCCTAGCTATACATAGTTGCCAATGTGGTGAATTTAAATTTCAAGTATTAGTCTGGAAAGATAAACACTTTAATCCTGGTACAGGTAGCAAAGGCTCATTTATCTAATGGTAAAAACAAGACTTTTGTGACCCATTACTGTTAAAGTTTTACAAAACCTACACTGTTTCATGTTTGTTGCTGATAGAAGATCAAATCTGAAGCTATTAATAATCTAGTTCCCTTGCTGTTGATTTGTAAACTTGATTCTCCCCAAATATGTCTTTACCAAACCTTATAGAAAGGTGCTATACCCTGAACATAAAGTAAAAAATAAGTATTTTTGAAGGAAATAAGTCCTTACCTCATTAAATTTTTCATAATTCTTTTATGTTTTATATTTGTATTTATTAAATATGGATTAGAACCAAAAGACTGTTTAATCAGTTTATGAAAGGTATAAAAATAATAACATGATGAACAACCATATACCTACCTACTACCCAGTTTAAAGGAAAAACAAAATAAAATACCCTGATTCTCATCCCATTCCCTATCCATTCAGAGATAACCACTACCCTACCCTGAATTTTGATTATTGTTCCCTTTCTTAATTTTTTAACTTCACCTTATATGTCTGTATTACTAAACAATGTTTTTGAGCTATATATTGATAGAAATATATTACATATAATTTTCTACATTTTACCTTTTTTGCTCTACAAATACTTTTTTATGCTCAAATTCCTGAAATCCATCCAGATTTTTCCATGTACCTGTAATTTATATATTTTCCCCTAATTTATAGTATTTCATTTTGTGGATATATCCCAGTTTAATTATCCATTCTACTGCTGACAGACATTTGAGGTGCTTCCAGATTTTTGCAATTAAAATGTTGCTGTGAACATTATTGTACATATTTCTAGGTACACAATTACAATCGTTTCTCTAAATATACCTAGGAGTGGAACTACTGAGTCATACAATATGTATCATTTTCAAATTTGCTATAGTATGCCAAATTGTTTTTCAAAGTATATGTACCAATTTACATTCCCATAAGCAGTATATAGATGTTGAGGTTGCTCCACATTCATGTCAACACTTGATATTGTCAGACTTTAGTTTGCCAAACAGTTGGAGCTGAAATGCTATCTCATTGTGGTTTTCATTTGCATTTCCATGTTATTAATGAAGTTGAACATCATTTTATATATTAGTCATTTTAGTGGTTATGTACAGGTATAGCACTGTACATTTAACTTGCATTTTTCTAATGACTAATTATGTTGAGCATCTTTTCATGTGTTTATTTGCCATTCTTCTTTGGTGAAGAGTATGTTAAAATGTTTGGCCCATTTTTATTAGGTTGTTTGTTTTGTTATTATTGAGCTTTGAAAGTTTTTTATATATTTCTGGATTTTCATCCCTATATCAGGTATATAGGTATGTGTTTCGCAAATATTTTCTCCCAAACTGTGGCTTATCTCTTCCTTCTGTATTACTTTTTCATTGTTTCTGTAACAAACTACCATGAAATTAGTGATTTTAAACAGCAAAATTTTATTATAGTTTCTGTTAAGTTAGAATTCTAACACATGTACATTGGGCTAAAGTCAAGATGTTGGCAGGGTTGCATTTCTTTCTGAAGGCCGTTGAGAAAATCCATTTCTTCACTGTATCATCTTGTAGAGACTGGCCCACTTTCCTTGGTTTGTGGTCCAATTCCTCCATTTTCAAAGCCAGGAAAAGTAGTGTAAGTCATTCTCATGTCACATAACTCTGACCATGCTTCTGTAGTCACATCTTCTGTCATTACCATTCCACCTCCCTCTTCTACTTTTAATGTCTTGTGATTACTTTGAACCCACCCAGATAATCCAAGAAAATCTTCCTATCTTAAGGTCACCTGATTAATGTTAATTACATATGCAACCTTAACTCCACTTTGCCATTGTAACATAACATATTCGTGGCTTCTGTAGATTAAGACATAAATGTCTTTGGGTGGGGAATCGTTCTGCACACATTACCTCCTTTTAAAAGTGTCTTTTGAGGAACAGAAAATTTTAATTTTATAAATTCCAATTTATTCATTTTTGAATTTATGGATTATTATTTTGCTGTCATGTCTAAGACATTTTTGCCTAACGAAAAGTCACAAGCATTTATTCATGTTTTAGTTGTTTTTCTTTTCTTACAATTAGTTGGGTTTTAGTATATTTAGAGTTGTGCAATCATTACTGCTAATTTTATTTTTTTTTTAATTTTATTGGAGTATGGTTGATTTACCATGTTGTGTTACTTTCAAGTGTACAGCAAAGTGAATCAGTTATACATATACACATATCCACTCTTTTTTAGATTCCTTTCCCATATAGGCCATTACAGACTATTGAGTAGAGTTCTCTGTGCTGTACAGTAGGTCCTGATTGGTTACCTATTTTATATACAGTAGTGTGTATATGTCAATCCCAATCTCCCAACTTATCCCTCCCCCACCCCTTGCCCACTGGTAACCATAAACTTGTTTTCTACATCTGTAACTCTATTTCTGTTTTGTAGATAAGTTCATTTATACCTTTTTTTTAGATTCCACATATAAGTGATATCATATGATACTTGTCTTTCTCTGTCTGACTTACTTCACTCAGTATGACAGTCTCCAGGTCCATCCATGTTGTTGCAAATGTGGTTGCAAATTTCGTTCTTTTTAATGGCTGACTAATATTCCATTGTATATATGTACCACATCTTCTTTATCCATTCCTCTGTTGATGGACATTTAGGTTGCTTCCATGTCCTGGCTATTGTAAATAGTGCTGCAATGAACATTGGGGTGCAGGTATCATTTCAAATTATGTTTTTCTTCAGATATATGCCCAGGAGTGAGGTCGCTGGATCATATGGTAGCTCTATTTTAGTTTTTTAAAGAACCTCCCTACTGTTCCCCAGAGTGGCTATACCAATTTACATTCCCACGAATAGTGTAGGATGGTTCCCTTTGCTCCGCACACTCTCCAGCATTTATTGTTTGTAGGTTTTTTGATGATGGCCATTCTAACCACTGTGAGGTGATACCTCATTGTAGTTTTGATTTCCATTTCTCTAATAATTAGTGATGTTGAGCATCTTTTCATGTGCTTTTTAGCCATGTGTATGTCTTCTTTGGAAAAATATCTATATCCTCCATCCATTTTTTGATTAGGGTGTTTGTCTTTTTGATATTGAGCTCCATGAACTGTTTGTATATTTTGGAGATTAATCCCTTGTTGGTTGCTTCATTTGCAAATATTTTCTCCCATTCTGAGGGTTGCCTTTTTGTTTTGTTTATGCTTTCCTTTGCTATGCAAAAGCTTTTAAGTTTCATTAGGTCCCATTTGTTTACTTTTGTTTTTATTTTCATTACTCTAAGAGGTGGAACCAAAATGATACTGCTGCGATTTATGTCAGTGTTCTGCCTATATTTTTCTCTAAGAGTTTTATAGTATCTGGCCTTACATTTAGGTCTTTAATACATTTTGAGTTTATTTTTGTGTATGGTATTAGGGAGTGTTCTAATTTCATTTGTTTACATGTAGCTGTCCAGTCTTCTCAGCACCACTTATTGAAGAGGCTGTCTTTCCTTCATTGTGTATTCTTGCCTCCTTTGTCATAGATTAGGTGACAATAGGTGTGTGGGTTTATCTCGCAGCTTTCTATCCTGTTCCACTGAGCTATACTTCTGTTTTTGTGCCAATACCATACTGTCTTGATTACTGTAGCTTTGTAGTATAGTCCGAAGTCAGGGAGCCTGATTCCTCCAGCTACGTCTGTTTTCCTCAGGATTGCTTTGGCTATTCGGGGTCTTTTGTGTTTCCATACAAATTGTAAAATTTTTTGTTCTAGTTCTGTGAAAAATGCCCTTGGTAATTTGATAGACATTGCATTGAATCTGTAGCTTGCCCTGGGTAGTATAGTCATTTCCCAATATTGATTCTTCCATTCCAGGAACATGGTCTATCTCTCCATCAGTTTGTGTTATCTTTTATTACTTTCATCAGTATCTTATAGTTTTCTAAGTACAGGTCTTTTGCCTCCTTAGGTAGGTTTATTCCTAGGTTTTTGTGTGTGTGTGTGTGTGGTATACGAGCCTCTCACTGTTGTGGCCTCTCCCGTTGCGGAGCACAGGCTCCGGACACACGGGCCCAGTGGCCATGGCTCACAGGCTCAGCCGGTCCACAGCATGTGGGATCCTCCCGGACCGGGGCACGAACCCGTGTCCCCTGCATTGGCAGGCGGACTCTCAACCACTGCGCCACCAGGGAAGCCCATATTCCTAGGTATTTTATTTTTTCTGATGCAATGGTAAATGGGATTGTTTCCTTAATTTCTCTTTCTGAACTTTCATTGTTAGTGTGTAGGAATGCAAAAGATTTCTGTATATTAATTTTGTATCCTGCAACTTTACCACATTCATTGATGAACTCTAGTAGTTTTCTGGTAGCATCTTTAGGGTTTTCTATGTATAAAATCCTATCATCTCCAGAGATAGTTTTACTATTGAGTTGATCATGTTTTTTCTTCTTCAATTTGTTAATAGGGTGCATCACATTGATTGATTTGCATGTGTTGAAGAATCCTTGCATCCCTGGGATAAATCCCACTTGATCATGGTGTATAATCTTTTTAATGTGTGGTTGGATTTGGTTTGGTAGTATTTTCTTGATGATTTTTGCATCTATGTTCATCAGTAATATTGGCCTGTAATTTTCTTTTTTTGTGATACCGTTTTTGGTTTTGGTATCAGGGTGGTGGTGGCCTTGTAGAATGAGCTTGGGTATGTTCCTTCCTCTAATTTTTTGGAAGAGTTTCAGAGGAGTAGGTGTTAAGTCTTCTCTAGATGTTTGATAGAATTCACCTGTGAAGCCATCAGTTCCTGGACTTTTGTTTGTTGGAAGATACTTAATCACAGCTTCAATCAGTTTCAGTGTTTCTGATTGGTCTTTTCATATTTTCTATTTCTTCCTTGTTCAGTCTTGGAAGGTTGTACCTTTCTAAGAATTTGTCCATTTCTTCTAGGTTGTCCATTTTATTGGCATATAGTTGCTTGTAGTAGTCTCATGGTCCTCTATGTTTCTGTGCTATCAGTTGTAACTTCTTTTCATTTCTAATTTTATTGATTTGAGTCCTCTCTCATTTTTTCTTGATTAGTCTGGCTAAATGTTTATCAATTTTGTTTATCTCTTCAAAGAACAAGCCTTTAGTTTCATTGATCTTTGTTTTCTTCATCTCTATTTCATTTATTTCTCCTCTGATCTTTATGATTTCTTTCCTTCTACTAACTTCAGGTTTTGTTTCTTCTCTTTTCTTTAGTTGCTTTAGGTATAAGGACAGATTGTTTATTTGAGATTTTTGTTTATCTTGTTTCTTGAGATAAGATTGTATTGCTATAAGCTTCCCTCTTAAAACTGCTTTTGCTGCATCCCATAGGTTTTGGGTCATCATCTTTTCACTGCCATTTTTTTCTAGGTAATTTTTTATTTCCTCTTTGATTTCTTTAGTCATCCATTGGTTATTTAGTAACATATTGTTTAGCCTCCACATGTTTGCGTTTTTTACAGTTTTTCCTGTAATTGATTTCTAATCTCATAGTGTTGTGGTCAGAAAAGATGCTTGATATGATTTCAGTTTTCTTAAATTTACCAAGGCTCGATTTGTTACCCATGATGTGATCTATCCTGGAGAACGTTTCTGTGCACTTGGGAGGAAAGTGTATTCAGCTGCTTTTGGATGGAATGTCTTATAAATATCAGTTAAGTCTATCTGGTCTAATGTGGCATTTAAGGCTTGTGTTTCCTTATTTATTTTCTGTCTGGATGATCTGTCCATTCATGTAAGTGGGGTGCTAAAGTCCCCCACTATTATTGTTTTACTGTTTATTTCTCCTTTTATGGCTGTTATCCTTTGTCCTATATATTGAGGTGCTCCTATGTTGGGTGCATATATATTTACAATTGTTATATCGTCTTCTTGGATTGATCTCTTGATCATTATGTAGTGTCCTTCCTTGTCCCTTGTAATAGTCTTTATTTTAAAAGTCTGTATTGTCTGATATGAGTATTGCTACCCTAGCTTTCTTTTGATTTCCATTTGCATGGAATATCTTTTTCCATCCCCTCACTTTCAGTCTGTATGTGTCCCTAGGTTTGAAGTGGCTGTCTTGTAAACAGCCTATATACGGGTCTTGTTTGTGTATCCATTCAGCCAGTCTGTGTCTTTTGGTTGAAGCTTTTAATCCATTTACATTTAAGGTAATTATCGATATGTATGTTCCTACTGCCATTTTTGTAATTGTTTTGGGTTTGTTTTTTTTGGTCTTTTATCTGCCCTTTCTCTTTTGTTCTCTTCTTTTGCGGTTTGATGACCATCTTTAGTGTTGTGTTTGGGTTACTTTTTTGTGTGTATATCTATTGTCATATTTTGGTTTACATTTCCCATGAGGTTTTGATAAAGCAGCCTATATAGAGAAGGTTGTTTTAAGTTGGTGGCCTCTTAATTTCAAATACAATTCCCATTTCCTGCATTTATATTCTCTTCTCACAGTTGCTCATTTTGATATCATATTTGTGGAAGGATGATTTCCTGCTTTTACTGTATGTTTGCCTTTACCAGTGAGCTTTCCCGTTTGTCATTTCCCTGTTTCTAGTTGTGGCCTCTTTTTTTTTTTTCCTCTGCCTAGAGAAGTACCTTTTGCATTTGTTGTATAGCTGGTTTGGTGGTGCTGAACTCTCTTAGGTTTTGCTTCTCTGTAAAGCTTTTGATTTCTCCTTCAAATCTGACCAAGAGCCTTGCTGGGTAGGGTATTCTTGGTTGTAGGTTTTTCCCTTTCATCATTGAAATATATCCTGCCCCTCTCTTCTGGCCTACAGAGTTTCTGCTGAAAAATCAGCTGATAACCTTATGGGGATTCCCTTGTGTGTTATTTTTTGCTTTTTCCTTGCTGCTTTTAATATTTTTTCTTTGTATTTAATTTTTGTTAGTTTGAGTAATATGTGCCTTGTTATGGTCCTCCTTGGGTTTATCCGGTATGGGACTCTGCGATTCTTGGACTTGGGTGACTATTTCCTTTCTCGTGTTAAGGAAGTTTTTGACTATAATCTCTCCAAGTATTTTCATTTTTTATTTATTTATTTATTTATTTATTTATTTATTTTAACATCTTTATTGGGGTATAATTGCTTTACAATGGTGTGTTAGTTTCTGCTTTATAACAAAGTGAATCAGTCATACATAAACATATGTTCCCATATGTCTTCCCTCTTGCGTCTCCCTCCCTCCCACCCTCCCTATCCCACCCCCCCAGGCTGTCACAAAGCACCGAGCCAATATCCCTGTGCCATGCGGCTGCTTCCCACTAGCTATCTACCTTACTACGTTTGTTAGTGTGTATATGCCCATCACTCTCTCTCGCCCTGTCACAGCTCACCCTTCCCCCTCCCCATAACCTCAAGTCTGTTCTCTAGGAGGTCTGCGTCTTTATTCCTGCTTTACCCCTAGGTTCTTCATGACATTTTTTTTTCTTAAATTCCATATATATGTGTTAGCATACGGTATTTGTCTTTTTCTTTCTGACTTACTTCACTCTGTATGACAGACTCTAGGTCTATCCACCTCATTACAAATAGCTCAATTTCGTTTCTTTTTATGGCTGAGTAATATTCCATTGTATATATGTGCCACATCTTCTTTATCCATTCATCCGATGATGGGCACTTAGGTTGTTTCCATCTCTGGGCTATTGTAAATAGAGCTGCAATGAACATTTTGGTACATGACTCTTTTTGAATTATGGTTTTCTCAGGGTATATGCCCAGTAGTGGGATTGCTGGGTCATATGGTAGTTCTATTTGTACTTTTTAAGGAACCTCCATACTGTTCTCCATAGTGGCTGAACCAATTCACATTCCCACCAGCAGTGCAAGAGTGTTCCCTTTTCTCCACACCCTCTCCAGCATTTATTGTTTCTAAATTTTTTGATGATGGCCATTCTGACTGCTGTGAGATGATATCTCATTGTAGTTTTGATTTGCATTTCTCTAATGATTAATGATGTTGAGAATTCTTTCATGTGTTTGTTGGCAGTCTGTATATCTTCTTTGGAGAAATGTCTATTTAGGTCTTCTGCCCATTTTTGGATTGGGTTGTTTGTTTTCTTGTTATTGAGCTGCATGAGCTGCTTGTAAATTTTAGAGGTTAATCCTTTGTCGGTTGCTTCATTTGCAAATATTTTCTCCCATTCTGAGGGTTGTCTTTTGGTCTTGTTTATGGTTTCCTTTGCTGTGCAAAAGCTTTGAAGTTTCATTAGGTCCCATTTGTTTATTTTTGTTTTTATTTCCATTACTCTAGGAGGTGGGTCAGAAAGGATCTTGCTGTGATTTATGTCATAGAGTGTTCTGCCTATGTTTTCCTCTAAGAGTTTGATAGTTTCTGGCCTTACATTTAGGTCTTTAATCCATTTTGAGCTTATTTTTGTGTATGGTGTTAGGGAGTGATCTAATCTCATACTTTTACATGTACCTGTCTAGTTTTCCCAGCACCACTTATTGAAGAGGCTGTCCTTTCTCCCCTGTACATTACTGCCACCTTTATCAAAGATAAGGTGTCCATATGTGCATGGGTTTATCTCTGGGCTTTCTATCCTGTTCCATTGATCTATCTTCTGTTTTTGTGCCAGTACCATACCGTCTTGATAACTGTAGCTTTGTAGTATAGTCTGAAGTCAGGGAGCCTGATTCCTCCAGTTCCTTCTTTCGTTCTCAAGATTGCTGTGGCTATTCAGGGTCTTTTGTGTTTCCATACAAATTGTAAAATTTTTTGTTCTAGTTCTGTGAAAAATGCCAGTGGTAGTTTGATAGGGATTGCATTGAATCTATAGATTGCTTTGGGTAGTAGAGTCATTTTCACAATGTTGATTCTTCCAATCCAAGAACATGGTATATCTCTCCATCTATTTGTATCATGTTTAATTTCTTTCATCAGTGTCTTATAATTTTCTGCATACAGGTCTTTTGTCTCCTTAGGTAGGTGTATTCCTAGATATTTTATTCTTTTTGTTGCAGTGGTAAATGGGAGTGTTTTCTTGATTTCACTTTCAGATTTTTCATCATTAGTATATAGGAATGCCAGAGATTTCTGTGCATTAATTTTGTATCCTGCCACTTTACCAAATTCATTGATTAGCTCTAGTAGTTTTCTGGTAGCATGTTTAGGATTCTCTATGTATAGGATCATGTCATTTGCAAACAGTGACAGCTTTACTTCTTCTTTTCTGATTTGGATTCCTTTTATTTCCTTTTCTTCTCTGATTGCTGTGGCTAAAACTTCCAAAACTATGTTGAATAAGAGTGGTGAGAGTGGGCAACCTTGTCTTGTTCCTGATCTTAGTGGAAATGCTTTCAGTTTTTCACCATTGAGGATGATGTTTGCTGTGGGCTTGTCATATATGGCCTTTATTATGTTGAGGAAAGTTCCCTCTATGCCTACTTTCTGCAGGGTTTTTATCATAAATGGGTGTTGAATTTTGTCAAAAGCTTTCTCTGCATCTATTGAGATGATCATATGGTTTTTCTCCTTCAATTTGTTAATATGGTTTATCACATTGATAGATTTGTGTATATTGAAGAATCCTTGCATTCCTGGAATAAACCCCACTTGATCATGGTGTATGATCCTTTTAATGTGCTGTTGGATTCTGTTTGCTAGTATTTTGTTGAGGATTTTTGCATCTATGTTTATCAGTGATATTGGCCTGTAGTTTTCTTTCTTTGTGACATCCTTGTCTGGTTTTGGTATCAAGGTGATGGTGGCCTCGTAGAAGGAGTTTGGGAGTGTTCCTCCCTCTGCTATATTTTGGAAGAGTTTGAGAAGAATAGGTGTTAGCTCTTCTCTAAATGTTTGATAGAATTCGCGTGTGAAGCCATCTGGTCCTGGGCTTTTGTTTGTTGGAAGATTTTTAATCACAGTTTCAATTTCAGTGCTTGTGATTGGTCTGTTCATATTTTCTGTTTCTTCCTGATTCAGTCTTGGCAGGTTGTGCATTTCTAAGAATTTGTCCATTTCTTCCAGGTTGTCCATTTTATTGGCATAGAGTTGCTTGTAGTAATCTCTCATGATCTCTTTTATTTCTGCAGTGTCAGTTGTTACCTCTCCTTTTTCATTTCTAATTCTATTGATTTGAGTCTTCTCCCTTTTTTTATTGATGAGTCTGGGTAGTGGTTTATCTATTTTTTTTATCTTCTCAAAGAACCAGCTTTTAGTTTTATTGATCTTTGCTATTGTTTCCTTCATTTCTTTTTCATTTATTTCTGATCTGATCTTTATGATTTCTTTCCTTCTGCTAGCTTTGGGGTTTTTTTGTTCTTCTTTCTCTAATTGCTTGAGGTGCAAGGTTAGGTTGTTTATTCGAGATGTTTCCTGCTTCTTAAGGTGGGCTTGTTTTGCTATAAACTTCCCCCTTAGAACTACTTTTGCTGCATCCCACAGGTTTTGGGTCGTTGTGTCTCCATTGTCATTTGTTTCTAGGTATTTTTTGATTTCCTCTTTGATTTCTTCAGTGATCACTTCATTATTAAGTAGTGTATTGTTTAGCCTCCATGTGTTTGTATTTTTTACAGATCGTTTCCTGTAATTGATATCTAGTCTCATGGCGTTGTGGTCAGAAAAGATACTTGATACAATTTCAATTTTCTTAAATTTACCAAGGCTTTATTTGTGACCTAAGATATGATCTATCCTGGAGAATGTTCCATGAGCACTTGAGAAAAATGTGTATTCTGTTGTTTTTGGATGGAGTGTCCTATAAATATCAATTAAGTCCATCTTGTTTAATGTATCATTTAAAGCTTGTGTTTCCTTATTTATTTTCATTTTGGATGATCTGTCCATGGGTGAAAGTGGGGTGTTTAAGTCCCCTACTATGAATGTGTTAGTATCGATTTCCCCATTTATGGCTGTTAGTATTTGCCTTATGTATTGAGGTGCTCCTATGTTGGGTGCATAAATATTTACAATTGTTATATCTTCTTCTTGGATCGATCCCTTGATCATTATGTAGTGTCCTTCTTTGTCTCTTTTAATAGTCCTTATTTTAAAGTCTATTTTCTCTGATATGAGAATTGCTACTCCAGCTTTCTTTTGGTTTCCATTTGCATGGAATATCTTTTTCCATCCCCTTACTTTCAGTCTGTATGTGTCTCTAGGTCTGAAGTGGGTCTCTTGTACACAGCATATATAAGGGTCTTGTTTTTGGATCCATTCAGCCAATCTGTGTCTTTTGGTGGGAGCATTTAGTCCATTTACATTTAAGGTAATTATCGATATGTATGTTCCTATTCCCATTTTCTTAATTGTTTTCGGTTCGTTATTATAGGTCTTTTCCTTCTCTTGTGTTTCTTGCCTAGAGAAGATCCTTTAGCATTTGTTGTAAAGCTGGTTTGGTGGTGCTGAACTCTCTCAGCTTTTGCTTGTCTGTAAAGGTTTTAATTTCTCCATCAAATCTGAATGAGATCCTTGCTGGGTAGAGTAGTCTTGGCTGCAGGTTTTTCTCCTTCATCAGTTTCAGTATGTCCTGCCACTCCCTTCTGGCTTGTAGGGTTTCTGCTGAGAGATCAGCTGTTAACCTTATGGGGATTCCCTTATGTGTTATTTGTTG
>NW_020838061.1:1908397-2150775 GCF_003676395.1 Aethalodelphis obliquidens
CAGACTCTGACCTGGCCCAATCCCCACGTGTATGTGCCCACAAAGCCCACAGCTGCTAAAGCCAGACCTGTCCCAGCTACAGGAGCACTTGTCCTTTTGGATGTTTCGCAGGCACTGAATTTAGGAAGCCGTAGTGGAGGTGTAACTCCGTGGTTCACACAGCGCGAGGAGAGATTTCAGCTCTTCTTCCTTAGTCCCACGACCCCTGGGGCGCAGCTATGGTTTCAGCCCCACCTCTGCATGTGTTCCTCTCACTGGAGTCTCTCCAGAGGTTGCTAGAGTACACGAGCCCATCAGGCAGGAAGGAGCCAAGGCAGCAATTGGGGCCAGCAGGCCACCCTGGTGGCAGGGCGCTGGAGTAGCAATTGGAACGCGTGAGCCCATCAGGCAGTGACTGGGGCGAGCAGGTTGCCCAGGCAGAGAGGTGGGGGGGCAGGGGAGACGATTGCAGGGGCACATGTGCCGGCTCCGGTGGGAGCCCTCCCAAGTGCTCATGGAGGCATGGGCTGGCACTTGAGGAGAAAGGCTGCAATGGGGGCCCCACCCACTGCGCATCACTCAACACGAACACATTGCTTCTGTGGTGGTCCTGGCTTCCTCCATGAGCATTCCTGATTGCGGAGCTCCTCACTCCTGTCCCCTCAGGCTGTCTCCTCACAGCCAGCAGCAGCCCTCTCCCCTGGTCTGCCCGCCAAATCCCATGTTCCAGCACGCAGCCCCTGTGTGCACCAGCAGACATCTGTCTCAGGCTGGGGTGTGCAGTGCTCTGGCACGGACCCCCTGTGTAGGTCTCACTGTCTTGCCTGCCACCAACCAGTTGCTGGGCTCCCCTCCAAGCTCCCGAAGCTCCCCTTCTGTCCCAGCTTATCTCCTCGCTCGTGAGGGGGCTTCCGCAGACACAAGAACCTCTCCTCATCTTCAGCTCCCCGCCAGCGGTGCAGGTCATAATCTGCTTCCTCTCCTCTTCCTTTTCTTTTCTTCTTTCTTTCATCCTACCTGGTTGCGTGGGATCTTTCTTCTCCTTTTATGTGTCCAAGGTCCTCTGCTAGTGTTCAGCAGGTGCTCTGTGAGAATTGTTCCATTTGTAGATGTATTCTTGATATGTTTGTGGGTAGAGATGAACTTCACATCCTCTTACTCTTCTGCCATCTTGGAAAGCCCATTACTGCTAATTTTAGAAAAAATTCATCACTACAAAAAGAAAGCCCCTCCAAGAGAAAAAAGAAAGAAAGAAAGCCTATACCCATTATCATCACTTCAATTTCAGTCTCTCCTAAGCCCCTGGTAACCACTAATCTGCTTTCTTTCTCTGTGGATATGCCTATGCTAGACATTGCATATAAATAGAATCATATAATATGTGGCCTTTTGTGACTGACTTCTTTCAATTACCAAAATGTTTTCAAGTTTCATCCATGTTATAGAATGTATTTGTATGTCATTTCCTTTTATTGCTGAATAATAGTTCATTCTGTAAATACAGCAGGTGTTTATCCATGTATCAATTGATGGACATTAGGGTTATTTCCACTTTGGGGCTATTATGGCTGATACTTCTATGAACTTTGTTGTGTAAGTTTTGTGTCAACATATGTTTTCATTTCTCTTGGGTATAGACCTAGGAGTGGAACTTCTGGTCCATATGGCAACTGTATCTTTAAACCTTTGAGGAACTGCCAGGCTGTTTTCCAAAGCAACTACACCATTTACAGTCTCACCAGCAGTGTATGAAGGTTCCAGTTTCTCCACATATTTACCAACCCTTGTTATTGTCTCTTTTTTGATTATAGCAATCCTAGTGGGTGTGAAATGATACTTCATTGGAGTTTTGATTTGCATTTCCCTAATAAGTAATGATATCAAGCATATTTTCATGTGCTTACTGGTAATTTGTACATCTTTGGAGAAATGTCTATTCAAATTCTTGGTCAATTTTTAAATTGGGTAATCGCCTTTTTACTGTTGAATTGCAAGTGTTCTTTATATATTCCAGATACAAGTTCTTTATGAAATACATGATTTGTAAGTATTGTTCATAGGTTGTCCTTTTACTATATTGATGGTATCATTTGCAGCACAAGTTTTTAATTTTGATGAAGTCCAATTTATTTTTTTTTTTGCTTTTGTTGCTAGTGCTTCTGATGTTGTATATAAGAAATCATTGCTTAACCCAAAGTCATGAAGATTTACCTTTATGTTTTCTTCTAAGAGTTGTATAATTTTAGCTCTTATATTTAGTTCTGAGATCCATTTTGAGTTAATATTTTGTATGTGGCATGAGGTAGGGGTCCAACTTCTTTCTTTTGTATGTGAATATCCAGTTGTCCATGTACTGTTTGTTGAAAATACTATTGTCTCTCCATTGAATTTTCTTTGTTACCTTGTTAAAAATCAGTTGACCATAAATGCATGGGTTCATTTCTAGACTCAAAATTCTATTCCATTTATCTATATATCTATCCTTATAACAATACCATACTATTATTTTGTAACAAGTTTTGAAATTGAGGAGTATGTGTCCTCCAATTTTGTTCTTCTTTTTCAAGATTGTTTTGGCTATTCTGTTTGCCATTCACACCTGTATGAATTTTAGCATCAAATTTTCGTTATATGGGGAAAAGAAAGACAATCAGGATTTTCATAGCGGTTCCTTCAAGTCCATGGATCAATTTGGGAAATATTGCCATTCTAATAATATTTAGCCTTGTAATCCAAGAACATGGGATGTCTGTGATGTATTTCCATTTATCTACATCTTCTCTCTTGCTTTCAACATTTTTGTAGGTTTAAGTGTACAAGTCTTACACTTCTTTGTTGAATTTATTCCTAAGTATTTTATTTTTGATGCTCTTTTAGATGGAATTGCTTTCTTAATTTCATTTTCGGATCATTTATTGCTAGTGTATAAAAATACAATTGATTTTTGTATATTGATCTTTTACCCTGCAACCTTACAGAATTTGTTTATTTGTTGTAGTAGGGGTTATGGGGGTTCCTTAGGATTTTCTATATACAAGATCATACCATCTGTGAATGGAGATAGTTTTGGTTTGTTTGTTTGCTTGCGTGTTTTTTACATCTGTATTGGAGTATAATTGCTTTACAATGGTGTGCTAGTTTCTGCATTATAACAAAGTGAATCAGTTATACATATACATATGCTCCCATATCTCTTCCATCTTGCGTCTCCCTCGCTCCCACCCTCCCTATCCCACCGCTCTAGGTAGTCACAAAGCACCAAGCTGATCTGCCTGTGCTATGCGGCTGGTTCCCACTAGTTATCTATTTTATGTTTGGTAGTGTATATATGTCCATGCCACTCTCTCGCTTTGTCACAGCTTACCCTTCCCCCTCCCCATATCGTCAAGTCCGTTCTCTAGTAGGTGTGTGTCTTTATTCCTGTCTTCCCCCTAGGTTCTTCATGACATTTTTTTTCTTAAATTCCATATATATGTATTAGCATATGGTATTTGTCTTTCTATTTGTGACTTACTTCACTCTGTATGACAGACTCTAGGTCCATCCACCTCAGTACAAATAGCTCAATTTCGTTTCTTTTTATGGCTGAGTAATATTCCATTGTATATATGTGCCACATATTCTTTATCCATTCATCCGATGATGGACACTTAGGTTGTTTCCATCTCCTGGCTATTGTAAGTAGAGCTGCAATGAACATTTTGGTATGTGACTTTTTTTGAATTATGGTTTTCTCAGGGTATATGCCCAGTAGTGGGATTGCTGGGTCATATGGTAGTTTTATTTGTAGTTTTTCAAGGAACCTCCATACTGTTCTGCATAGTGGCTGTACCAATTCACATTCCCACCAACAGTGCAAGAGTGTTCCCTTTTCTCCACACCCTCTCCAGCATTTATTGCTTCCAGATTTTTTGATGATGGCCATTCTGACTGGTGTGAGATGATATCTCATTGTAGTTTTGATTTGCATTTCTCTGATGATGTTGAGCATTCTTTCATGTGTTTGTTGGCAGCCTGTATATCTTCTTTGGAGAAATGTCTATTTATGTCTTCTGCCCGTTTTTGGATTGGGTTGGTTTTTTTGTTGTTATTGAGCTGCATGAGCTGCTTGTAAATTTTGGAGATTAATCCTTTGTCAGTTGCTTCATTTGCAAATATTTTCTCCCATTCTGAGGGTTGTCTTTTGTCTTGTTTATGGTTTCCTTTGCTGTACAAAAGCTTTGAAGTTTCATTAGGTCCCATTTGTTTATTTTTGTTTTAACTTCCATTTCTCTGGGAGGTGGATCAAAAAGTCTCTTGCTGTGATTTATGTCATTGAGTGTTCTGCCTATGTTTTCCTCTAAGAGTTTGATAGTTTCTGGCCTTACATTTAGGTCTTTAATCCATTTTGAGCTTATTTTTGTGTATGGCGTTAGGGAGTGATCTAATCTCATACTTTTACATGTAGCTGTCCAGTTTTCCCAGCACCACTTATTGAAGAGGCTGTCCTTTATCCACTGTACATTCCTCCCTCCTTATCAAACATAAGGTGACCATATGTGCATGGGTTTATTTCTGGGCTTTCTATCCTGTTCCATTGATCTATCTTTCTGTTTTTGTGCTAGTACCGTACTGTCTTGATTACTGTAGCTTTGTAGTATAGTCTGAAGACAGTGAGCCTGATTCCTCCAACTCCATTTTTCGTTCTCAAGATTGCTTTGGCTATTCGGGGTCTTTTGTGTTTCCATACAAATTGTGAAACTTTTCGTTCTTGTTCTATGAAAAATGCCAGTGGTAGTTTGATAAGGATTGCAATGAATCGGTAGATTGCTTTGGGTAGTAGAGTCATTTTCACAATGTTGATTCTTCCAATCCAAGAACATGGTATATCTCTTCATCTATTTGTATCATCTTTAATTTCTTTCATCAGTGTCTTATAATTTTCTGCATACAGGTCTTTTGTCTCCTTAGGTAGGTTTATTCCTAGATATTTTATTCTTTTTGTTACAATGGTAAAAGGGAGTGTTTTCTTGATTTCACTTGCAGAGTTTTCATCATTAGTGTATAGGAATGCCAGAGATTTCTGTGCATTAATTTTGTATCCTGCTACTTTACCAAATTCATTGATTAGCTCTAGTAGTTTTCTGGTAGCATGTTTAGGATTCTCTATGTATAGTATCATGTCATCTGCAAACAGTGACAGCTTTACTTCTTCTTTTCCAATTTGGATTCCTTTTATTTCCTTTTCTTCTCTAATTGCTGTGGCTAAAACTTCCAAAACTATGTTGAGGAAGAGTGGTGAGAGTGGGCAACCTTGTCTTGTTCCTGATCTTAGTGGAAATGCTTTCAGTTTTTCACCATTGAGGACGATGTTGGCTGTGGGTTTGTCATATATGGCCTTTATTATGTTGAGGAAAGTTCCCTCTATGCCTACTTTCTGCAGGGTTTTTTATCATAAATGGGTGTTGAATTTTGTCCAAAGCTTTCTCTGCATCTATTGAGATGATCATATGGTTTTTCTCCTTCAGTTTGTTAATATGGTGTATCACATTGATTGATTTGCGTATATTGAAGAATCCTTGCATTCCTGGAATAAACCCCACTTGATCATGGTGTATGATCCTTTTAATGTGCTGTTGGATTCTGTTTGCTAGTATTTTGTTGAGGATTTTTGCATCTATGTTCATCAGTGATATTGGCCTGTAGTTTTCTTTCTTTTTGACATCCTTGTCTGGTTTTGGTATTAGGGTGTTGATGGCCACGTAGAATGAGTTTAGGAGTGTTCCTCCCTCTGCTGTATTTTGGAAGAGTTTGAGAAGGATAGGTGTTAGCTCTTCTCTAAATGTTTGATAGAATTCGCGTGTGAAGCCATCTGGTCCTGGGCTTTTGTTTGTTGGAAGATTTTTAATCACAGTTTCAATTTCAGTGCTTGTGATTGGTCTGTTCATATTTTCTGTTTCTTCCTGATTCAGTCTTGGCAGGTTGTGCTATTTTACAAATTTGTCCATTTCTTCCAGGTTGTCCCTTTTATTGTCATAGAGTTGCTTATACTAATCTGTCATGATCTTTTGTATTTCTGCAGTGTCAGTTGTTACTTCTCCTTTTTAATTTCTAATTCTATTAATTTGAGTCTTCTTCCTTTTTTTCTTGATGAGTCTGACTGATGGTTTATCAATTTTGTTTATCTTCTCAAAGAACCAGCTTTTAGTTTTATTTATCTTTGCTATCGTTTTCTTCATTTCTTTTTCATTTATTTCTGATCTGATCTTTATGATTTCTTTCCTTCTGCTAAATAAGGGTTTTTTTTGTTCTTCTTTCTCTAATTGCTTTAGGTACAAGTTTAGGTTGTTTATTCAAGATGTTTCCTGTTTCTTAAGGTAGGATTGTATTGCTATAAACTTCCCTCTTAGAACTGCTTTTGCAGCATCCCATATGTCTTGGGTCGTCATGTCTCCATTGTCATTTGTGTCTAGGTATTTTTTGATTTCCTCTTTGATTTCTTCAGTGATTACTTAGTTATTAAGTAGTTTATTGTTTAGCCTCCATGTGTTTGTATTTTTTACAGGTCTTTTCCTGTAATTGATATCTAGTCTCAAGGCGTTGTGGTTGGAAAAGATACTTGATACAATTTAAATTTTCTTAAATTTACCAAGGCTTGATTTGTGACCCAAGATATGATCTATCCTGGAGAATGTGCCGTGAGCACCTTAGAAAAATGTGTATTCTGTGGTTTTTGGATGGAATATCCTATAAATATGAATTAAGTCCGTCTTGTTTAATGTATTATTTAAAGATTGTGTTTCCTTATTTATTTTCATTTTGGATCATCTGTCTATTGGTGAAAGTGGGGTGTTAAAGTCCCCTACTATGAATGAGTTACTGTCGATTTCCCCTTTTATGGCTGTTAGTATTTGCCTTAGTTATTGAAGTGCTCCTATGTTGGGTGCATAAATATTTACAATTGTTATACCTTCTTGGATCGATCCCTTGATCATTATGTAGTGTCCTTCTTTGTCTCTTCTAATAATTATTGTTTGAAAGTCTGTTTTGTCTGATATGAGAATTGCTACTTCAGCTTTCTTTTGCTTTCCATTTTCATGGAATATCTTTTTCCATCCCCTCACTTTCAGTCTGTATGTGTCTCTAGGTCTGAATTGGGTCTCTTGTAGACAGCATATATATGGGTTTTGTTTTTGTATCCATTCAGCCAGTCTGTGTCCTTTGGTGGGAGCATTTAATCCATTTACATTTAAGGTAATTATCAATATGTATGTTCCTATTCCCATTTTCTTAATTGTTTTGTGTTTGTTATTGTAGGTCTTTTCCTTCTCTTGTGTTTCTTCCCTAGAGAAGGTCCTTTAGCATTTGTTGTAAAGCTGGTTTGGTGGTGCTGAACTCTCTCAGCTTTTGCTTGTCTGTAAAGGTTTTAATTTCTCCATCAAATCTGAATGAGATCCTTGCTGGGTAGAGTAATCTTGGTTGTAGGATTTTCTCCTTCATCCCTTTAAATATGTCCTGCCAGTCCCTTCTGGCTTGCAGAGTGTCTGCTGAAAGATCAGCTGTTAACCTTTTGGGGATTCCCTTGTGTGTTATTTGTTGTTTTTCCCTTGCTGTTTTTAATATGTTTTCTTTGTATTTATTTTTTGACAGTTTGATTAATATGTGTCTTGGCGTGTTTCTCCTTGGATTTATCCTGTATGGGACTCTCTATGCTTCCTGGACTTGATTAACTATTTCCTTTCCCATATTAGGGAAGTTTTCAAGTATAATCTCTTCAAATATTTTTTCTGTCCTTTTCTTTTTCTCTTATTCTTCTGGAACCCCTGTAATTTGAATGTTGGTGCATTTAATGTTGTCCCAGAGGTCTCTGAGGCTGTCCTCAGTTCTTTTCTTTCTTTTTTCTTTATTCTGCTCTACAGTAGTTATTTCCAGTATTTTATCTTCCAGGGCACTTATCCGTTCTTTTGCCTCAGTTATTCTGCTCTTGATCCCATCTAGAGTATTTTTAATTTCATTTATTGTGTTGTTCATCGTTGCTTGTTTCATCTTTATTTCTTCTATGTCCGTGTTAAATGTTTCTTGCATTTTCTCTATTCTGTTTCCAAGATTTTGGATCATCTTTACTATCATTTTTCTGAATTCTTTTTCAGGTAGACTGCCTATTTCCTCTTCATTTGTTAGGTCTGGCGGGTTTTTATCTTGCTCCTTCATCTGCTGTATGTTTTTCTGTCTTCTCATTTTGGTTGTCAAACTGTATTCAGGGTCTCCTTTTTGCAGGCTGCAGGGTCATAGTTCCCGTTGTTTTCGGTGTCTGCCCCCAGTGGCTAAAGTTGGTTCAGTGGATTGTGTAGACTTCCTGGTGGAGGGGACTAGTGCCTGTGTTCTGGTTGATGAGGCTGGATCTTGTCTTTCTGTTGGGCAGGTCCACATCTGGTCATGGGTTTTGGAGTGTCTATGGACTTATTATGATTTTAGGCAGCCTCTCTGCTAATGGGTGGTGTTGTGTTCCTGTCTTGCTAGTTGTTTGGCATAGCGTGTACAGCACTGTAGCTTGCTGGTCGTTGAGTGAAGCTGGGTGCTGGTTTTGAGAGGGAGATCTCAGAGATTTTCACCGTGTGATATTATATGGAGCTGGGACGTCTCTTGTGGACCAGTGTCCTGAAGTTGTGTCTCCCACCTCAGAGGCACAGCACTGACTCCTGGCTGCAGCACCAAGAGCCTTTCATCCACACGGCTCAGAATAAAAGGGAGAAAAAGTAGAAGGAAGGAAAGAGAGAGAGAGAGAGAGAGAGAGAGAGAGAGAGAGAGAGAGAGAGACGGAGAGGAAGGGAGGGAGGGAGGAAGGAAGAAAAGGAAAGAAAGTGGATAAAATAAAATTAAGTAAGATAAAATAATTTATTAAAATAAGAAATAATTATTAAGAGAAATTTTTTGAAAAAAACGGTCGGATAGAACCCTAGGACAAATGGTGAAAGCAAAGCTATACAGAAACAATCTCACACAGAAGCATACACATAACACACTCACAGAAAGAGGAAAAGGGGAAAAAATCATAAATCTTGCTCTCAAAGTACACCTCCTCAGTTTGGGATGATTCATTGTCTATTCAGGTATTCTACAGATGCAGGGTACATCAAGTTGATTGTGGAGATTTAATCCGCTGTTCCCGAGGCTCCTGGGAGAGATTTCCCTTTCTCTTCTTTGTTCTCACAGTTCCTGGGTTTCAGCTTTGGATTTGGCCCCGCCTCTGAGTGTAGGTCGCCAGAGGTCGTCTGTTCTTCGCTCAGACTGGACGGGGTTAAAGGAGCCGCTGATTTGGGGGCTCTGGCTCACTCAGGCCTGGGGTTGGGAGCGGTACGGATGCTTGGTGAGCCTGCGGCAGCAGAGGCCAGCGTGACATTGCACCAGCATGAGGCGTGCCGTGCGTTCTCCCGGGCAAGTTGTCCCTGGATCCCTGGACCCTGGCAGTGGCAGGCTGCACAGGCTCCCCGGAAGGGAGGTGTGGAGAGTGACCTGTGCTCGCACACAGCCTTCTTGGTGGCAGAAGCAGCAGCCTTAGCGTCTCATGCCTGTCTCTGGGGTCCTCACTGTTAGCTGCGGCTGGGCCCTTCTCTGGAGCTCCTTTAAGCAGTGCTCTTAATTCCCTCTCCTTGCGCACCAGGAAACAAAGAGGGAAGAAAAAGTCTCTTGCCTCTTCGGCAGGCCCACACATTTCCCCAGACTCCCTCCCTGCTCGCCGTGGTGCACTAACCCCCTGCAGGCTGTGTTCATGCCGCCAACCCCAGTCCTCTCCCTGCGTTGCGACCAAAGCCGGAGCCTCAGCTCCTAGCCCCGCCCACCCTGAGCAGACAAGACTCTCGGGCTGTTGAGTGCCGGTCGGCACCGATCCTCTCTGCGGGAATCTCTCCACTTTGCCCTCCACACCCCTGTTGCTGTGCTCTCCTCCGCGGCCCCGAAGCTTTCCCCCTCCGCCACCTGCAGTCTCCGCCCATGAAGGGGCTTCCTAGTGTGTGGAAACTTTTCCTCCTTCACTACTCCCTCCCTCTGGTGTAGGTCCCGTCCCTATTCTTTTGTCTCTGTTTATTCTTTTTTCTTTTGCCCTACCCAGGTATGTGGGGAGTTTCTTGTTTTGGGGGAGTTCTGAGGTCTTCTGCCAGCGTTCAGTAGGTGTTCTGTAGGAGTTGTTCCACGTGTAGATGTATTTCTGGTGTATCTGTGGGGATGAAGGTGATCTCCATGTCTTACTCTTCCGCCATCTTCCCGATTTGAGATAGTTTTATTTATTCCTTTCCAACTTAGTGTCTTCTATTTCTTTTTCTTTTCTGAATGCACTGACTAGAACGTCCAGTAAAATGTTGAACAGAAGTGGTGAGAGTGGCATTTTGTGTTTCTGATGTAAAGAAGAAAACACTCATTCTGTTACTAGTAAGTATGACCTAGCTGTGGGAGTTTTGTGTTAAGAGAACATATTCTGTATATTAGTCCTTTGAAATTTCCTAAGACTTTCAATTCATGAAATGGTCCAGGGTGCAGTCAGTTTTTTATACATTTCCATTTGTGCTTGAAAATATTATGTAGTTTGCAGTTGTTCAATGCACTGTGCTATATATATCCGTGAGATCAAGCTTGTTGAATATATTTTTCTGTACCAGCAGTCAATAGATTTTTTTCTTAAAATGCCCTATAGTAAATATTTTAAACATATGCAACTCTGTCACATCGTCTCAACTGCTGTTGTAGCACAAAAGCAGCCGTAGACAATACGTTAATGAATGAGTATAGCTGGTGACCCTATAAAACTTGATTTACATAAACTGGTGACTAGTCCATGGGCTATAGTTTGCCCACTTCTGCTCGTTACTATTAGTTTTTATTTTTAATCTGGTTTTTGATCAGCCATCATGGAGAATAAGTTAAACTTCCTCTATGATGGCAAATTTGTCTATTTCCCCTTGTTTCATGTATTTTGAGAATATATTAATAGATGTATACAAGTTTAAGAATGTACTCTCTCATTATTTAAACTTTTTGTCTTAATATAGGCACTTGATCTCTAGTAATGATTTTTGTCTCAAAGTCTGTTTTGTCTAATATTAATATAGCTTATAGTAGCTTTCTTTTGGTGGCTATTTGCCCAATATGTATTTTTTATTCCTTTTTTTCCCTAACCTTTCTAAATAGTTGTTTTAACAATGTCTCATAAACAAAATGTTGGCTGTATTTTGTAAATGCAATCTCGTCATCTTTGTATTTCAACTAGATCATTTTATCCGTTTGCATCTATTATAATTTTTAATATCTTTGGAATCATTTCTACCAAGTTTTTGTGGTTTTTGTTTTTCTTACCTCTTCTGTTCTTTTATTTCCTTTCTTTGCTTTATTTTCTCTCTCTCTTTTTTTTCTATAACATAGTTTGTTAATTCTGCCTTCTTTTTATTTTCTTTTATTGGTCACCCTAGAAATTTTAACCTGCATTCATTTCAAGTCTCATCAGTATATTTACCCTCTGTCCAAACCATATTAAGAACCGAGAACATTTTAATTTCTGACATCCCTTCCTAACTTATACTATATTGATACTCAGGGATGTAGTTCTATTTTTTAAACACATGCCTAAAAATTATTATTTTATACATTCATTGTTTTAGTTTTACCCACATATTTACCACTTTCTTTGCTAATCATTCCTTCTTCCATCACAAACCTTCTCAATGGGAATATTTTTATTCTGCCTTAAGTACATGTTTTAAAATTTCCCACTGAGGGTCATTTGGTTACACATTATCTTGGGTTTTGTCTGTCTGTGTCCTTCTCCCCTCATTTTTGAAAAAAAGATATTCTACTGAGTATATAATTCTCAGTTAAGTTACTTTTTTTTAGTGCATTGAAGATATTATATTGTGTCTTCCAGTGTTGTTTTTGAGAAATCAAAGTTTATCTAATTTTTATTCCTTTGAAGGTAATCTGTCTTTTCTCTCTGGCTTTTTTTTTTTAATATCCCCTCTTTGTCCTTGGTGTTATAGAGTTTTACTATGACTTGTCTAATTATGGAGTACTTTTTATTTATCCTGTTTGGGATATGTTAGTTTTCTGAACCTGTCAAGTGTTCATAAGTTCTGGAAAAATCTTGACTATTCTCTTCAAATATTACTTCTGCCCCATCTTTCTCCTTTTCTCTGGAACTCTGATTAGACATATATTAATATTTCTCACTCTATCATACGTATCTCTTTCATACTTATTTTTCATTTCTTTGCATAAAAATTTCTTTAGGTCTACTAATTCACAAAATCTCTCAGCAACTGTAAACTGTATCCAATCTATTAAAACTTATCAATTGAGTTCTTTGTTTTAATTTCCAGTTCTAGAAGTTCTCTTTCTCTTTATTTTCATTAGCTTTGGTAATTTTTGTAGTCTCTTGCTCTTAACTCAAATTTCCTCTTTTATTTCTCTAAAAATAAAAAATATATGTATTTGATACCATATGTTCTAGTATATACATTTTTTGTGGCTCTGATTCTGCTCTTTGTTGTTTCTGCTAGCTCTTGTCCAGATGCTTCCTTGTGTTTTCTGATTTTGCTTCTTTGTGTTTTTTAATTTTTCAAAATTGTGGTCTCATATTTCTTGGACCTTTATCTGTTGTAAATCTTTGAAGTCTGGGTAGCTTCCTTCAGAGAGGAGATGTTCATTTGCTTCTGCCAAGCATCTGTGGGGGATACCAGCCTGGGAGCACCTTAAATGTATACTTAATTTGAGATTTCTTAGATTATCAAGATAGTTTTATGCTGCACATTATGAGTTCTCACTTGTGCTTGCCAATTCTTAGGAAATATTTCTTTCCTCTCTACTCCGTGCCCAATCTTTGAGACAATCAGTTTTCCTAACAGTTCCTTGGAGTGAACTGTTTATTTCTAGTTCAACCTTAAATTGAGCATGCAGCACCTTGAGATGCCAATTTTATAGGCTCTCCAGTAAGATTGCCCACCTCAAGCTCATTCTGGGTTTTGTTTCCTGATCCCATACTCCATGAACCATCTGTTTTACAGCAAATGACATCAAGGTAAAAACTGGCTTAAAATACATTTTATCAGCATTTTTAGTTGTTTTCAGTAGGAATGTTGATGAGGATTCTTATTCTGCCATACTGCTGGAAAAGGAAGTTCAGCTATTTTATATTTTTGACATGAATTTTTTTCCTTCTAGCTCCCCATATATACTGCACCACCTCTCCAGTCTAAATATGTTGATGAGCAGCCTGGTCATTTACAAATGGGCTTTGCGTCCATTCGCACTACAACTGGTCGTTATATTGGCTGGTGCAAGGTAAGTGAATTCTGATGGTGGTTTCATATCAGAGGGTTCTCATTTTATTACATAACAGTTGTTCCAGTTATTCATTGAAGTGTAACAAACTACCCCAAAACTTAGTGGTTTAAAACAGCAACTGTTCTATCTCATGATTTTGTGAGTCAGAAATTTAATCAGACTTCAGACAGCTGATTCTTCTGTTGCATGTGGTGTTGACAGAGGCCACCCAGTGGTATTCATCAGGTGAATGGGCTGATTTAGAGGGTCCAAGACAGCTTCATTCTCTTCGCTGGCACCTTGTCACAGATGGCTAGAAGGCTGGGCTCAGCTGGGAATGTTGACTGAAGCATCCACACCTGGCCTCAGGTAGTCAGATAACTTACATGGACAGTTCAGGGCTCCTAGAGAATATGTTGCAAGAGGCCTTAGTCAGAATTTGCCAAGCTTCTTACCTGTTTTCAGGTGTCCAGGAAGGTTACTTCTACAGCATTCTGTTGTTAAATGAAGTCATTAAGGCCAACCCAGTTTTTATGGGAGGGGAATTAGATACCATCTCTCAATATGAGTAGCAGCAAAGAATTTGTGGCCATATTTAATCTACTCTACCACTACTGCATAGATTAAAGTAGTACAGCAAGCATTTATGTCACGTGGCATGTACAAAACATTGCTTGACCTTTTATATGAAGTTCTGAGATTACTTCTGCATTGTTAGTTATTTGGCTGAGTAAAATATTCACTTGTTAGGTTTAGTTCATAAGACCGTTTTGACTATAGTCAGCTATTGGGCAAAATAGAATTCACCTTATTTTAATACTTAGCCTTCAATCATCATTATCCAGCAGCAGAGGGGTGGAGTAAGCTAGTACAATACTGCTGTTTCATAATCATCGCATCAACATAGATGTGTGCTAACATCAACATCTGCAGTGTCAGTGTCATAATGATAATGGTGGTACCATTGTTTTCATCATTCTGACCTAATAACCACAAAACGTTTCCTCAAGTCTAACCTATCCAATTGTGAACCCTTGTGCTTTTTTTTGTTTCTAATCCATTCTTTTTAAAAAGAAAATTCTAATGGTCTTATGAAATATCAAATCTGTGAACTCTGGTCATTTCAGATATTTAAAACGTCTGATGAATACATGGTGTTATTTTTTTTTAAATTTGTGCCTGTCAGACAATTCTAATAGACTTTTATAATTCTAATAATACACTTTTAATAGTTTGACTGGTTGTACTACACACTATTAACAGTTTGGTCTCAGCAGGAAATAGCTTAACTAATTAGGGTCTGAGTCATGCCCCTGAGGCTGTATGCCAACAGCTGGATGATTCAGACTGAAGTCTCTTGACACCTAATTTTCCGTAGTGTTCTCAAAGTTGTTTTCAGTGAGGTTAATTGTTCCTGTGAGATCTTTAAATTGCTGTTGTTACTATCACCCAATTTAAGACTAAAAGGACTTTTTACTCTGGTAATATGCTGAAATGAATAGATTGAAGAAGGGCACTTTCAAATGCATTTCATCTTCAATGTAAACATTTCCTCTCTAATGTTCTCCTTAAAATGTAATCTATTCTTTAAAAATTACCTCCGGCTCAAATTACATTCTACATTAAACTTAGAATCACAGGGCAAATTCAATTTCTATTCCTACTCCTTAGTGTTTCGAAATTTAGGTAGCAGCGACCTCCAGTGGTAAAAGTGAATTCCTAAACACAGCTAAGGAAAATTTCCCCAAAGTTTTCTTCCTCAACAGTTACATTATTCCCAATCAACTGATCAGTAAGCATTATAATTTTGAGGTGAAATTTTCTCAAGAGACAGTCCCCAAGGAGAAGTAGCTCAGTGGCAGTTAGGGTCTGTGTTGGTTTGTACAGCTTTAAACCATGATGAACAGGATGAACTTCTGCATCTGATCATCATGAAAGTATCTGTCTGAGACAAAGTTACTAATACCAAGATATATCAATTGAAATAATTTAATTCTTTCCTATCTAATATAATAATATCTATTGTCTTTGCTTTGAAAATCTCTTTTTTTGTTTTTATCCCATTGTTTCATAGCAACTAGTTCAGAGATGGAGACCACATATTTAGACTGTGTTTTCTAGTTTTATCAATAGAGTACAGCATGACTATGGGCAATTACTATGGGTAAATTATTCCATGCCTTCATTTTTCTTCTGATGTACTTGAGATAGTACATATCAAAAAATGTGTGTAACAATATTTCTTGCATTAAAATAAATAGTTAGAAACAGGTAAAAAGAATCTTTGATTTAAAGCTTTAATCCCTTCAGTGGGCTAATATAATCTTGATTTGCAGATAATTTATGTTCCTGTTGAAAACAAGATGGACACTAGTCTGTGTAGGATGATTTCTATTCTAAGATAAATGTCTTATTTAGATTTATTTTTCTCATTCTAATGAACACTAAGAAAAAGGGAGAAGATGAAGCACTTTTCTTTAGGCTTTTTGTTGTTTTCTCCACAAATCATTATGTTGTTGCTGCCTCATCTTTATTAATCAGATGTTGCTTCTAAGCTGAAATATACCTCTCTTCATGCTTCTAAAAAATTCCATTCATTTTTCTACGCTATCATAAAATAAGATGATAAATCTCTGTACTTCTGTAATAACTTTTCTGTGAGCTGCTCTGATTATTTTATTGGCATTACTTTACCCATTTATATGAGGAATATAGCAAACAAGTATTATCCATGTTAAATAGAATGAAAAGCAAGAAGTGAAGAGAAGCTAAGTTCAACAAGTGTCCACATAGAGAATAAACAGGAAAACTAGATTTAGGTTTTGGTGCAATTTCATATAATCTCAAAGATGTGGGCTATTTGACCTAATTGTCAACATCTTCAAAAATGCAGATGTCCTTTTTTCCCCCTTTTTACTTAGGGTGTTTATGTCTTCATGAAATATGGGATAATGGATACAGTACAATTTGGAAAAGGTAGGTTGAGTGAACTGTCTATAATTAGAAATGTTCTATTGTCTTTTTAACTTGCAAGGTTTAAATGTGAGAAAAATAAACTTGGTATGTTATCCATTATCATGTTTTACCAACTCAGAAGATACTCTATATAGCAGTTTATAATAATAATAACAAAGCAATAGTATCTTATTTATTTAGCAATTATATGTTGAGGCATTATGATGAGCATGTTACATAATTTATCTAATTTTATTTTGTAGCAAATTTCTGGATGTCGGTATTATAATGACTCCCATTCTACAGATGAGGAAACTGGGGTTTAGAGGGGTTAAGTAGATTACCAAGGTCACATAGCTAGTAAGTGGCAACACCTGGACTCAAACTGGCTGTTTTAGGTACGAAACGCATATTGTATACTCATACAGCATAAATTAAACATATATCCATTGTTATTAATTAGTTTAAGTACTATTTGATGTTAAAATACATAGTATTTTGCTATTGATTGCTAGGAAACACGATATCAATTAGTCACCCTAGAATATTTGAGCTAGTGTTGGAAAACAATTGTGTTTGACTCGTTAGTTTGATAATGTTGTTTGGCAGCAGGTATAGCTCCCTAACATTTTTTAGACTAAGCCAGTTGTCAAAATAAATGTGTATTGGGGGACAGAAAGAACACCTAAAATTTTAAATGCCTCTGTGATGTTGAAATGCCTCTGTATATGTATTATCATTATTTAATGTGTGTAGGAATTAATTCCAATTAAGTCCAAATTATATTCCTCATCAACCTTGAAGAATATGATTAAATTCCATTAAATTAATAATTAATAATTAAATAAATAATTATGATAGAAGAGTGTGTTTTTTGGATTGCATGGAACCAGAAACCATTTAAATATATAAAAAGCCAAGAAATTTGGACCTCTGCCCCCTTTCCATCTATTTTTTGTCTAGACTCACTTCTCATTCTGCTCATTGGTTTTAACCAAGAGCAATGGCTTCTCTGAGTTTACTGGGGAGTAGTGGCAAGCAGAGTGATAGCTGCATGTTTCCTTAGACTGTTATTCAAAGTTTCCTGCTAAAGTATCTATTTCAGTTCTTACTAGATCCTACCAATGTTTGAACAGATAAGGCCAGAAGCATTTCCATTATAAGAATATAATACATAAACAATGAGGAATTTGCTTTATAGTAATTCATCTTAATCCATATAATGCTAGTGTACACTCTAGCATTATATTTCATTAAAGTGTAATAATCGCCTGTATTAAGGAAACAAATACCATTAAATCAGCTGTGGAAGGAAGATTTTATTTTGTAACAAGTAACTATTAACAACTGGCTTTTTAAGTTGCTGGTCAAATCATTATTTTATGTAGTTCTTTTGAAGAATGTTTTAAACCATCTGCTATTATCTTAGCAAATCTCTAAATTTTCTTCATCATACCTATATAGAATGTCAATTATAGTAAGTTATTTATATTATTTTTCAAATGATTTCTTGAGATGCATATGTCTATTTGAAGAATCCACCTCGAGATTTTCTTCCGAAAATTGGAGTGATTACAGTTTCAGGATTGGCAGGCTTCATTTCAGCGAGAAAAGGTAGGGTTAAAAATATATAATCTTTCTTTTAATGCCATTATATTAATTTCTGAATTTATTTATACAGTTTAAGCACAGTGTACAGTAAGTCCCCTACATATGAAACTTCAAGTTGCAAACTTTCAGAGATGCAAACAGGCATTCGCATGTCCAATCATGTAAGTTAGTTCACGTGTCTGGCGTTGCTAAGAAGCACCAAGTGATAATGATGGAAACAAAAGTGAAAATAATTGAGAGAGTAGAGCGAGGCGAAAAGATGGTAGACGTCACTCTTTCTTATAACATGAATCATTCAACCATCAACAAGATTGTAAAGAACAAGAACAAGATCGTGGAACATGGGAAGTCTATTGTGCCAGTGATGTGGACAATAATATCAAAGAAGCGTGGAAAAGTGATGGAGGACATGGAGAAACTTCTCAGTGTGTGGGTGCAGGATCAGCATCAGCGTTAAGTCCCACTTAGCTTAATGCTGGTTCAAGGGGAAGGGAAAAGCCTTTATAAAGACTTGAAGAAGAAATACAGCAAAGAATCAGAGGGCCCATCTTTTAATGCCAGGCATGGCTGGCTTCATCAGTTCAAGGCTAGAGCCAACATTTACAACGTAAAAGTAAGTGGCGAGGCCGTGAGTGCAGATATGGTAGCTGCCTGGGAATTTCCTAAAATGCTTCGGGAAATTATTGATGAAGACGTGTATTTACCCGAGCAGGTTTTTAATGTGGATGAGACAGGACTGTACTGGGAGAGGATGCCAGACCGAAGTTATATCAACAAGGAAGAAAAGTTGATGCCAGGCTATAAAGCAGCAAAGGATAGGCTAACTCTGTTGTTTGGTGGCAGTGCTTCCAGCAAGATGAAGCTGAAGCCTCTCTTAGTTTATCATTCAGAGAACCCAAGAGCCCTTTAAAACAGCCAAGGGCTCTCTTCCTGTTGTGTGGAAGAGTAACCCCAAAGCCTGGGTTACAGAGGCCATTTTCCAGTACTGCTTTTTCCACCACTTTATTCTGGAGGTAGGGAAATATTGCTTGGAGAAGGACGTCCCATTCAACATTCTTTTGCTGCTCGACAGTGCTCCAGGCCACCCCCCATTCATGGACGACTTTCATCCCAATGTCAAAGTAGTGCATCTACCACCGAATACTACATCGCTCATCCAACCTATGGACCAGGGAGTTATAGCCACTTTCAAGAAATATTATTTACGTCACACTTTTCGTCAGGAAGTAAAGGCAAGTGACGAATCAGGAACAACCTTGCGACAATTTTGGAAGGACTATAACATCTACAAGACCATAAAAAACATTGACTTTGCTTGGCGTGAGGTTACGGCCATCACCATGAATGGGGTTTGGAAGAACCTTTGCCCGCAGTTTGTTCACAATTTTTGTGGATTTGAAAAGGTGGATGAGGAGTCCAAAGAGGTCTTCAGCAACTTAGTGACCTTCAGCGAGAAGCTGGAACTAGATCTGCAAGAGGACGACTTCATTGAACTGCTTTCTGTGCAACATGAGGAGCTTAGTAATGAAGACCTGATGGAATTGGAGGCCCAGAGAAAGGAAGAAGAGAGACAAGAGGAAGAAGTAACTGAAGAACTGAAGAGATTCACGGCGCAGGAAATGGCAAGGGGATTTTCTTAGTTTTTGAGGCACAGGACCCTAATGTAGAATGGTACACAAAGGTTGCAGCAGCCGTTCAGAATGCAATCCAGTGCTACAGTGTCATCTGTGACGAGAAGAAAAGAGCTACTACCCAGACATCACTGGATCGTTTCTTTTAGAGGGTAGATAGAAATGAATCCAGCAAGGAGCCAGAACCTATGCCATCAACGTCAGGCATGAGTGAAATTGCAGCTTGCACTCTATCTCCTGTTGCTGATGATCCTTCAGCTCTACATCTCCCATTTCCTCTCGCTCCTCCAGTCAGTGACTCTCCTTGCTTGTTCACTCGATGCCAGCCCCTGTATGCCAGCTGTTGTACTGTATTGCTGTACTTCTTGAGGTACTGTACTGTAAGATTAAAAATGTTTTCTTTATTTTTTGTGTTTGTTTTTTATGTATTATTTGTGTGAAAAGTATTTTAAACCTATTACAGTACAGTACTGTGTAGCTGATTGTGTTAGTTGGGTACCTAGGACTAACTTTGTTGGACTTAACAAACAAATTGGACTTACAAACACGCTTTCGGAATGGAACTCGTTTGTATGTAGGAGACTTACTGTACCACTCTTCTGATTCAGGGAACATTTTCTATTAGTGTAGTGAACTGCTTACCAGTCAGGTTCCCAGATGCCAGCCAATGGCCAGTCCTGTAAGCATGCCTTTCTAACAATGGCAGTCTTGGGCATATGTTAACTCTTTTCTGCACATCACTAAATAACTCTTTCATAAGCACCTGGTGAATTTTGTATTTGCCCATCTTCCATCTCTGGGTATAGAAATCTCTCTCAGTAGGATTACTGCCTCCACTCCTCACCTAAGCCCTTACTAAGCTGGTGCAGTTCTCTGGTCAGTAGCCATCTGGGGCACCTTCCATTCATCCTCTGTCCCCAGTGCCAGTCATTGTCCGCAAATTAAATTACATGTTGTTGCAAGTCACAGCTCTGAACCAACCTGGAATCTGACATCAGATATGTTATGGTTGGTTTGCTCAGCTTTAGTCCTTAAAGTAGCCTTAACCCAAGTACACCTAATCAGATACAAAACATCTGAATTATAAGAACATTCCAGCATTCTAACTCTAGCCCATATATCTTATCCCAATAGATCTTCCCTATAGCTAGTATTAATCATAGCTTGTATCATATTTTTTATTCTAACACTATATGCAACTTCTAATTGAATACATGTTATAAATTATTCATTAGGAAAGACATTGAAAATCAGGATCACCACATGTAACAATAAGAGAAAGAATTAAATTTTGAATGAAACCGGCCAAAGCATATTACTCATTTCTCAGTGAGAAACTCATAATCCACTTGTAAGAGAAAATGTTCCTTAGGTCATTCACAATGACTCCATGTGTCAGAGCTAGAATAATCTAACCCAGTATTTTTCAAATTACAGAGCTCAGTTTATAAGTAGGTAGTGAAATAAATGTGGTGACTCTCAGGAAGCATTTTATTAAAAAATAAAATAGAGGACAATAGCAAATATCAGAGTGTTTTGTACTCAGTATGGATAAATATTGTGAAACTTCTGTTTCAGTGGAGTGTGTATGTGTGTGTGTGAAAGAGAGAAACGTCAGAGACAGAAACAGAGAGAGAGAGAGGTCATAATGTAAAATTTGTTCTTTAGTATGAGTCATGGTCAAAAATGTACGAAAGATGTTGGTTTAGCCTAACCCTATAATGCTACAGCTAGAGGTCCAGAGAAAGGAAATCATTCAATGATTTCATAGTACATATTACATAGCTAGTTAGTGTCTTGTGTCTAGAGTCCCTTTCTACTTACAGGAGTAGGGCTATTGAACCCAAGTGAAATTTATTTTCTTGTAAACTGGCCTTTCATATCAAGTAAAGAGAGGATGAATGTAAGTCTTTTTAATATTGAAAATAATAACAAAGATGTATGTGTGAGAAATATTCCATTGTGTGTGTGTGTGTGTGTGTGTGTGTGTGTGTGTGTGTGTATGTATGCAATGGAATATTACTCAGCCATAAAAAAGAATGAAATAATGCCATTTGCAGCAACATGGATGGACCTAGAGATTATCATACTAAGTGAAGTAAGTCAGACGGAGAAAGACAAATATCATGTGATATCACTTATATGTGGAATCTAAAAAAATTATGTAAATGAACTTATTTACAAAACAGAAACAGACTTACAGACATAGAAAACAAACTTACGGTTACCAAAGGGGATAGCGGAGGTGGGGGTGTAGGGAGGTAAATTAGGAGTTTGGGATTAACAGATACTACTATATGTAAAATAAACAATAAGGACCTACTATATAACACAGAGAACTATATTCAATATCTTGGGATAACCTATAATGAAAAAGAATCTGAAAGAAAATATATATAACTGAATCACTTTGCTGTACACCTGAAACTAACACAGCATTGTAAATTAACTATACTTCAATTTTAACACATTATTGACTGGGGGATTTTTGCAGAAACTGACACCTGTGGCCATAATATATCTCTGGTCAAAAATGTGTTAAAAGGTTTCAAAAAAGTATAACAACTACAAAAAAAGTAAATAAAAAATAAAATAAGATGACACATCAAGGAAAAACTGCCACCTTCCAAGTTTAGGAGCAGCACAATTAGGGGAATTTGACTGAGTCAAGGAAACCTACATTAAAGGATGCTAGGTCAGTAAAATCAACAACCAAACTACAGATACTAGAATAATAGTGAGCAAGACATATTTTAATATAGCTAGACCCTCTTTCCCAGTATCACAAAAACCTGTCAATATTTAAAGGAAAGCTACAGTAAAGGTTGAAGCAGCCTACTACCCACCTCCCTCAATGCTCTGTCTGTTGTAGACATGACTGTAGAAGGCCTCCTTACTAATAAACTGGACAGAGAAATACATCTTGTTTTTACCTACCCTAAACTATAAAGTTGCCTGCAAACATTGCCAGGTATTTTTCATCATAGTCTTTACTGATATACCAGATAGGGTGTCTCATTTTTAAATTAAGGGTTGTAAGAGCTGTTTCAGAAAATAAAAGTACTTACCCTAATTAGAAACCCCATCATCTAATTGTCCAGATCACATTTACAGTCCAGGGTACCCAGACAAGCATTTAAAGTACATATTGTTTTCAACCAACAGTCTGTTGGAACTAAGCTATGGCTTAGAGTGGTGGGTTTCACACTATTCAATAGAACCTAGGGTTCCATGGAAGTGTTTAGGGGTTGTATAGGGATAAGGAAAAAGCAGTGTAGATAGGGCTTGATAATGAACTTCACTCCCTCAGGCTAACCAGAGTAGCTTCAAGTCTGTAAGTTTTATATATGAAGTTCCAGGTGAGAGTCTATTCAAAAGACTTTTTTAAAGGATTTTGCTATTTAAAAAAAAAAGTTTGAAAATGACTCAGATGCTTAGTTAAGGCACTTTTGGAAATGAATGAATTATTGCAAGTTACTTGCAATTTTTTTAACTTTTTATTTTATATTGGAGTACAGTTGATTAACAATGTTGTGTTAGTTTCAGGTGTACAACAAAGTGATTCAGTTTTACATATACATGTATCTATTCTTTTTCAATTTCTTTTCTCAATTAGGTTGTTACAGAATATTGAGCAGAGTTCCTTCTGCTATACAGTAAGTCCTTGTTGGTTATCCATTTTAAATATAGTAGTGATGTGTACAAGTCAATCCCAAACTCCCTATCTCTCCCCACTACCCATCCCCCCCGGTAACCATAAGTTTGTTCTTCAAGTCTGTGAGTCTGTTTCTGTTTTGTAAATAAGCTCATTTGTCACATTTTTTAAAGATTCTGCATATAAGCGGCATCATATGATATTTCTTCTTCTCTATTAAATTATTACTTTAGTATTCAAAATCAGTGACACGAAGGAATTATGTCCCTTTTAAAATCCTTAGCTGACCAGTTAGTTGGATCCTTTAGCTATCTAAGGACTTAATCAAAAAAGGATCTCTGAGAGTCCATTTCAGTTTAACATGGTGTCACAAAAATGGTAGTTGATTAATTCTCTATATTGTCATGTTTTATTAGATACTTGAAAAAATGTGGTTACAACTGTGGGTTTCTTAGGACATGAAAAAATACGTAGTTTTTTAAAAGAAGAAAATCATCAACCCCCTTTGTGTAGGTAATTATCAATGTTAGATTGAGAATACTTTTCTTAAATTAGACATGACAACTAAGGGGTATTAATTGAACTGTAATACTTAAAGACATTTTACCTATCATCTTGATTGGTATTATTACCTAAAGAAAATTTAACATAGGGTGATGGCTTAAAGGGGAACAAAGAAAGCATGAAAGTTATAAAAGCATCAAGTCTCTGGTAGCATCTGTTTGGAGTTTAATAGTTTGTTTGAATGTCATAGGTTCTAGGTTTAAGAGAATTGCTTATCCACTGGGACTGGCCACTTTAGGAGCAACTGTTTGCTACCCTGTTCAATCAGTAATAATTGCAAAGGTAAGTTCTTTTTAAGCAATAGCTTCATTTCAGTACTTGTTTAAACTCTCAGTGTGACAATGTTTAAATGTCATACAGCACCTGCAACATTTAATTTTCAGAGAAATATAGTTGGTATTCTCTTATGTTGGCAAAATCACATCAGCATCTCAGCGTGGTAAATGCCATGGTTGATTACATGATTATCACAAATAAATAGGATGAATTTGTTTAAATATTATTCAAGGAAGTAAATGCTGATTTGAGGGTTAAGTTCAGAGACAATGAATTAGAATTTATGGGGAGAAATACTGCTCCATTGTTGAGCTGTGTAAAATTCAGTTTTTAATTAACAGAAAATTATACCTGCTGGCAGTTGTCAGTTCAGCAATTTAAAATAATGCAAGAAATAACCAACTGATAGAAAACAGAGGCTTCTGAGGATTAAAAAAAAATACACACACATATGCACACTCAATTTTGAAATCCATATTATAGTTGTTTTGTCATTTTCTTGTGAGTTTACCCTACAAATCCAAAGATTCTCCTAATGATTTGAAGAGTTTGTGTCAGTATTGTTATTTTATTTTTTAATACATATTTGGATTGAGAAGGAGAACTTTGGGATATAGTTTTTTCTTCCATTCCTTCTACTTTAATTACCAACATTTAACATTTCCCCCTCACATTTGAAGTATTGTGTGGTGTTACCAGGACTTTCTGTACTTGTATTCTCATTACTTCATCTCTTTAATTATTGATGTCGATAAAGCTGCCTATTTAGTATTTTGAGAATGTCAAGGATATAGTGCCCTATGTAGTTTCTAATATGATCAAGCTATAAAAGCTTACAGCAAAGGAAGAGAGCATTATTCATTAAATCTAGTTAAACTTGAGGTAATTGATGGGTAAAATGATAAACTTATTTTTTTTAATATTTTCTAAGAATTTACATAGGAATTAGCCACTTAAGTTCATATAATGTTAGTACTAAAAGAAACCTTTGAGATCATTAGGTTCAACTTCCTCATTTTCTCATTTGCCAATTTGGAAACTGTGGCCCAGAGAAGTTCCAGTGACTGATTTGTCCAGGGTTCTATTCAGCTTCAGACATCTTGCTTCCCTGTCCATTTCTCTTCCCAGTGCATGATGCTGCCACTGATTGTTTTTGTTTGTTTAGAATAATGACTTTGTGGGGTTTTTTTTTAAATAAATTGGTACCTACTTATTCTTAAATAATTTAAGCATTACAAAACAGAATAAGAAAAAAACCAACTAACCACCTGAAATTTTTCATCCAGAAAAATGTGTTAAAATTTGATAGAATGCTATTCTAGACATTTCTTCATGCATACATAGACATAGAAAGATAGATGGATGAATAGATACAGTTTCGTAAGAACAGGATCATAGTATAGTATGCATCTTATTTTTAATTTTAAAAATAAAGTATGAAGTTTAATTTTACTTTAACAGAAGGAAAATAAAAACAAAAGAATTGCAGGACTCCAAATAAAAAATTCTATGGTAAAAGATATTAATGTGAGTTCCTAAAAGTTCTTCTGTAGTTAAATAATGATTTTTACTTAAATTCCTAGAGTTGAGACCTTTGCTTTTCTTTGACTGTCATATAACAGCATCACATGTAATATCTGGTGAATTGTAATATATATACATATGTGTGTATGTATATATATATATATATATAGAGAGAGAGAGAGAGAGAGAGAGAGAGGGAGAGAGAGAGAGAAAACATGGGTTCTTATCCTGAGATCCATGATAGACTTAAGAGAATCTGTGACTCCCCTGCCCAAAACTATATAAAAACTTGTAGGTATACAATAGGAGCCTTCTAATTTGATATTATCAGGACCAGTAGTTAACAATTAATTGAAAATGTTAAAGCAAGAAGTTTTTTAAAAATCATAAATATGTATCTTAAATATTTTATTTCAATTTAAAACATAATGTGTGTTCATTTTTCTGTCTTTTGAAGTAGGACTTTTCTATGAGTATGAGTCTCCTAGTTAAAGGTCCATAACATCTTTCTTATAATTATCCATATCTGTAATATGTCTTCTACTGTTTGCAGTTTAGAGGTTTCTTTAAAATCTGATGAACGCCTTTTTTTGGCTGGGGGGGCCACACCCACACAGCACGCGGGATTTAGTTGCACTGACCAGGGATCTAACTTGCACCGCCTGCAGTGGAAGCAAGGAGTCTTAACCACTGGACTGCCAGGGAAGTCCCAAACATCAAATCAACACTTAAAAACATTTTTTAAATAACATGAGTGCAGAATCCTGTTTAATTTTTTATTTCTCCTAGCCTTTTACAGTTATCTTGAGCACCTCTAATTTGACAGTAGTTTGTTTTTTTTTTACTATTTCACTTTTGAGTCTTTACAAAATACTTAATTTTTGTAAACAGAACAATTCTCTTTACACTTATATTTCATCCTGTTATGTTACATTTAAACTGTTTAATTATAGTAAAGCTGATTAGAGATCTGGAAACAAATACAACTTAATCTTGATAAGCATACAAATCACTTGTGAAAGACAGTAGTTGCGTATATTGTAGAGTACCTACTAATGATGAATGTTCAGCATTCTATGACCATCATTTATTATAACTCTTTTTAATATATTTATTAGAGTATACCTACTTTACAATGGTGTGTCAGTTTCTGCTCTACAACAAAGTCAATCAGTTACACATACACACATGTCCCCATATCTCTGCCCTCTTGCATCTCCCTCCCTCCCACACTCCCCATCCCATCCCTCCAGGTGGTCACAAAGCAACGAGCTGATCACCCTGTGCCATGTGGCTGCCCCCCTCTACCTATCAATTTTACGTTTGGTAGTGTATATATGTCCATGCCAATCTCTCACTTTGTCCGAGCTTACCATCCCCCTCCCCATATCCTCAAGTCCATTCTCAAGTAGGTCTGCATCTGTATTCCAATCTTGCCCATAGGTTCTTCTGAACTTTTTATTCCTTTCCTTTTTTAGATTTCATATATATGTGTTAGTACACGCTATTTGTTTTTCTCTTCCTGACTTACTTCACTCTGTATGACAGTCTCTGTGTCCATCCACCTCACAACAAATAACTCAGTTTCATTCCTTTTTATGGCTGAGTAATATGCCATGGTATATATGTGCCAAATCTTCTTTATCGATTCATCTGTTGATGGACACTTAGGTTGCTTCCATGTCCTGGCTATTGTAAATAGAGCTGCAATGAACATTTTGGTACATGACTCTTTTTGAATTATGGTTTTCTCAGGATATATGCCCAGTAGTGGGATTGCTGGGTCATATGATAGTTCTATTTTTAGTTTTTCAAGGAACCTCCATACTGTTCTCCACAGTGCCTGTATCAATTTACATTCCCACCAACAGTGCAAGAGGGTTCCCTTTTCTCTACACCCTCTCCAGCATTTATTGCTTCTAGATTTTTTGATGATGGCCATTCTGACCAGTGTGAGATGATATCTCATTGTAGCTTTGATTTGCATTTCTCTAATGATTAATGATGTTGAGCATTCTTTCAGGTGTTTGTTGGCAATCTGTATATATTCTTTGAAAAAATCTCTATTTAGGTCTCCTGCCCATTTTTGGATTGGGTTGTTTGGTTTTTTGATATTGAGCTGCATGAGTTGCTTGTATGTTTTGGAGATTAATCCTTTATCAGTTGCTTCATTTGCAAATATTTTCTCCCATTCTGAGGGTTTTCTTTTTGTCTTGTTTATGGTTTCCTTTGCTGTGAAAAAGCTTTGAAGTTTCATTAGGTCCCATTTGTTTATTTTTGTTTTTATTTCCATTTCTCTAGGAGGTAGGTAAAAAAGGATCTTGCTGAGATTTATGTCATAGAGTGTTTTGTGTGCGTTTTCCTCTAAGAGTTTGATAGTGCTTGGCCTTACAGATAGGTCTTTAATCCATTTTGAGTTTATTTTTGTGTATGGTGTTAGGGAGTGTTCTAATTTCATTCTTTTACATGTAGCTGTCCAGTTTTCCCAGCACCACTTATTGAAGAGGCTGTCTTTTCTCCACTGTATATTCTTGCCTCCTTTACCAAAGATAAGGTGACCATATGTGCATGTGTTTATCTCTGAGCTTTCTATCCTGTTCCATTGATCTATCTTTCTGTTTTTGTGCCAGTACCATACTGTCTTCATGACTGTAGCTTTGTAGTACAGTCTGAAGTCAGGGAGCTGGATTCCTCCAGCTCCATTTTTCTTTCTCAAGATTGCTTTGGCTATACGGGGGCTTTTGTGTTTCCAGACATATTGTGAAATTTTTTGTTCTAGTTCTGTGAAAAATGCCAGTAATTATTTGATAGGCATTGCGTTGAATCTGTAGATTGCTTTCTGTAGAATAGTCATTTTCAAAACATTGATTCATCCGATCCAACAACATAGTATATCTCTCCCTCTATTTGTATCATCTTTAATTTCTTTCATCAGAGTCTTATAATTTTCTGCATACAGGTCCTTTGTCTCCTTAGGTAGGTTTATTCCTAGATATTTTATTCCTTTTGTTGCCATGGTAAATGGGAGTGTTTTCTTAGTTTCACTTTCAGATTTTTCATCATTAGTGTGTAGGAATGCAAGAGATTTCTGTGCATTAATTTTGTATCCTGCTACTTTACCAAATTCAATAATTAGCTCTAGTAGTTTTCTGGTAGCATCTTTAGGATTCTCTGTGTATAGTATCATGTCATCTGCAAACAGTGACAGCTTTTCTTCTTCTTTTCCAATTTGGATTCCTTTTATTTCCTTTTCTTCTCTGATTGCTGTGGCTAAAACTTCCAAAACTACGTTGAATAATACTGGTGAGAGTGGGCAACCTTGTCTTGTTCCTGATCTTACTGGAAATGGTTTCAGTTTTTCACCATTGAGGACAATGTTGGCTGTGGGTTTGTCCTATATGACCTTGATTATGTTGAGGAAAGTTCCCTCTAGGCCTACTTTCTGGAGGGTTTTTATCATAAATGGGTGTTGAATTCTGTCGAAAGCTGTCTCTGCACCTATTGAAATGATCCTGTGGTTTTTCTCCTTCAATTTATTAATATTGTGTATCACATTGATTTGCGTATACTGAAGAATCCTTGAATTCCTTGAATAAACCCCTCTTGATCATGGTGTATGATCCTTTCAATGTGCTTTTGGATTATGTTTACTAGTATTCTGTTGAGGATTTTTGCATCAATGTTCATCTGTGATATTGGCCTGCAGTTTTCTTTCTTTGTGACATCTTTGTCTGGTTTTGGTATCAGAGTGATGGTGCCCTCGTAGAAAGAGTTTGGGAGTGTTCCTCCCTCTGCTATATTTTGGAAGAGTTTGAGAAGGATGGGTGTTAGCTCTCCTCTAAATGTTTGATAGAATTCGCCTGTGAAGCCATCTGGTCCTGGGCTTATGTTTGTTGGAAGATTTTTAATCACAGTTTCAATTTCAGTGCTTGTCATTGGTCTGTTCATATTTTCTGTTTCTTCCTCGTTCATTCTCGGAAGGTTCTGCATTTCTAAGAATTTGTCCATTTCTTGCAGATTGTCCATTTTATTGGCATACAGTTGCTTGTAGTAGTCTCTCATGATCCTTTGTATTTCTGCAGTGTCAGTTGTTACTTCTCCCTTTTCACTTCTAATTCTATTGATGTGAGTCTTCTCCCTTTTTTCTTGATGAGTCTGTAATGGTTTATCAATTTTGTTTATCTTCTCAAAGAACCAGCTTTTAGTTTTATTGATATTTGCTATTGTTTCCTTCATTTCTTTTTCATTTATTTCTGGTCTGTTTTTATGATTTCTTTCTTTCTGCTAACTTTGGTTTTTTCTGTTCTTCTTTCTCTAATTCCTTTAGGTGTAAAGTTAGGCTGTTTATTTGCGATATTTCTTGTTTCTTAAGGTAGGCTTGTATAGCTATAAACTTCCCTCTTAGAACTGCTTTTGCTGCATCACATAGTTTATGGGTCATTGTGTTTTCATTGTCATTTGTTTCTAGGTATTTTTTGATTTCCTCTTTGATTTCTTCATTGATCTCTTCGTTATTAAGTAGTGTGTTGTTTAGCCTCCATGTGTTTGTATTTCTTACAGATTTTTTCCTGTAATTGATGTCTAGTCTCATAGCATTGTGGTTGGAAAAGATACTTTATACGATTTCAAATTTCTTAAATTTACCAAGGCTTGATTTGTGACCAAAGATATGATCTATCCTGGAGAGTGTTCCATGAGCACTTGAGAAGAATGTGTATTCTGTTGCTTTTGGATGGAATGTCCTATAAATATCAATTAAGTTCATCATGTTTAATGTATCATTAAAGCTTGTGTTTCCTTATTTAATTTCATTTTGGGTGATCTGTCCATTGGTGAAAGTGGGGTGTTAAAGTCGCCTACTATGACTGTTTAACTGTCAATTTCCCCTTTTATGGCTGTTAGTATTTGCCTTATATATTGAGGTGCTCCTATCTTGGGTGCATAAGTATTTACAATTGTTACATCTTCTTCTTGGCCTTGATCATTATGTAGGGTCCATCATTGTCTCTTGTAATAGTCTTTGTTTTAATGTCTATTTTGTCTGTGAGAATTGCTGCTCCAGCTTTCTTTTGATTTCCATTTGCATGGAATATCTTTTTCCATCCCCTCACTTTCAGTCTGTATGTGTCTCTAGGTCTGAAATGGGTCTCTTGTAGACTGCATATATATGGGTCTTGTTTTTGTATCCATTCAGCCAGTCTGTGTCTTTTGATTGGAGCATTTAATCAATTTACATTTAACGTAATTATCGATATGCATGTTACTATTACCATTTTCTTAACTGTCTTGGGTTTATTATTGTAGGTCTTTTCCTTCTCTTGTGTTTCCTGCCTAGAGGAGTTCCTTTAGCATTTGTTGTAAAGCTGGTTTGGTGGTGAATTCTCTTAGCTTTTGCCTATCTTTACAGCTTTTAATTTCTCCATCAAATCTGAATGAGATCCTTGCTGGGTAGAGCAATCTTGTTTGTAGGTTTTTCTCCTTCATCACTTTAAATATGTCCTGCCACTCCCTTCTGACTTGCAGAGTTTCTGCTGAAAGATCAGCTGTTAACCTTATGGGGATACTCTTATCTGTTATTTTTTATTTATCCCTTGCTGCTTTTAATATTTTTTCTTTTTATTTAATTTTTGATAGTTTGAGTAATATGTGTCTTCGCGTGTTTCTACTTGGGTTTATCCTGTATGGGACTCTCTGTGCTTCCTGGACTTGATTAACTATTTCCTTTCCCATATTAGGGAAGTTTTCATCTAAAATCTCTTTAGGTGTTTTCTCAGTCCCTTTCTTTTTCTCTTCTTCTTCTGAGACCCCTATAATTCAAATATTCGTGCATTTAATGTTTTCCTAGAGGTCTCTGAGACTGTCCTTAGTTGTTTTCATTCTTTTTTCTTTATTCTGCTCTGCAGTGGTTATTTCCACTATTTTATCTTCCAGGTCACTTATCCGTTCTTCCACCTCAGTTATGCTAATATTGATCCCTTCTAGAGAATTTTTAATTTCATTTATTGTGTTGTTCATCACTGTTTGCTCTTTAGTTCTTGTAGGTCCTTGTTAAACGTTCCTTATATTTTCTCTGTTCTATATCCAAGGTTTTGGATCATCTTTACTATCATTTTTCTGAATTCTTTTTCAGGTAGACTGCTTATTTCCTCTTCATTTCTTTGCTCTGGTGGGTTTTTGTCTTGCTCCTTCATCTGCTGTGTGTTTCTCTGTCTTCTCATTTTGCTTAACATTCTGTGTTTGTGGTCTCCTTTTTGCAGGCTGCAACTTCGTTCTTCCTGTTGTTTTTGGTGTCTGTCCCCAGTGGTCAAGGTTGGTTCAGTGTGTTGTGTAGGCTTCCTGGTGGAGGGGACTAGTACCTGTGTTCTGGTTGATGAGGCTGGATCATGTCCTTCCGGTGTGCAGGTCCACATCTGGTCGTGTGTTTTGGGGTGTCTGTGGCTTTATTATGATTTTAGGCAGCCTCTCTGCTAATGGATGGGTTTAGTTCCTGTCTTGCTAGTCATTTGGCATAGGGTATCCTGCACTGTAGCTTGCTGGTCGTTGAGTGGAGCTGAGTCTTGCCATTGAGATGGAGATCTCTGGGAGATTTTTGCTATTTGATATTACGTAGAGCTGGGAGGTCTCTTGTGGACCAGTGTCCTGAACTTGGCTCTCCCACCTCAGTGGCACAGCCCTGACACCTTGTTGGAGCACCAAGAGCCTGTCCTACACACGGCTCAGAATAAAAGGAAGAAAAAATAGAAAGAAAGAAGAAGATAAATTAAGATAAAATAAAATAAAGTTATTAAAATTAACAGTAAAAACTAATTAACAAAAACAAATTTTTCAAAGTAAAAAAGAAAAAAAAAAAACGAACAGACAGAATTCTAGGACAAATGGTAAAAGCAAAACTATACAGGCAAAATCACCCACAGAAGCATACACATACACACTCACAAAAAGAGAAAAAGGGAAAATATATATATCATTGTTCCCAAAGTCCACCTCCTCAATTTGGGATGATTCATTGTCTATTCAGATATTCCACAGATGCAGGGTACATCAAGTTGATTGTAGAGATTTAATCCGCTGCTTCTGAGGCTGCTGGGAGAGATTTCCCTTTCTCTTCTTTGTTCCCACAGCTCCCAGGGTTCAGCTTTGGGTTTGGACCTGCCCCTCCATGTAGGTCGCCTGAGGGCATCTGTTCTTTGCTCAGACAAGACTGGGTTAAAGGAGCAGCTGATTCGGGGGCTCTGGCTCGCTCAGGCCCGGGGGAGGCAGGGGTACGGATGCCGGGTGAGCCTGCGGCAGCAGAGGCCAACGTAACATTGCACCAGCCTTAGGCTCGCCGTGTGTTCTCCCGGGGAAGTTGTCTCTGAATCATGGGACCCTGGCAGTGGCAGCCTGCACAGGCTCCCGGGAGGAGAGGTGTGGAGAGTGACCTGTGCTTGCACACAGGCTTCTTCGTGGCGGCAGCAGCAGGTTTAACGTCTCATGCCCTTCTCTGGGGTCCATGCTGATAGTCGCAGCTCATGCCCATCTCTTGAGCTCCTTTAAGCAGTGCTCTTAATCCCCTCTCCTCACACACCAGAAAACAAAGTGGCAAGAAAAGGGATCTTGCCTCTTCGGCAGCTCCAGACTTCTTTCCAGACTCCCTCCCGGCTAGCTGTGGCTCACTAGCCCCCTTCAGGCTGTGTTCACGCAGCCAACCCCAGTCCTCTCCCTGGGATCCGACCTCTGAAGCCCGAAACTCAGCTCCCAGCGCCTGCCCGCTCTGGCGGATGAGCAGACAAGCCTCTCCAGCTGGTGAGTGCTGGTCGGCACCGATCCTCTGTGCAGGAATCTCTCCACTTTGCCCTCCACATCCCTGTTGCTGCGCTCTCCTCCATGGCTCCGAAGCTGCCCCCTCCCCCACCCGCAGTCTCCGCCCACGAAGGGACTTCTAGTGTGTGGAAACCTTTCCTCCTTCACGGCTCCCTCCCACTGGTGCAGGTCCCGTCCCTATTCTTCGTGTCTGTTTTTCTTTTTCACCCTACCCAGGTGCGTGGGGAGTCTCTTGTCTTTTGGGAGGTCTGAGGTCTTCTGCCAGTGTTCCGTAGGTGTTCTGTAGGAGTTGTTCCACATTTAGAGGTATTTCTGATGTATTTGTGGAGAGGAAGGTGATCTCTGCGTCTTACTTTTCTGCCATCTTGAAGCTCCTCCTATTATACATTTTTAAAACAGCTTTAGTTAATCAGACAAGTCTCTTAAAACAATGTAAGGTATATGTATATTTTTCAGAAGGAAATGGCTCATACATTTCAAGAGATTGTCCAAGATTGTCTATGGTGTAAAAAAGGTTACAAAATGATAGTCCAGAAGGTTCTTTGAAAAATAAAAGTCACACTCCAGTTATTCATTATTTTGGAAATACACTTCAAAATGGAATTACTCTTTGCTTTTTATATTTTTTTCCTCACAAGATTTTCATTATTAACTTATGTAAAGAGTAACAAAAAATCTGTATTTGAAAACTATAAAATATCTAGGAATAAACTTATCAAATAATGTTTTAAAACATATTTCAAAAACTGTTAAACTTTACTGAACAGCATTTTTTTTAATTCAATAGGTTTAGTGATATGTCTTGTCTGGATGAAAGGACTCAATATTGGAAAATGGCAGATGTTCTCAAATTTATATATTTAATTCGGTTCTTACAAAATTCCTGCATTTGGAGGAAACATGACATTCATTCAACCAGAGTTTGTTGTCCATGTACCATGTATTGGGATTGATACTAAGCTATAGCATACATAATAAAATATACCAAGAGAACAAAAGAAAATGTCCAAAAACAGATTTGTAGAGTATATCTTCGTATACGTGGTGGAGGGAGGGGGAGGGTATGGTAGAAGTGGCATTTCAGATCAGTGTGTAAAGAAAAGGTGGACGGAAGCAGAGGAAGATGGTGGAAGAGTAAGACGCAGCGATCACCTTACTCCCCACAGATACATCAGAAATACATCTACACGTGGAACTGCTCGTATAGAACACACACTGAATGCTGGCAGAAGACCTCAGACCTCCCAAAAGGCAAGAAACTCCCCACGTACCTGCGTAGGGCAAAAGAAAAAAGAAATAACAGAGACAAAAGAATAGGGACGGGACCTGCACCAGTGGGAGGGAGCTGTGAAGGAGGAAAGGTTTCCACATACTAGGAAGCCCCTTCACATGCAGAGACTGCGGGTGGTGGAGTGGGAAGCTTCGGAGCCATGGACGAGAGCACAGAAACGGGTGCAGAGGGCAAAGAGGACAGGCTCCCACACAGAGGATCAGTGCCAACCAGCACTCACCAGCCCGAGAGGCTTGTCTGCTCACCTGCTGGGGCGGGCGGGGGCTGCGAGCTGAGGCTCGGGCTTCGTTCGGAACGCAGGGAGAGGACAGGGGTTGGCTGCATGAACACAGACTGAAGGGGTCTAGTGTGCCACAGCTAGCCGGGAGGGAGTCCGGGAAAAAGTCTGTACTGCCGAAGAGGCAAGAGACATTTTCCTCCCTCTTTGTTTCATGGTGTGCGAGGTGAGGGGATTAAGAGCGCTGCTTAAAGGAGCTCCAGAGAGGGGCACAAGCCACGGCTATCGGCGCAGACCTCAGAGACGGGCCTGGGACACTAAGGCTACTGCTGCAGCCTGTGTGCAAGAACAGGTCACTATCCACACCTCCCCTCCCAGGAGCCTGTGCAGCCCGCCACTACCAGGGTCCCATGATCCAGGGACAACTTCCCCAGCAGAACACACGGCTCACATCAGGCTGGTGCAACGACACACTGGCCTCTGCCGCCGCAGTCTCGCCCTGCACACTGTACCCATCCCTCCCCCCTGACCTGAGTGAGCCAGAGCCCCCGAATCAGCTGCTCCTTTAACCACAGCCTGTCTGAGCAAAGAACAGACGCCCTCAGGTGACCTACATGCAAAGGTGGGGCCAAATCCAAACCTGGACCCCGGGAGCTGTGCAAACAAAGAAGAGAAAAGGAAATTTCTCCCAGCAGCCTCAGAAGCAGCGGATTAAATCTCCACAATCAACCTCATGTACCCAGCATCTGTGGAATACCTGAATACACAATGAATCATCCCAAATTGAGGAGGTGGACTTTAGGAGCAAAACATATTATTTTTTCCCCTTTTCCTCTTTTTGTGAGTGTATATGTGTATGCTTCTGTGAGAGATTTTGTTTGTATATCTTTGCTTTCCCTATTTGTCCTAGGGTTCTGTCCGTCCTTTCTTTTTTACTTTAAAAACTTTTTTTCTTAATAATTATTTTTTATTTTAATAACTTTATTTTATCTTACTTTATTTTATTTTATCCTCTTTCTTTCTTTTTTTCTATTTTACCTCCCTTTTATGCTGAGCCATGTGTATGAAAGGCTCTTGGTGTCCCAGCCAAGAGTCAGTGCTGTGCCTCTGAGGTGGGAGAGCCAACTTCAGGACAGTGGTCCATCAGAGACCTCCCAGCTCCATGTAATATCAAATGGTGAAAATCTCCCAGAGATCTCCATATCAACACCAAGACCCAGCATCATTCAACGACCAGCAAGCTACAGTGCTGCACACCATATGCCAAACAACTAGCAAGACAGGAACACTGCCCCATCCATTAGCAGAGAGGCTGCCTAAAATTATAATAAGGACACAGACACCCCAAAACACAGCACCAGACATGGACCTGCCCACCAGAAAGACAAGATCCAACCTCATCCACCAGAACACAGGCACTAGTCTCCTCCACCAAGAGGCCTACACAACCCACTGAACCAACCTTAGCCACTGGGGAAAGACACCAAAAACAATGGGAACTATGAATCTGCAGCCTGCGAAAAGGAGACCCCAAACACAGTAAGATAAGCAAAATGAGAAGATAGAAAAACACACAGCAAATGAAGGAGCAAGGTAAAAACCCACCAAACCTAACAAATGAAGGGGAAATAGGCAGTCAACCTGAAATAGAATTCAGACAAATGATAGTAAAGATTATCCAAAATCTTGGAAATAGAATAGAGAAAGTACAAGAAACTTTTAACAAGGACCTAGAAGAACTAAAGAGGAAAAAAGCAATGATGAACAACACAATAAGTGAAATTAAAAATACTCTAGAAGGGATCAATAGCAGAATAACTGTGGCAGAAGAACGGATAAGTGACCTGGAAGATAAAATAGTGCAAATAACTGCTGCAGAGCAGAATAAAGAAAAAAGAATGAAAAGAACTGAGGACAGTCTCAGAGACCTCTGGGAGAACATTAAATGCACGAACATTTGAATTATAGGGGTCCCAGAAGAAGAAGAGAAAAGGAAAGGGACTGAGAAAATATTTGAAGAGATTATAGTTGAAAACTTCCCTAATATGGGAAAGGAAATATTTAATCAAGTCCCGGAAGCATAGAGAGTCCCATACAGGATAAATTCAAGGAGAAACACACCAAGACACATATTAATCAAACTGTCAAAAATTGAATACAAACAAGACATATTAAAAGCAGCAAGGGAAAAAACAACAAATAGCACACAAGGGAATCTCCACAAGGTTAACAGCTGATCTTTCAGCAGACACTCTGCAAGCCAGAAGGGAGTGGCAGGACATATTTAAAGTGATGAAGGAGAAAAACCTGCAACCAAGATTACTCTACCAAGAAGGATCTCATTCAGATTTGATGGAGAAATTAAAACCTTTACAGACAAGCAAAAGCTGAGAGATTTCAGCACCACCAAACCAGCTTTACAACAAAAGCTAAAGGAACTCCTCTAGGCAAGAAACAAAAAAGAAGGAAAAGACCTACAATAACAAACCCAAAACAATTAAGAAAATGGGTATAGGAACATACATATCGGTAATTACCTTAAATGTAAATGGATTAAATGCTCCCACCAAAAGACAAAGACTGGCTGAATGGATACAAAAACAAGACTGGTATATATGCTATCTACAAGAGACCCAGTTCAGACACAGGGACACATACAGAATGAAAGTGAAGGGATGGAAAAAGATATTCCATGCGAATGGAAATCAAAAGAAAGCTGGAGTAGCAATTCTCATATCAGACAAAATAGACTTTAAAATAAATACTATTACAAGAGACAAAGAAGGACACAACATAATGATCTAAGGATAGATCCAAGAAGAAAATATAACAATTTTAAATATTTATGCACTGAACATAGGAGCACCTCAATACATAAGGCAAATACTAACACCCATAAAAGGGGAAATTGACAGTAACACTTTCATAGTAGGGGACTTTAACACCCCACTTTCACCAATGGACAGATCATCCAAAATGAAAATGAAAAAGGAACACAAGCTTTAAATGATACATTAAACAAGATGGACTTAATTGATATTTATAGGGCATTCCATCCAGAAACAACAGAATACACAATTTTCTCAAGTGCTCATGAAACATTCTCCAGGATAGAGCATATCTTGGGTCACAAATCAAGCCTTGGTAAATTAAAGAATATTGAAATCATATCAAGTAACTCTTCCGACCACAACGCTATGAGACTAGATATCAATTACAGGAAAAGATCTGTAAAAAATACAAATGCATTGAGGCTAAACAGTACACTACTTAATAACCAAGTGATCACTGACGAAATCAAAGAGGAAATTAAAAAGTACCTGGGAACAAATGACAATGGAGACGCAATGACCCAAAACTTATGGGATACAGCAAAAGCAGTTCTAAGAGGGAAGTTTATAGCAACACAATGCTACCTTAACAAACAGGAAAAATCTCAAATAAACAACCTAACCTTGCACTTAAGGCAATTAGAGAAAAAAGAACAAACAAAACCCAAAGTTAGCAGAAGGAAAGAAATCATAAACATCAGATCAAAAATAAATGAAAAAAATGAAGGAAATGATAGCAAATATCAGTAAAACTAAAAGCTGGTTCCTTTACAAGATAAACAAAATTGATAAACCATTAGCCAGACTCATCAAGAAAAAAAGGAAGAAGACTGAGATCAATAGAATTAGAAATTAAAAAGGAGAAGTAACAACTGACACTGCAGAAATAGAAAGGATCATGAGAGATTACTACAAGCAACTCTATGCCAGTAAAATGGAAACCTGGAAGAAATGGACAAATTCTTAGAAATGCACAACCTACTGACTGAACAAGGAAAAAATAGAAAATATGAACAGACCAATCACAAACACTGAAATTGAAACTGTGATTAAAAGTCTTCTAACAAACAAAAGCCAAGGCGCAGACGGCTTCAAAGGTGAATTTTGTCAAACATTTAGAGAGCAGTTAACACCTATCCTTCTCAAACTCTTCCAAAATATAGCAGAGGGAGGAACACTCCCAAACTCATTCTACGAGGCCACAATCACCCTTACCAAAACCAGACAAGGATGTCACAAAGAAAGAAAACTACAGGCCAATATCACTGATGAACATAGATGCAAAAATCCTCAACAAAATATTAGCAAACAGAATCCAACAGCACATTAAAAGGATCATACACCATGATCAAGTGGGGTTTATTCCAGGAATGCAAGGATTCTTCAATATACACAAATCTATCAATGTGATAAACCATATTAACAAATTGAAGGAGAAAAACCATATGATCATCTCAATAGATGCAGAGAAAGCTTTGGACAAAATTCAACACCCATTTATGATAAAAAACCCTGCAGAAAGTAGGCATAGAGGGAACTTTCCTCAACATAATAAAGGCCATATATGACAAGCCCACAGCAAACATCATCCTCAATGGTGAAAAACTGAAAGCATTTCCAGTAAGATCAGGAACAAGACAAGGTTGCCCACTCTCACCACTCTTATTCAACATAGTTTTGGAAGTTTTAGCCACAGCAATCAGAGAAGAAAAGGAAATAAAAGGAATCCAAATCGGAAAAGAAGAAGTAAAGCTGTCACTGTTTGCAGATGACACGATGCTATACATAGAGAATCCTAAACATGCTACCAGAAAACTACTAGAGCTAATCAATGAATTTGGTAAAGTAGCAGGATACAAAATTAATGCACAGAAATCTCTGGCATTCCTACACACTAATGATGAAAAATCTGAAAGTGAAATCAAGAAAACACTCCCATTTACCACTGCAACAAAAAGAATAAAATATCTAGGAATACACCTACCTAAGGAGACAAAAGACCTGTATGCAGAAAATTATAAGACACTGATGAAAGAAATTAAAGATGATACAAATAGATGGAGAGATATACCATGTTCTTGGATTGGAAGAATCAACATTGTGAAAATGACTCTACTACCCAAAGCAATCTATAGATTCAATGCAATTCCTGTCAAACTACCACTGGCACTTTTCACAGAACTAGAACAAAAAATTTTGCAATTTGTATGGAAACACAAAAGACCCCGAATAGCCAAAGCAATCTTGAGAACGAGAAAAGGAGCTGGAGGAGTCAGGCTCCCTGACTTCAGACTATACTACAAAACTACAGTAATCAAGACAGTACGGTACTGGCACAAAAACAGAAAGATAGATCAATGGAACAGGATAGAAAGCCCAGAGATAAACCCACACACATATGGACACCTTATCTTTGATAAAGGTGGCAGGAATGTACAGTGGAGCAAGGACAGCCTCTTCAATAAGTGGTGCTGGGAAAACTAGACAGGTACATGTAAAAGTATGAGATAAGATCACTCCTTAGCCCCATACACAAAAATAAGCTCAAAATGGATTAAAGACCTAAATGTAAGGCCAGAAACTATCAAACTCTTAGAGAAAAACATAGGCAGAACACTCTATGACATAAATCACAGCAAGATCCTTTTTGTCCCACCTCCTAGAGTAATGGAAATAAAAACAAAAATAAACAAATGGGACCTAATGAAACTTCAAAGCTTTTGCACAGCAAAGGAAACCATAAACAAGACCAAAAGACAACCCTCAGAATGGGAGAAAATATTTGCAAATGAAGCAACTGACCAAGGATTAATCTCCAAAATTTACAAGCAGCTCATGCAGCTCAATAACAAAAAAGCAAGCAACCCTATCCAGAAATGGGCAGAAGACCTAAATAGACATTTCTCCAAAGAAGATATACAGATTGCCAACAAGCACATGAAAGAATGCTCAACATCATTAACCATTAGAGAAATGCAAATCAAAACTACAGTGATATATCTTTTCACACCGGTCAGAATGGCTGTCATCAGAAAATCTAGAAACAATAAATGCTGGAGAGGGTGTGGAGAAAAGGGAACACTCTTGCACTGCTGGTGGGAATGTGAATTCGTTCAGCCACTATGGAGAACAGTATGGAGGTTCCTTAAAAAACTACAAATAGAACTACCATATAACCCGGCAATCCCACTATTGGGCATATACCCTGAGAAAACCAAAATTCAAAAACAGTCATGTACCAAAATGTTCATTGCAGCTCTATTTACAATAGCCCGGAGATGGAAACAACCTAAGTGCCCATCATCGGATGAAAGGATAAAGAAGATGTGGCACATATATACAATGGAATATTACTCAGCCATAAAAAGAAACGAAATTGAGCTATTTGTTGCGAGGTGGATAGACCTAGAGTCTGTCATACAGAGTGAAGTATGTCAGAAAGAAAAAGACAAATACCGTATGCTAACATATATATATGGAATTTAATGAAAAAATATATCATGAAGAACCTAGGCGTAAGACAGGAATAAAGACGCAGACCTCCTGGAGAATGGACTTGAGGATATGGGGAGGGGGAAGGGTGAGCTGTGACAGGGCGAGAGAGAGTCATGGATATATACACACTAACAAACGTAGTAAGGTAGATAGCTAGTGAGAAGCAGCAACATGGCACAGCGATACTGGCTCGGTGCTTTGTGACAGCCTGGAGGGGTGGGATAGGGAGGGTGAGAGGGAGGGAGACGCAAGAGGGAAGACATATGGGAACATATGTATAACTGATTCACTTTGTTATAAAGCAGAAACTAACACACCATTGTAAAGCAATTATACCCCAATAAAGATGTTTAAAAAAAAAAGCTATAAAAAAAAGAAAAGAAGTAAAGCTGTCACTGTTTGCAGGTGACATGATACTATACATTGAGAATCCTAAAGATGCTACCAGAAAGCTACTAGAGCTAATTAATGAATTTGGTAAAGTAGCAGGATACAAATTTAATGCACAGAAATCTCTGGCATTCCTATACAGTAATGATGAAAAAATCTGAAAGTGAAATCAAGAAGACACTCCCATTTACCATTGCAACAAAAAGAATAAAATATCTAGGAATAAACCTACCTACGGAGATGAAAGACCTGTATGCAGAAAATTATAAGACACTGATGAAAGAAACTAAAGGTGATACAAACAGATGGAGAGATATACCATGTTCTTGGATTGGAAGAATCAACATTGTGAAAATGACTCTACTACCCAAAGCAATCTACAGATTCAACGCAATCCCTATCAAACTACCACTGGCATTTTTCACAGAACTAGAACAAAAAATTTCACAATTTGTATGGAAACACAAAGGACCCCGAATAGCCAAAACAATGTTGAGAACAAAAAACAGAGCTGGAAGAATCAGGCTACCAGACTTTAGACTATACTACAAAGCTACTGTAATCAAGACAGTATGGTACTGGCACAGAAACAGAAAGATAGATCAATGGAACAGGATAGAAAGCCCAGAGATAATCCACGCACATATGGTCACCTTATCTTTGATAAAGGAGGCAGGAATGTATAGTGGAGAAAGACAGCCTCTTTAATAAGTGGTGCTGGGAAAACTGGACAGGTACATGTAAAAGTATGAAATTAGGGCTTCCCTGGTGGCACAGTGGTTGAGCGTCTGCCTGCTGATCCAAGGGACACGGATTTGTGCCCGAGTCCGGGAAGATCCCACAAGCCGTGGAACTGCTGGGTCCATGAGTCATGCCTGCTGAGCCTGCACGTCCGGAGCCTGTGCTCCACAGTGGGAGAGGCCACAACAGTGAGCGGCCGCAGTACCTCAAAAAAAAAAAAGAAAAAAGTATGAAATTAGAACATTCCCTAACACCTTACACAAAAATAAACTCAAAATGGGTTAAAGACCTAAATATAAGGCCAGACACTATCAAACTCTTATAGGAAAACATATGCAGAACACTCTATGACATAAATCACAGCAAGATCCTTTTTGACCCACCTCCTAGAGAAATGGAAATAAAAACAAAAATAAACAAATGTGAACTAATGAAACTTAAAAGCTTTTGCATAGCAAAGGAAACCATAAACAAGACCAAAAGACAACCGTCAGAATGGGAGAAAATATTTGCAAATGAAGCAACTGACCAAGGATTAATCTCCAAAATTTACAAGCAGCTCATGCAGCTCAATAACAAAAAGGCAAGCAACCCAATCCAGAAATGGGCAGAGACCTAAATAGACATTTCTCCAAAGAAGATATACAGATTGCCAACAAGCACATGAAAGAATGCTCAACATCATTAACCATTAGAGAAATGCAAATCAAAACTACAGTGATATATCTTTTCACACCAGTCAGAATGGCCGTCATCAGAAAATCTAGATACAATAAATGCTGGAGAGGGTGTTCATAAAGGGAACCCTCTTGCACTGTTGATGGGAGTGTAAATTGATACAGGCACTATGGAGAACAGTATGCAGTTTCCTTAAAAAACTAAAAATTGAACTACCATACGACCCAGCAATTCCACTATTGGGCATATACCCTGAGAAAACCATAATTCAAAGAGTCATGTACCAAAATGTTCATTACAGCTCTATTTACAATAGCCAGGACATGGAAGCAACCTAAGTGTCCATCAACAGATGAATGGATAAAGAAGGTGTGGCACATGTTTACAGTGGAATATTATTCAGCCATAAAAAGGAATGAAACTGGGTTATTTGTAGTTACGTGGATGGACCTAGAAACCGTCATACAGAGTGAAGTAAGTCAGAAAGAGAAAAACAAATACCGTATGCTAACACATATATGTGGAATCTGAGGGGAAAAAAAAAAAAGGTGATGAGGTACCTAGGGGTAAGATGGGAATAAAGGCACAGAGTTACTAGAGAATGGACTTGAAGATATGGGGAGGGTGAAGGGTAAGCTGTGACAAAGTGTGAGAATGGCATGGACATATATACACTACGAAACATAAAATAGATAGCTAGTGGGAAGCATCTGCATAGCACAGGTAGATCAGCTCGGTGGTTTAGCTAGTGGGGTGGGATAGGGAGGGTGGGAGGGAGGGAGACGCAAGAGGGAAGAGATATGGGAACATATGTGTATGTATAGCTGATTCACTTTGTTATAAAGCAGAAACTAACACACTATTGTAAAGCAATTATACTCCAATAAAGATATTAAAAAGAAAAAAGATAGTAAACTTAACTGGGAATCAGAAAAAAAAAAAGAAAAGATGGACTCTTCAAGAAATGTGTTGGAATAATTGGTTTTTTGGAAAAATACTTAGACCTTTACTAAATATCATGCAAAAATAAATTGCAGGTGGAATAAAGATCTAATGATAAAATATAATGCTATAAAATGTTAGAAGAGAAAAGAGGAATTTTTGTGTAATCTTGGGATAGGAAAGGCTTTCTTAAGCAAAACACAATCCAGAAGCGATCGAAGAAGAAAAATGAATATATTTTACTACATCAAAGTGATACATTTCTGTTGACTACAGTATACCGTATACAAAGTAAATGGATAAATGAAAAACTGGAAGACCTATTTGCAACATATTAACAAAGGATTAAATAATATCCTTCCATATATTAAACACTTCTATAAATCAGTAGGAAAAGGATGAATGCCCTCTATGAAAATTAAGTATATGAACAAGCATTCCACAAAATAAGAAACATAAATGGCCTAATATATGAAAGATGCTTAACTTCATCAGCAATCAAATAAATGAAAATTTAAATAATCATTTAGATACTGTTTTTTAGCCTTTCCATTTGACAAAGATTTAAAAAAATCATAACACTTCTGCTGGTAAATGGGGTTGGAAAACATATATACTCTTGGTGGGAGTGTAAATTGCTACAATATAGCACTGACTTTCTAGAGGCAATGTGGCAATATTATCAAAAATTAAAATGTATATAATCTTTAATCCAGATATTTCACATCTAGAAATTTTTCCAAGGAAATACCACAACAGTATATGGTCCCAGTTATTTGTGTAAGAGTGCTAATTACAGCAGGCTTATAATTGCCAGTATAAAAAGGGAAGTATTCCATATGCCCATCAACAAGGGATTTGTTAAACAAGTCATAATGCCCATCAATAGGGGATTTGTTAAACGAATTGTGATGTATCCATATAGAATACTAGCTGTGTGGCTGTTAGAAGCAGATCTACTGGCATATAAACTGATACGGAAACATCTCTGTGACATATTGTTAAGCTTTTAAAAAATCACACCTCAATATGTATCACGTGATTCCATTTGTGTTTTAAAAGGAAAAAAAGTGTATGTGTGGGCAGTTTATTTTAAATGTTAATTTAAAACATAATTGAGATTGTAGTTGGTAATCTATTCTTTCTTCTCTTTTTTGCAATTCAGTGGTTCATCATGGATTTCTATCCATGTCAGTGCATATAGATCTACATCATCCCTTTGGTAGATGTATATGTATCAACATTCTGTTTGTTTTAAAATGCTATGTGTGTGCATATATAATGAAGATAAAAGAGTAAAAATTCAAGAAGAATATCCGTACAGTTGTTAACAAAGATTACACTGAGAGGAGGAAGAGGACTTTCATTACTAGTGGATTGACTGATTTTTCTTAAGTATAGATATATACTTAGCAAAAATAATAAAAATATTTCTATTTAAGGAAGAAAAACATAGTTTTTAAAAATTTATGTTTATAGAAAGTGTAAAACTAGAAAGCGCCTCAAAACCTCTTTAAAGTTTGAGAAATCAATAGCTATTAACATTACTTTAACGATAAGAAAAAAAAGGGTGGGAAAAGAATAGAAAGGAGGAATCAGAAAGAGATTTTTTCCAAAGGAAAAGAGATATGAATGAAAATAATAGCAGCTTCAGGAATTCAGTTAGCATCCTAGCCTCTGCTTTAGTGTGTTTGTAGTTCATTGTTTATTTCACGTTTCTACCAAAAACGTATCATTCTCTAGAGAAATACATTAATTATTTTTCTTTGTGATTGGAGAAAGCAACATAAAAATTTAAGCAAAAGCATTAACTTTTTAGCATCTTAAAATCTTTTTCTCAGTCAGCTGTTTGTTATCTCAAACTGTCTTTCCCAAACTCCTGTTAAACAGAGTTTTAAATTCACGTTACAGTGTGAATGCAAACTATACATTTTTAAGACTTTATTAATTTTTTAGAGTACTTTTAGATTCACGACAAAATTAAGGAGAAAGTACAGAGATTTCTGGTACACCCCCTGCACCCACACATGCATAGCCTCCTCCGTTATCAACATCTTCACCAGAGGGATACATTTTTTACAATTATGAGGCTGTGCACTACCTACTGCGCTAATGAGTCTCCTAAATTTTTTACAATTGATGAGCCTACACTGACACATCATTATCACCGAAAGTCCACAGTTTACATTAGGATTCACTCTTGGTGGTGTACTAAATATATATATTTTAGCCTTTTACATGAGGCAAATAATTTTTCATATAAGATATAGAAAATGAGGCTTTGTGTTCTCATGATCTAGAGATTTATATCTTTATTATTGATTCTGACCTGGGTGTTCTTATAAAATACCAGATGTAAATTTTTTAGTATTTGTTATTTTAACTTTTAGAAGTGTATATTATTTGACTCACTTTTTGTTTTAATTAGGTAACTGGGAAAAAGGCATATGCTACAAGCCAGCAGATTTATGAAGCAGTTAAATCATTGTGGACAAAAAACAACAAAAAAGAGTCACTTCCTGAACCTAAAGAAAAAACTAAGGTAGAGTTTAAATGGACCAAAAAGGTAGATTTTGAGTTTTGTTTGGGTGGGTTTTAGCTTGTAATGAGAGTCCTAGACAGAAGTCAAGGATGGATTGAAAAGAGATGAAGGAATATACTACCTTTGCATGCTATAATTTTCTTTATTTTTCTGTGAAAATTCAATGTATTATTACATACCTAGTACAAATAATAGTGCCTAATACATAGTAAATGAAAAAAATAATAATTTTCTTAATTTTGTATATAGTAATATGAAAAAAACTAAAAATGACTGCTTAGAAGAGAAACAGTTTTTCCTAGAGTTAAGTCCTAAGACATATGTTGCTGTTAGGTCTTTGTAAAGTGTGTATGGTATTCTTGGCAACAATATATGAATAGAGTCCTTAATCATAACATCTTCCATTTTAGTCAACAACATAACATAAAGCCCATTTCACTGGAAGCAATATTAATATTAATTATGGACTAAGCAATGAGGTCTAGATTTTTCGTGTTCTGGTTTGATTTTAAGATGAAATTTTGGATATCTATAAAAGTAAATTCCTTTAGGAATTATGCCATTAAATCAATTTTCACAACTAGAATTTTGATGAGTTAAGCAACAAAGAGTTTGTTTTCTTATAAAAATGTGGAAATCACATATTACATGTTATTGCTTCAAGACAGAATTATATTCTTAACAATCAACCAAAAACAGACTGTTTGAACTTATATAGAAGATTATTTCATAGTTCCTTATTGATTAGTTTTAATCATGTTTCCTATGACACCAGTACTCTCAAACTTGAGAACATTTCATGCTTTGTATTAGGAATAGGGCAGCAAGAACTATTATAGCACATACATTGTAAAGATAGCATTCGTATTAATTTTCAGTCCCTGATACATAGCATTTAAACTCAAGATTGACATAAAATCAATTAGCAAAAGAAAGTCAGTTTGTAACTAAGTTATTTATGGCCTTATTACCAATTGCATTTTGATTTACAGTACTGTATCATTAGCATGCTACAACTTTCCTTATGGCTATTTCTATTTTGAGGAAGGTTTTATAAAATCTTTTTTTTTTACATCTTTATTGGAGTATAATTGCTTTACAATGGTGTGTTAGTTTCTGCTTTATAACAAAGTGAATCAGTTATACATATACATATGTTCCCATATCTCTTCCCTCTTGCGTCTCCCTCCTTCCCACCCTCCCTATCCCACCCCTCCAGGTGGTCACAAAGCACTGAGCTGATCTCCCTGTGCTATGCGGCTGCTTCCCACTAGCTATCTACCTTACGTTTGGTAGTGTATATATGTCCATGCCTCTCTCTCGCTTTGTCACAGCTTACCCTTCCCCCTCCCCATATCCTCAAGTCCATTCTCTAGTAGGTCTTGAGCTATTTGTAGTGAGGTGGATAGACCTAGAGTCTATCATACAGAGTGAAGTAAGTCAGAAAGAGAAAGACAAATACCGTATGCTAACACATATATATGGAATTTAAGGAAAAAAGTGTCATGAAGAACCTAGGGGTAAGACAGGAATAAAGACACATGCTATAATTTTTTAAGATATTTTATTCTTTTAGTAAAATGATTTACTTATGAAAGAAAAATCCTTTTTGGTAAACAGCTAGGAAGCTCTGATGAAATAGAAATACCTGCAAAAACAACTCACAACCTGAAACATTCAGTGCCTTTGTCAACGGAACTCAGCTCTGAAACAAAGACCAAATCAGAATCCACCTCAGGTTTGTTTGGAATAATTCAATTTTGTTTTCATTCTTTTCTTAAATAATTTTATAGTATTATAATTAGTAGTTTGAACTTATTTATGTGTTTTCCTCATAAATGTTTTGTTTTTCTCATATCTGTAGTCTGTGTATCTTTTTAGGTTATGAGGTACTCAGATATGTGGAACTTTTTCTAATTGCCACATAGCTCATAACATAGTTCTTGGCATATGGGAGTAGAGAATAATAGCACTGGCTGGTTGGGTGAGTGAAGCATTTAATCAATTTATAGATGTGAGATTTTTAATCAGGTGGGGGAAAATGTGTCTTTCTGGATTTACCAGTTTACAGGCTATGACGAGTCACATCTACATAGAAGAAATATCAGGCTTCCATTTCTTGTGCTATCTACCCCTATCAATCTTCTCTTCTACCATCAGTTTTATTTAGTTTAGATACTAAGAACTTTCAGCATCAAATAGTAAAAATAACACAAGTTATATAATATTAATATTTTTGCTAGTATTAGATACAGGCAATTAATACTTTGTGGGACCAAATAGTGACAATTATACTTCCTAGGTAAATACTACCATGGTTTTACTGTGATCAAAAAGAAAGTAACAGAGTGTTTAGTACCATTTCAGTAGTGTATTCACATAAACTCACCAGTCACTGGTTTATGTAGGTTTATCTATACCAAGTAAATGGTACTATGCATTAAGTTGTCTTATTACAAATAGGACCAACTCAGAGGTAGAGAATTAGGGAATAATGAAAATATCTCCCCTTTACTGAGCAACTACTGTGGTGCAAAGAACTGTTAGTATGTTATGTTATTCAATCCTCTCCCAAAAAGCAAAACAAAAAAACTCTGGTATATATGTAATTATAATTGTTTTATGATAAAGAGACTGAGACTCAGGGAGCTTAAGTAACTTGCCCAAAATTATAGTTTATGAATAGAGTTGTGTTTATACTCCAGATATTACTGACAAAGTTCCAGCACTTTCCATTGCATATAGATTATCTAATTTAAAGCCAGAGTTTAGTCTCTAATTTCAGCCTCCTCCTCTCTTACTTAATCTTTATAAAAGCTGTCACTGAGTAAACCTGATTTGAGTTTTACTATTTCCTGTCACGTCTCCTTTCTAATCAAGATAAGTTATACAGTGTTTAGACTCTCTCTGAGTAATCCCCAGTTGATCGTATTCCCACAGGCATATAATATATCTGGTCATTTCTCTAAATGCCTGTCAACTCCAGAGATCTTTGTGGAGATGTTGCAGCTTCACAATGGGACCAAACCATCCCCAGCCAATGTCTTTTCTTCACATATCTGGATTCTGGAACATTTTGCCTGCCTGTCATGGGTAATGTGGTAAATGAGAAGCATTCTAAGGAGACATGTAGAAGAGAGAAATACCCAGTACTATTCATCCTTATATAGTATTCAGATTTGATTATACTTGAGACCCTTGAGACTATTTCCACATTTCATATGCAATCCCAAAGGTCCAAGACACAGAAAACAGTAGTGATTATGAGTACAGGTTTTAGAATAGAACCTGGATCTGAATCCTAAATCCAACATTTACTAGTTTTATTGCCTGGGGCAAGTTATCTAATACCTCAAGCCTTGGTCTCCTCATCTGTAAAAGGAGGACAATAATAGTGTTTTTCTGACATGCTTGTTGTGAGGATTAAATGAGATATTGCATGTAAAGCAAAAAGTACAATGTCAAGCACATACTAAGTTCTCAGTAAGTGTTAGAAGATATCATTATCATTGGCCTAGAGTAATTAGCCATTTTGCCGATAAACAAATTTATTGTCATTGAGCACACTTTGGGAGCACATTACTTAGCTAGGGAACCTAGCCATGGCCACCACTTCTCACCATACAGAATAGATTGGGTGTACTGTCCAACTATATATCATGGCTCTGAATATGAGTTTGGTTGTTCTCTATCATCCATATACATTTATGCCAATAACTTATTTTGGGAATCACAAATTTGGAAATTTGGTGACATGGACCTCTTCAAAATCTGATGAAAGCAGAATGAAATCTCTCACAGTCTCACAAGATTAATGTCCCTCTCAGAGGTTGGCAAACTATGGACCCTGTGCCAAATCTGGCTCACGGACTATTTTTGTACATTTCACAAATGGTTCCTATGTGATTAAAATAGTTTAAAAATAAAAATAAAAATATTTCATGACAAGTTAAAATTGTATGAAATTCAAATTCCAGTGTCCATAAATAAATAAAGTCTTATTGGAACACAGCCACACTCATTGTGTATTGTCTTGTCTGTGGCTGCTTTCACCCTAAAATGGCAGAGTTGAGTGGTTGTGATGGAGACCTTATGGTTTACAAAGTTGAAAATGTTTACTTTGGCCCTGTGCAAAGTTTGCTGATTTCTGTATTAGAGGGATGATGTGTGCCATATATACATGACTCATCTTCCCCTTTTGATATTTCCCAGATTATTTTATAAGTCATAACACTAAATAGTCAAACTCAGAACCCTGAAGGGCAAAACCAAATTTCCTACAGTCTTTTACTGTGAGGGAGACAGAAACTCAGGCTGTCAATCAGAAGCTAGAGAGTATCATACCTGAGGAGGAGGGAGGAACCAGAGGTTGACTGACTCTTACTATAACTGCAGCTCAGCTCAGTGCCTGATTGGAGTGAGATGATAAGTACTTCACCCTTCCTAAAAGAGGAAAAGGGTCCCCCCTCTGGCCGATGATATCATCTGGAGCTTCTTCAGTTCTTTTTTACACGGTGTCCACCATACAAATAAAATACTAATCATGCAAAGAGGCAGGAAGATGTGACTAACAAAAGAGAAAAAAAATAACAGCAGACCCACAGGTGATCTAAATACTGAAGTTAGCAGAAAAGCACTTTAACTATTACTAATATGTCAAATGGAAAACATGATGAACAAAATGGATAAAAAGATGGAGAATTTCACAGAAAGTTGAAATCTATTAAAAAATCAAGTGGATATTCTAGATGTGAAAAATACAGTACATGAAATTATGAACTCATTGGATAGGTTTAATAGCAGATCATATATAAAAAGAGGACAGAAATAATGAACTCAAATACAGAACAATAAAAAAATAGCCAAACTGAAGTACAGAGAGAAAAAAGATTGGAAAGAATAGAACAGCATGTGAAACTACTTTGCAATGACTAATATCTTTTAGTGTTTCAGTTACTGAAAAGCTGAATACTGAATATCATCCCAATTTTATACAAAAGAAACAAAAATAGAATCTCTAACATTCGTAACTTCACTCAGCAATTTATTAGTGATCTGTCCTATTTTTTTTGTACCTAACTTGCTTAAAATATAAATGAGATAAGACGTGAACTAAATTATCAGTGAACAGATAACACCTAATGGCTATTTGAGATAATAATTCATTGCTGTTTTATAACTTTAAATATCTTTATTCCTTTCCTGTTTGTATAACACCAGCTTTTTTTAAAGTCTACTAAAAAAAACTAAGCATAAATTGTTTTTCATTAGAGATTTAAATATGATAAAGTACAAAGAAAATCATTACAATGATTAGGGGATTGAGATTCAAGAAGAGTTTTTATGATTGGTAATTCTTTGGGAGGACAGAGATCCCTGGATCAAAAGGGATGAAGAAATTTCTAAGAGGAAAGATATAATCCTTAATTACTCAGAAAAGCATGAGATGACCCTTTAAAAAAAAAGACAGAAATCAAATGACCTAGGTTGAATGGTTCTAAACCAGAGGGATCCACATCACAATTTCTTGAGTTTTTTTTTTTTTCTAAAATTCACTCTAACAAGAATTATAAATCAAAATCTCCAGAGGTGAGGCCTCCAAGCAGGTGGATTGTAGGAAAAGCTCCTCAGGGAATTCTCTATGCATATTCCTCTAGTTAATAATATCTGACATAAGCTATGGATAAACTAAAAATTTGAATCCTTTCAACAAATTTTGAGAGGTGTAGCTCTAAAGGCAAAGGAGCCTTTCAAATTTAGGTGATCGGACCCTTTGACCATATTTTGGACAAGAATATAAATTAAGGTAGTGAGTAGAAGTGTTAGAGAACTTAGTCAATTGGTTGAAATTGTTAAGAAAATTAGACACATTCAGACTTACATAAAATAACTATTTGTCAATGCTTACTATAGTATGTCTGTTTGATTAAAAAAAAACATTGATTAAACTATTTCGTAGTATACTTTTCACTTGTACTGAGCAAAGGCTTCCACCAGGTGGCAGTAAAGATGCATTTGGGAAAGAAGCAGACAGAACCACTAAGCTTAACCTTTTCTGTGTGCTACAGACCCCTTCTCAGAATGTTTTAAATGCATAAACTAAAATGCATAGTAATGTATGAGCTTCCTTAATTGTGTTAATCAACAGTATCTAACAACATATCTGATTAAGGCTATAATTTTGAAGTAGTAGTAAGTGTAAATATTTCAAGATATCTGCAGCTGCAGCATGATTCTCTGTGATTTCTATTAGTGACAAAGTCTAAGGTACCATGAATAGTATTGTGGTTTGTTGCCTGCATTCATTATCGAAGAAAACGTTCATCTTCAGTCAAAGGTTAATGAAAATAAAGACAGATTTTCCCCTTCAACTTCATAGATCACATGAATTCTATCCACAGACCTCCCTCCCCCAAAGGGATCCCAGTTTAAAAATCTGTCTGTGGAGAACTGTATTAATGTCATAGATAGTGATTATTTAAGATCTGGCTGTTTTTAAAATATACTTAGTGGTGAAATTACATATAGGTCTATCCCAGTTCATAAAGCAGAAACTGTTTATGAAAAGGTAGGTGTAAAATAAATAACTGTATGTAAATTTTTCCCCTTCAGTTTCATCATAAAACTGGAAATTAATTTCCTCTATGGAAAAAAGGTGTGTCTTCCAAATGTAAAAACGAAATCGTTTCAAAATGAATCAGAGTTTGAAAAACATTTAAAATAAAAACAAGTTTGTGAAAAACATATTTTTAGTCTTATGTCACAAAGTAAATATAAAAATTGTTCTTACCTACTTACCATGCATAGGGTATTGTATGTACCACTTTGTGTGCATTATGTTGAATACTAAAAATAAATAATTAACATTGTTACTGCTCTAAGCCCCATTTTACAGAAGAGCCAGGGTTGTGTTTATTTCAGATTTTTCTTGTTTCTTGAGGTAGGATTGTATTGTTATAATCTTCTGTCTTAGAACTGCTTTTGCTGCATCCCGTAGGTTTTGGGTCATCATGTTTTCATTGTCATTTATTTCTAGGTAATTTTTTATTTCCTCTTTGATTTCTTCAGTGATCTCTTGGTTATTTAGTAGCATATCGTTTACCCTCCATTTGTATTTTTTACAGTATTTTTTCCTGTAATTGATATCTAGTCTTATAGCGTTGTGGTCAGAAAAGATGCCTGATACAATTTCAATTTTCTTAAATTTACCAAGGCTTGATTTGTGACCAAGGATGTAATCTATCCTGGAGAATGTTCCATGTGCACTTGAGAAGAAAGTATATTCTGTTGTTTTTGGATGGAATGTCCTATAAATATCAATTAAGTCCATCTGGTCTGTTGTGTCATTTAAAGCTTGTGTTTCCTTTATTTTGGGTTTGGATGATGTCTGTCCATTGGTGTAAGTAGGACGTTAAAGTTGCCTACTATTATTGTGTTACTGTTGATTTCCCATTTTATGGTTGTTAGCATTTGCCTTATGTATTGAGGTGCTCCTATGTTGGGTGCATAGATATTTCCAATTGTTATATCTTCTTTTTGGATTGATCCCTTGATCATTATGTAGTGTACTTCTTTGTCTCTTGTAATAGTCTTTATTTTAAAGTCTATTTTGTCTGATATGAGAATTGCTACTCCAGCTTTCTTTTGATTTCCCTTTGTATGGAATATCTTTTTCCATTCCCTCACTTTCAGTCGGTGTGTGCCCCTAAGTCTGAAGTGGGTCTCTTGTAGACAGCACATATATGGGTCTTGTTTTTGTATCGATTCAGCCAGTCTGTGTCTTTTGGGTGGAGCATTTAATCGATTTACATTTAAGGTAATTATTGATATGTATGTTCCTATTCCCATTTTCTTAATTGTTTTGGGTTTGTTATTGTAGGTCTTTTCCTTCTCTTGTGTTTCCAGCCTAGAGAAGTTCCTTTAGCATTTGTTGTAAAGCTGGTTTGGTGGTGCTGAATTCTCTTTTGATTTCTCTGTCAAACCTGAATGAGATCCTTGCTGGATAGAGTAATCTTGGTTGTCGGTTTTTCCCTTTCATCACTTTAAATATGTCCCACCACTCCCTTCTGGCCTGTAGAGTTTCTGCTGAAAGATCAGCTTTTAACCTTCTGGGGATTCCCTTGTATGTTATTTGTTGCTTTTCCATTCCTGCTTTTAATATTTTTTCTTTGTGTTTAATTTTTGCTAGTTTGATTAATATGTGTCTTGGTGTGTTTCTCCTTGGGTTTATCCTGTATGGGACTCTCTGTGCTCCCTGGACTTGATTGACTATTTCCCTTCCCATGTTGGGGAAACTTTCAACTATAATCTCTTCAGATATTTTCTCAGACCTTTTCTTTTTTTCTTCTTCTTCCGGGACACCTATAATTCGAATGTTGGTGTGCTTAATGTTGTCCCAGAGGTCTCTGAGACTGGCCTCCATTATTTTCATTCTTTTTTCTTTATTCTGCTCCTCAGCAGTTATTTCCACCATTCTATCTTCCAACTCACTTATCCGTTCTTCTGCCTCAGTTATTCTGCTATTGATTCCTTCTAGAGTATTTTTAATTACAGTTATTGTGTTGTTCATCACTGTTTGTTTGCTGTTTAGTTCTTCTAGGTCCTTGTTAAACATTCTTGTCTTTATTCTATTTCCAAGATTTTGGATCATCTTTACTATCATTACTCTGAATTCTTTTTCAGGTAGTTTGCCTATTTCCTCTTCATTTATTTGGTCTTGTGGGTTTTTATCTTGCTCTTTTGCCTGTAAGATATTTCTCTGTCTTCTCATTTTGTCTAATTTACAGTATTTGAGGTCTCCTTTCACTAGGCTGCAGGATTGTAGTTCCTCTTGCTTCTGTTCTCTGCCACTGGTGGTGGGGTTGGTCCAGTGTCTTGTGTAGGCTTCCTGATGGGAGGGACTGGTGCCTGCATTCTGGTGGTGGAGCTGGGTCTTTTCCCTCTGATGAGCAGGGCCGTGTCAGATGGTGTGTTTTGGGGTGTCTGTGAGCTTAGTATGACTTTAGGTTTTCTGTGTGCTGACAGGTGGGTTTGTGTTCCTATCTTGTTTGTTGTTTGGTGTGAGGCATCCAGCACTGGGAGCTGCTGGCAGTTGGGTGGAGCTGGGTCTTAGATTCAGATAGAGGCCTCCATGAGAGCGCTAGGTGATTAATCTTCCCTGGGGCTGGGAATTCTTTAGTGGTCCAGCATCCTCGACTTGGTGCTCCCACTCCGGAGCCTCAGGCCTGACTTCTGGTTGAGGGACCAAGACCCCACAAGTCGCTCGTCCCAGCGATAAAGGGGATTAAAAAAAAAAAAACACTAACAAAACCCCAGACAAATGGTAAAGAGTAAAATCAAACAAACAGAAACAAGGAAACACACACAAACACACACACACAAAACAGAAAACAGAACCAGATAAATCAAATAGCAAGAGACCAGACAAACCAAAGAACCCAAGAACAAAATCAAAGAATTAAGAAGAAAGCTGACAAAAACTCAAAACCAAAAAACAAAACCAAAGCAGAGTGCCAACTGAAAGATAAAGCAAAGAAACAAAACAAGACAGAACAACAGAAAAGCAATGTAGAAACAAATATAAAAAAATAAAATAGAAAATATATTAAAGAAAAAAAAGGAACAAACAAAACCAGAGCCAAATACAACAAAAAGCAAGAGAACAGCCAGACAAATAGAAGAACTCAAAAATGAAATCAAACAATTAGGATTAAAACTAACAAAAACACATAACCTAAAAACAAAACCAGAGCATGTGCCATGCCAGCCAACTGAAGAATAAAGCAAGGAAACAGAACAAACCTATAAAAGTGATTTTTAAAAAATAATAATAATAAAATAAAAAGGGAAAAAAACAGGACAACAGAAAAGCAAAGTAGAAATAGAAATATATTAAAAAAGAAAAACACATTAAAGAAAAAGAGGAAAAGAAGGGAAAAGAACACAACAGAAAAGCAAAGTATAAATAGAAATATATTAAAAAATAGAAATACGTTATAAAACACAGAGATCCCAAAAGACTAAAAAAAAAGAAACAACAAACAAAAACAGAAAAAGAAACCAAAAAATAATCTAGAACAAACAGAAGGAATCAAAACATAATAAAATTAATAGTAATAATTATGTTTCCCTGGGGTCTCCACGGTAATTGTCCTTGCACACGCTGTGAACCACAGCCCAAGAGGCTCTCCTCTGCCTCTGGGCTGGTCTCCGGACCTGCTGTGGGCCCTGTGGGTACCACTCTGACTCTGATCTGGCCCACTACCTGTGTGCACTTGCCCCCAAATTCCACAGCTGCCAGAGCTAGACCATTTTCATTTGTGGGAACACTCACTGTCTACTCAGATATTCCATAGATGCAGGGTCTACCTAGCTGATTGCAGGGATTTAATCTGCAGCTTGTGCAGCTAATGGAAAGATTTTCAGTCTTTTTCCTTAGTCCCCCCCATCCCTGAGTTTCAGCTTTGGTTTTATCCCCATCTCTACGTGTGGTCCACCCACAGGTGTCTGGTCCTGAGGCTGCCTTGGAGCTCTTGGGTCAGCCCCGGGAGGACCAGGCACAGAGGTGGTATGACTGCTTGGATCGCAGGAGCCCTGGTGGCACCAAATGTGCAGAGAAGCCAGCAGCTACAGGCAAAAGAGATATGGCCCTAGTGAGGGCCTTTTCTGGCACCCAGCGTAATATGTATGAGGGCCAGCCCTGGCCGGGGTTTTTCTGGCACCTGGCAGCAGGTGTGTGAGGGCCAGCCCTGAGAGGGCTTTTATTTTTATTACCCTGCAGCCAGTGCGTGAGGGCCAGCTCTAAGGGGGCTTTTTTTATTGCTCAGCAGCCAGTGCACAGGAGCCATCCCTGAGCAGGCTTCTTTTATTGTCATTGTCAGGCGCTGGCATGTGGGAAGAGGCTCAATAGTGGCTCCTCCACTTACGTGTGACTCAGCAATAGTGCCCTGCTTCCATGGTAGTCTGGTCTTCCTCCATAGGCATTCACTGCTGTGGATTTTCTCCCTCCTGTCTCCTCAGTCCGTCGCACAGCCAACAGCAGTTCTCGCTCTGGGCCTGTTCTCCAATCCCCACGCACCAACTCCCAGCCCCCTTGCACACCTGTGAACACATGTCCCAGTCTGGGGTACGTAGGGCTGTGGTATGGACCATCTGTATTTCTTACTCTGTCCTGTTTGCCACAGATAGGCTGTGTTACCCTCTTCCGACAGCCTCAAATGCTTCCCTTCTGTCCAAATTGATTTCCCCGTCAGAGAGGGGGTTTCCTCAAATTCAGGAATCTCTCTGCTTCAGCTCCCCAACCCCAGGGTGCTCTTCCCATCCCGCCTCCTCTCTTCTTTTTTCTGTCCTACCCAGTTATGAAGGGATCTGTATAGTCCTTTCGTCCAAGGTCTTCTGCTAGTTTTCAGCTGGTGTTCCATGAGAATTGTTGCATCTATAGATGTAGTCCTGCTGCACCCATGGAGAGAGATGAACTCCATATCCATCTACTCCACCACCATCTTGACTCTCCTCTCCTAATGTTCTTAACCTCAAAAAGTTGCAGTATCCAAAGGGCTCATTTCTTGGACCTCTTTTCTGATGTTCTGGAAGACTTCATATGGTCTCATAGTTTTAAATGCCATATATAGGCTAGGAGCATAAAATTTATAAACCAGCACAGGCTACTCCTGTGCTGAACTCTAGATTCACATTTCTAACTGCTTACTCAATATTTGTATTCAGATGTCTAGTTAGCAATTCAAATATAGCACATCCAAAACTTAACACTTCGTTTGCCTTCTCCCAAACATGGTTCTACACTTTCCCCTATCTCAGTAAATGTCAACTCCACTCTTCTAGTTTCTCAAGTTAAAGAGTCTCACTCACACAACATATTGAGTCCATTTAGGAAATCTTGTCCATTCTACCTTAAGAAGTTATCCAGAATCCAGTACCTTTTCACCACTTCCACTGCTACTGCCCTAATAAAAGCCATCAGCATCTCCCTCCTGGGGTACTGCAATAGCTTCGTAACTGCTCTCCCTACTTCCATGCTTGTTTCCCTATACTCTCTTCTCCCCATAGCCAAGAGTAATCTTTTAAAAAACATAACATCATGTCACTCCTCTGCTCAAAACTGTCCAGAGACTTCTCATCTCTTAGAATAAGGAGAAAAACTTTGCCATGGCCCTATGTGGCCTGACCTTCCATTGTTTTCTGATCATACCTCCTACCACTCTCATTGTACCCACCATCAGCATATCTTTCCAACTCTGTTCTAGCCATACTGGCCATTTTATGGCTCCTCAGACATGCCTAAGTTCTATTACACTTGCTGTCTGCTCTTCCTGTAAGGCATTTCCCTCAGATATCTACAGGGCTCACACCTTCACCTCCTTCAGTTCTTTGCTCAAATATAGAAGGCTTGGGCTTCCCTGGTGGCGCAGTGGTTGAGAGTCTGCCTGCCAATGCAGGGGACACGGGTTCGAGCCCTGGTCTGGGAAGATCCCACATGCCACGGAGCAACTAAGCCCGTGCACCACAGCTACTGAGCCTGCGCGTCTGGAGCCTGTGCTCTGCAACAAGAGAGGCCGCGACAGTGAGAGGCCCGCGCACCGCGATGAAGAGTGGCTCCCGCTCGCCGCAACTAGAGAAAGCCCTTGCACAGAAACGAAGACCCAACACAGCCATAAATAAATAAATAAATTTATAAAAAAATATAGAAGGCTTTCCCTGGCCACCCTATTTAAAACTGCAAACCACCCAAGCACTCCATATGCCCCTCCTTCCTGATTTATTTAATATTTTTTTTGCGTAGCACTTACCACCATCTGGTATGTCATTTAGTTTATTGTCTCTCTCACCCAACTTGAATGTTAGGTCCATGTTGGCAGACATTTTTATCTGTTTTGTTCGCTGATGTGTGCCCCATATCAACAGGAAATTTGTTAAATGAATGACTAATATTTTTCATTTTAATACTTTATCAGGTGCTACACAGTTTATGGCTGACCCCAAGCTCATGGATCACGGGCAGTCCCATCCAGAAGATGTAGATATGTACAGCACTAGAAGCTGAAATAGTCTGCATAGAGAACTACAAGATGTGTGAAGTTGCGAATAACAGTGAAAAAAATCATGTAATGGGTAACTGTGATGCATGGAGTATAATTTAAACCAAGTTTTTCCCTTACATCTTCTAATGTACAGTTAGACAAATCACATAAGTGATTAAAACTCAAATTGAATACAATCCGAACAATACTAAATGATCGATGAGGAGGCAGAGGTAAAAGTATTAGGATGCATTTGGTGATTTTTAAGGGTATTTATAAAAAAATAAAAGTAAATATATGAACACTGATGAGACTAAAATCTGAAAAAAATATGTATGTGTGTATATAATTATGTATATATATGCACATATATATTTGTTTAACTTTTATGAATTAATGTCAGCCAAATTAGAATTGTGTGTGGAAGGATGTGTTCCCTCCCCCTCTGTTTTTCATTTCCCAGAGCTGGAATAAAATATCCATATTTTATGACACTTGGGCTTGGCTTTGTCTCTGTTTTATTAATGTTAACTCCTCTTAAATGTCCCAAAATACCTCTAACTATTTGAGAGGAACATATGCTACATGGGACCCCCAATGCTGCTTAGCATTCCTTCTACTGGTTCCTGGGTGGTTTCCTATTCTGTTTTCCAGGAGAGGCATTACAGACCTTTTATTCTCAAACCTCCTATACCTGCCAATGATGACTGTCTCCTATTACATAGAGAAAAAAATAAGTTATTACACATAGTTTTTCCCAACTTCTTCACATCTACCTTCAAGACTTACCTCTTTTCAGCCATGCATCCCCCTTTTCTAAAGCTAATGCTTCTATTTGTGTTCCTGATCTCCTCCTTTCCTATCTTTTCCAGTACCATATTCCATCCCATTTAATCTTCATTCTTTGGTTTCTCTTTTCATTCATTTTGTTTTCTCAATCTCTAAATAGCTTCAGATCTTCTTTATCCAAAGACAACAGTAACAAAAACCTTTCCCCAACTCTACCTCTTCCTCTTGAGCTATCTTTTCTTTCTCTTTCCTATGATTTTCAGACTTCATAAAACAGTAATTAATGTCACTTTCTTACTTCCTCACTTTCAATTCCTCTCTAAGTTGTGACACCTTGGCCTCTATACCTACTTGAATATTCTGTAATGTTTGACTCTTGACCACTCCCTCCTAAAATTCAGTTCTCCCTTTGGTGTCATTGCTGCTCCTCTTGTTATTCTTCATTCTTCTCTTGCTCTGAATCCCTTAAATGCTGAGGCTCCTCAGGTTGCATTTCTAGTCTTTTCTCATTCTGTGCTCTCTCATTTCCATTCAACATACTTTACTGACTTCAGCTACCATTTATATGTCATTATTATTTATATTTCCAGCTCCTGTATTTCTCCAGAAGTGTATAACTATCTTTCTAATTATTTGTTAGTCATATCCACCTAATATCCCATAGATATCCTCAATGTCAATAGACTTAAAACTAAATTGTCTCTACATCTCTCTCATTTCTGTTTTTCTCAAATCTTTTCTACCTTCTCTAATCCTTGCTCTCATTCAAGTCTTCTTCATCACTTTCCTGGATTATTATAGTAGCCCCTGGTTAATCTGCCTGATATCAATCTTGCTTTTTGTCATTTAACAATGCATTCTCCTTATAGGTAACAGTAAACCAGTTAACTGTAGCTTAAATAAGTGAGAGTCTATTTAAAGTCTGGGAATTGGTCAGTACAGGGTTGGTATAGTGGCTCATTGGTATCATCAAGGATCTAGACATTTTCTCTTTCTACTCTGCTCTTTAGCATGTTGATTTGTCACCTCATGATCACAAAATGGCTCCTATACCTCTGGGGAACACATACACACTCAGAGTAGGAAGAAGGGTTACAGAAACTGTACCAGATGCTTCTGACCCCCTTTTATCAGAGAAGTAAGTGCTTCCTCAAAAGACTTATGTCTATATCTTGACCAGAATTTGTCATGTAAGCCACATTTAGCTCAAGGAAGATTGGCAAGTCACATTTTTGTCTATGGAGAGAAAGGCAAGGGGTAAGGGATTTGGAATGGGTGTTGAGTTTAAGCTAACACACAGTGTCTGCCACCTTGTTCTTCTAACCCATCTGTCATATTATTATGACATAGTTATGTTTCTAACAACTGTTTTGGGTAGTTGTGTTCCTGAAGTCCTCAGTGGCTAATCATTGCCTACAGAATCAAATCAAGACCCCTTAGTATGACATACAAAGCCCTTAATATATGATCCCAACTAAACTTTAATCCTTCCTTCCTTCTCCCCACCCACCGTACTGCCAATGTATGTTATATTTTATCTATAACTTACCACTTGCCTCTTGAACATGCTTTGCTATTTTATGTCTCTTTTTCTCTGCCTATGTTGGTGTTTCCTCTTAGGATTTTTTCTGTCTCATCCTGCTTCATTCCAACTTCCTACTCATCCTTCAAACCTATCCTTTCTCAGTTTTCCAAGGTAGGATATAGATGCGCTCTCCTGTACATTCCCTTACATTTGGTATTTATAGCTGTGATAGCACATACATTTTATTATAAAACTAAAACTAGGTTAGTATTTTTTCACTTACAAGGCTCCTTGTGGGTATGACTGAATCATATATTTGTGTAGCTTTTATGCCCATGAATACCTGGTATGTAGTAGAAACTCACATGTTCTACCATGCTAGTTGTAACACAGAATTATAATTATTTTTGCACCCTATCAAAAGGCTTACATTCTACTAGAAAGGATAGAAACATACACAAATACAGTGTTCTATGTAGTATCTTCCCTAAGATAGGTACTACAAAAGAACTATGGATGCTCAGAGATGGAACGTAGTTCTGAGATGAAGTTAAGGAGGCAGTGGTCCTTGATCTGCTCAAGGTGGGGAAGCAGTTCACTTGCTAGTTTTTTATAGGTAAGCTTTTCAAAATTAAGCTTCAGCATTTTAAATAAATTTTTTTACCTCAGATCTGTTTATAAACAAATGCACCGATATTTCATCAAATCCAAGAAAAAAGTGCTGCCAGGTCACCTTATCTTTGATAAAGGAGGCAAGAATATACATTGGAGAAAAGACAGCCTCTTCAATAAGTGGTGCTGGGAAAACTGGACAGGTACATGTAAAAGTATGAAATTAGAACACTCTCTGACACCATACAAAACAATAAACCCAAAATGGATTAAAGATCTAAATGTAAGGCTAGACACTATCAAACTCTTAGAGGAAAACATAGGCAGAACACTCTGTGACATAAATCACAGCAAGATCCTTTTTTTGTTTTTTTTTTTGCGGTTCGCAGGCCTCTCACTGTTGTGGCCTCTCCCGTTGCAGAGCACAGGCTCCGGACACGCAGGCTCAGGGGCCATGGCTCACGGGCTTAGCTGCTCCGTGGCATGTGGGATCTTCCTGGACCAGGGCACGAACCTGTGTCCCCTGCATTGGCAGGCAGACTCTCAACCACTGCGCCATCAGGGAAGCCCTTTTTGACACACCTCCTAGAGAAATGGAAATAAAAACAAAAATAAACAAATGGGACCTAATGAAACTTCAAAGCTTTTGCACAGCAAAGGAAACCATAAACAAGACCAAAAGACAACTGTCAAAATGGGAGAAAATATTTGCAAATGAAGCAACTGACAAAGGATTAATCTCCAAAATTTACAAGCAACTCATGCAGCTCAATATCAAAAAACGAAACAACCCAATCCAAAAATGGGCAGAAGACCTAAATAGACATTTCTCCAAAGAAGATATACAGATTGCCAATAAACACATGAGAGAATGCTCAACATCATTAATCATTAGAGAAATGCTAATCAAAACTACAATGAGATATCATCTCACACCGGTCAGAATGGCCATCATCAAAAAATCTAGAAACAAATGCTGGAGAGGGTGTGCAGAAAAGGGAACCCTCTTGCACTGTTGGTAGGAATGTAAATTGATAGAGCCACTATGGAGAACAGTATGAACGTTCCTTAAGAAACTAAAACTGGAACTACCATATGACCCAGCAATCCCACTACTGGGCATATACCCTGAGAAAACCATAATTCAAAAAGTCATGTACCAAATTGTTCATTGCAGCTCTATTTACAATAGCCAGGACATGGAAGCAACCTAAGTGTCCATCAACAGATGAATGGATAAAGAAGATGTGGCACATATATACAACGGAATATTACTCAGCCATAAAACGAAACGAAATTGAGTTATTTGTAGTGAGGTGGATGGACCTAGAGTCTGTCATACAGAGTGAAGTAAGGCAGGGAGAGAAAAACAAATACCATATGCTAACACATATATATGGAATCTAAGAAAAAGAAAAGTCATGAAGAACCTAGGGGCAAGATGGGAATAAAGACACAGACCTACTAGAGAATGGACTTGAGGATGTGGGGAGGGGGAAGGGTAAGCTGTGAGAGAGTGGCATGGACATATATACACTACCAAACATAAAATAGGTAGCTAGTGGGAAGCAGCCCCATAGCACAGGGAGATCAGCTCAGTGCTTTGTGACCACCTAGAGGGGTGGGACAGGGAGGGTGGGAGGGAGGGAGATGCAAGAGGGAAGAGATATGGGAACATATGTATATGTATAACTGATTCACTTTGTTATAAAGCAGAAACTAACACACCATTGTAAAGCAGTTATACTCCAATAAAGATGGTAAAAAATAAAAAGTGCTGCCAGTTAATGATAATACTTACCCTGATTTCAGGTCTGTTAGTGTGTAAAAATATAAGCATTTGAAATATAATAAGATATGGAGGATAAAAAATATCCTAAAGCCAAGTGTAAGTTATTTTTGAATTATCTGCTATTTTGGATCATCAGCTCTGCTACTAGCCATTAGTATATTAGTTTGGATAATGGAAAGTTGACTGGTAAAATCTCTTTCAGAGTAAAAGATCTGCTGAAACGAGTTTGTTCACTTGTTGTATTGTACAACACTCAAAATCAAACTGCTGTTGGACTCAGGTGACATTTAAATATTGGAGCCTGTATTGGGACAATTTGTGATGAGTCATCTTTAACTCTTCCCCTGCCATGTCCATTAGTTCTTCTCTGTTAAACCTGAACAGATGCCTGCCCTCCTCAGAGGAAAGGTCTAAAGCCCCTCGACAAGTATAGTAGTCAGTAGAAGCCTGGTTCCAAATGACAACCAGAAACTTCATGCAGTTACACTGGCTTCTGATGGCTATCTGTTTAAAAACAAATGGATATTACTGTTACTTGAAAGTATAATCTTCATTAGTACATTTATTTTATTAAAGGTCTGTATGCAAGGCACTGTGTGTGTGTAAAATACTCCCAAAAATAATACAATAGTTATCTCTTGGACTTCTCTAAATCTGTAAAAAGAAAAAAATTCCCATCAAGTTTTAAAATACTTTCTTTAGAAGTCCAAAACACATTTGCAAAGTCTACTCATTGGTTTTATATAAATCTACTTCACTATTTTTTTCTTTATTCTATAGAAAAAGTTTACCTAAAATTCTCATGTGTATTTCCAAAATATAAAAGAATCTTTTTATACTGTTCTCATATTCATACTGTAGACCTATTTTATGGGTAAAATTGCCTTCTAATCTCCCTTTTGCTTACTTCTGCTTTGTAGCACAGAGGTATATAATGTGGTTGTGTGTTATATAGAACACAACTCTTAATTAAACATAACTCAATTAAGACCTGTATGAATATCTGATTTGAAGATCCAGTGTAATTAGAATTAAAAAATTAAACATATTTTGAGATTATGTTCAGATGTTAAGATAAATTGTCTAATTTATGCCATGTTAAGTAATAACATTTGATGAAGAAAAGGATAGCATATAGAATAAGAATACTAACTGTAATATATACCTGACCTAGCCTCTTCAGCATTTCAGCTCCAATACCTAGACCTTTTAAATAGATAATGCAAAATGAAAAAAACATAAGTTGAAAAACTCCATTTAAAAAGTTATTTGCTTTACTTTAAACCCTGTATCTGGTTGTTACATACTAGTAATAGCTTGTGTTGAAATTCAACTCATGAATGTTTTTCATATCTCTTTTTCCTAATTGGCATGTGGTTCCAAAGGTAATGGAAAAGATTTTGGATTTACTTTAAAGATCAGTGAAGAGGAAATGTGTCCCTATCACTATCATCTTATCACAGAATATATTTCTTATTCATTTTAGACAAACCAACACAAAATGTAAAAGCACGTTTTAAACATGAAAGTATAGCTTTCATAACTTGGCTTATTCAAGCCTTGATGGGAACTAATAAATCTTTTTCTAATCTGTGATTGAGTCTTCACCATAAGCAAGGATAACTAGGATAGTGATCAGGCTCATGAAATAGAAATAAGTTACATAAACTAACTTAAACACATTTATACTAACTCTCCTTAAATTAAAATATACCTTTTTAAAGTATAAGTAATACTATAAGTGTTACTTGACCTCGGTAAGCTTGTATGACATAAAAGTCCTCTAGGTAAAGTAACTTGCCAATCCAGGGGTCATATGTAAAGTAGTACATGGCAAATCCAACAGTCACTTTGCCTAGGAAGAGGAAAGAGAGGGTATAAAGAGGTTAATACTTTGAATCTTGTAATGTTCTTTCCTCCAAAATAACTATTAAAGTAATAAAAGCTTGCTGGACAAAATTTCAAGCAATACAGAAATGTATAAGGTAGAAGGTTTAAGTCCTTTATAATACAACCTTTAAGAGATAACCCATCTTTTAACAGTGTGGAGTATATTCTTCCTAAAATCTTTTTTCTATGCATTTACAAACATAAGTACATACCATACATTTTCTCTTAAAAACAAGACTCAGTTTATGTACTTTTGCTCTTCTCCTCTGCTTAATAGTAATTATATGCTATCAAACTGTACTTTGTTTTCAGGATAGAGAAAATATACTCTAGATTAAATTGAAAAAGGAAGGTTTATTTTACCTAATGGTTTTTGATGATTGTGTACTTCTGCAATCAAGCAGTAGAAAAGGGGATGATCCCCAAAGCCACCCCTGAGTACATCTGAAATATCAATTCACATAAAATATGTTAGAAAATTCACAGTAGAGAAAAGGAAGATGGTGGAGTTGGCAGCACCAGAATTCCTTTCTTCACCTATACAACAACTGTACTGGCATAAACTGCCTGAAGTGAATATTTTGGAACAGTAGAGTTTATTTGAATACTTACAACTTCCAGAGGACAGCTTGGCTGGTAAACTGCAGTTAATTTTGGCAAAATTCAGCCATCAGCCCAGTGGTGGCTTCCAAGCACACACCCCCCAACTCCATCATGTCCTACCTCATCTCACGGCAGGCAGTTGTAGGGACTGCTGAGACTCCTGAATTGCTGGAGTGGATTGCTACTCTCAATGCTGAGGTGAGGACTTAGAGGTTGGCCGCTATTTTTCTAACCTCCACCAACTAAAGCAGCTTCTAGGAGATTTAAAGGAGCCACACCAGTTTTGTTAGACATTCAAAAACAGCCATGTATACAGGAGAATCTAGAAAGCCACCATGCATGATCAGGGAAAGATACAGACTTAGAAAAGACCTTAAAATACCTTAAAACATTTAACTCAGATTGATCTCTGACACAGGCACCCTATAACAATAAAAAAAACAGCCAACCCTGGGGAAGCAAGAGAATTTGATTTCAAGAGTTGACACATTATAAGATTAAAATGTCCAGTTTTCAACAACAAAAAATCACAGTGCATACAAAGAAACTGGAAAGTATAGCCCATTCAAAGGAACCAAGTAAATTAACAGAAAACATACCTGAGGAACCCCAGATGTCAGACTTACTAAACAAAGACTTTAAAACAACTGTCTTAAAGGTGCTAAAAGAGCTAAAGGGTGACATGCACAAAGACAAGAAAAAGACGTATAAACAAAATAGGAATATCAATAAATAGAAATTATTAAAAAAAGAATCCCCATCAAAAAACTCTGAAGCTGAAAAGTATAATAAATGAGAAGTGCACTCTAGGGGTTCAAAATCAGAATTTCTAAGCAAGCAGAAGAAAGAATGAGTTAACTTGAAGATAGGACAACTGAAATTATCAAGTCTGAGGAACAAAAAAGATGAAGAAAAGCAAAGAGCCTAAGGTATCTGTGGAACACCATCAGATGGACCAAGATACAAATTATGGGACTCTCAGAAGAAGAGAGAGAAAGGAAAAAATATTTGAATAACAACTGAAAACTTCCCAGATTTGATGCAATACATCAATCTACAAATCCGAGTTCAATAAACTCCAAGTGTTATAAACCCAAAAAGTCAACACCAAGACACGTAATCAAACTGTTGAAAGACAAAGAGAAAATCTTGAAAGCAGCAAGGCAGAAGTAACTTGTCACATACAATGGATCTTCAATGGGATTATCATCTGCTTTCTCATCAGAAACCTTGGAAGCCAGAAGGCAGTGGATTGATATACTCAAAGTACTGGGGACAGGGAAGGAGGGGAGAAGTGCAGAAACTTGTCAACCAAGAATTCTATATCCACCAAAACTGTCCTTCAAAAATGAAGGAGAGGGGGCTTCCCTGGTGGCGCAGTGGTTGAGAGTCCGCCTGTTGATGCAGGGGACATGGGTTCATGCCCCGGTCCGGGAGGATACCACATGCCACAGAGCAGCTGGGCCCATGAGTCATGGCCACTGAGCCTGCGCGTCCGGAGCCTGTGCTCCACAACAGGAGAGGCCACAATAGTGAGAGGCCCACATACTGCAAAAAGAAAAAAAAAAAAAAAGGAGAAATTAAGATATCCCCAGACTCATCCCCCCCTAAACAAAGAACCTGAGGAAGTTTGTTATCTCTAGACCTGCCCTGCATAAAATGCTAAAAGGAGTCCTTCAGGTTGAAATGGAAGGAAAATAGGTAGTAACTCAAAGCCATATGAAGAAATAAAGATAAAGGTAGTGGTGCCTAGTTAAAGGTAAATACATGGGCAATTATAAAGAACTAGTGTTATTTTAAATTTGTTTGTAGTTCTTTTTATTTTCTACATGATTTAAAAGACAAGTGCATAAAATTAGTCATTAGTGTGTGTTCTTGGGCACACAATGTATAAAGATGTAATCTGTGACATCAATAACATAAAAGGGGAATTGACATATACAGGAGAAGAGTTTTTGTATGCTATTGAAATCAAGCTAGTATAAATTCAAATTTTATTGTTATAACTTTAAGATGTTAAATGTAATCCCCACAATAACAACAAAGAAAATGTCTATAGAATATATACATAAGGAAATGAGAAGGGAATCAAAACATTTTACTATAAAAATCAACTAAATACAAACGAAGGTAGAAATGTTGGAAGTGAAGGACAAAAAACTATATAGAAAACAAATAGGAAAATGTCAGAAGTCCCTCCGTATCAGTAATTACTTTAAATGTAAATGGATTAAATGCTCTAATCAAAAGAGAGATTAGCAGAATGAACTTCTAAAAATGATCCAACTATATGCTGTCTGTAAGACACTTACTTTAGATTAAAAAAAAAAAACACAAGAAGGTTGATAGTGAAATGATGGAAAAAGACATTTCATGAAAATAGTAATCAAAAGAAAGCTGGGATGGCTGTACTAATATAAGACAAAATAGACTTTAAGTAAAAAACTCTTACTGAAGAGAAGGATATTATATAGTGATAGAAGGTTCAGTTTACCAAGAAGATATAACATTTATAAACATATATGCACCAAACATCAGAGCTCCAAAATATATGAAGCAAATATTGACAGAATTGAAGACAGAAAGAGCTCTAAAATAATATTCGAAAACTTCATTACATCAATTTCAATAATGTACTTAAAAAACAGACCAATGATAAATATGTTAATAGATTATTTGAACAAAACTATAGATCAATTGGACCTAACAGAAATATACTGTGCATCCCACCCAACAACATAATACACAATTTTTCTTGAACTTTCTCTAGGATATGTCATATGTTAGGCCAAAAAGCAAGTCTTAATACATTTTGAAAGATTGAAACCATACAAAGTACCTTCTCCAGTCACAATGGATTGAAACTAGAAACTGATAGAAGGAAACTAGGAAATTCACAAATATGTGGAAATTAAACAATGCACTCAAACAACTTTGGCTCAAAGTAGAAATAACAAGAGGAATTAGAAAACAGAGATAAATGAGAATGAAAGCAATATAAAAAACTTATGGGATTCAGTGAAATAAGTGCTCAGAAGGGAACTTATAGTTGTAAATTCCAACATTAAAAAAGGAAGGGAGGGAGGGAGGGAAAGAAAGAAAGAAAGGAAAGAAGGAAGGAAGGAAGGAAGTAGAAGGGAGGGAGGGAGGAAAGGAAGGAAGGAAAGGAAAGGAAAGGAAGAAATAAAGGAAAGAAAAAGGAAGGAAAGAAAGAAAGAAAGAAAGAAAGAAAGAAAGGGAAGGAAGGGAGGGAGGGAGGAAGAAAGATCTCAAGTCGTGACCTAATCTTACACATTAGAAACTAGAAAAAGGAGTAAACTAAGCTCAAATCTAGCAGAAAAAAAGGCAAATAAATATTTCTTATCAATACAGATGCAAAAATACTCAACAAAATAGCAAATTGAACTCAACAGCATATTAAAAGGATCATTCACTATGACCGTGTGATTGATCCTAGGAACGAAAGGATGGTTCAACATAAGGAAATCAATCAAAGGGGGAAAAAAACACAAGACCATCTCAACTGGTGTAGAAAAGGCAATTAACAAAATCCAACACCCTTTTATGATGAAAGCCCTTAGAAAACTAGGAATAGAGGGAAATTCCTAACATGATAATGGGTACCTATTTTTTTAAAAAGTTAACTTTAATGGTGAGTGACTGAAAGCATTCCCCCTAAGATTAGGAACAAGGCAAGGATGGCCACTCTCACCACTGCTATTCAACATTGTACTGGAAGTTAGACAATTAGACAAGAAAAAGAAATAAGAGCCATCCAAATTAGAAAGGAAGAGGTAAAATTATCTCTATTTGCAGATGACATGATCCTACTGATTGACAATCCCAAAGAATCCAAAAGAAAGCTACTAACACTAATAAATTAATTCATTAAAGTTGCAGGCTACAAGATCAACCAAAAAAAATCAGTTTTATTTCTATACACCAGCAAAGAACAAACCAAAAAGTAAATTTAAAAAGCAATTCCATTTACAATCGCCTCTAAAATAATTAAATACCTAGGAACGAATCTATGCAAGGAGGTGAAATACTTGCATACTAAAAACTATAAAACACTGCTGAAAGAAGTTAAAGACCTAAATAAATTAAAAGATATCCCGTGTTCATAGATAAGACTTAACATTGTTAAGATGTCAATAGTACCCAAAGTGATCTAAAGATTCAATGTCGTCCCTATCAAAATTCTAACATCCTTTTTTACAGGAGTGGTAAAGCTGATCCTCAAATTCATTTAGAATTCCAAGTGTATAATTTTATACAGACTTTTCTTGACCTACGATAGGGTTACATCCTGATAAACCCATCATAAGGTGAAAATGTCATAAAAGTCGAAAATGCATTTAATACACCTAACCTATCAAACATCATAGCTTAGCCTGACCTACCTTAAACCTGCTCAGAGCACTTGCATTAGCCTAGAGTTGGGCAAAATCATCTAACACAAATCCTATTTTATAATAAAGTGTCAAATATCTCATGTAATTTATTGAATACTAAGTGAAAATAGAATGGTTGTATGGGTACAGAATGGTTGTAAGTGTATCAGTTATTTACCCTCATGATCACATGGCTGACTAGGAGCTGTGGCTCACTGCTGCTGCCCAGCATCATAAGAGAGTATCCTATTGCATATAGCTAGCCCAGGAAAAAGACAAAATTCAAAATTTGAGGTACAGTTTCTACTGAATGCGTATTGCTTTATAAAGTTGAAAAATTGTTCAACGTCATACCGTAAGTAAGTCAGGGACTGTCTGTACACTTTAATCATCTCTTCTCTCAGTGTTCACATTTCCTGCCTAAAATGTTGCAATTCATCATAAAACACTAGCATTGGCTATTAATATTGCTGGCTCTCAAAATGTAGTAAATATCTTGAAAATAGTTTTAAGTCATTTTGCTTTTATCCATTTCATCCTATCAAGCTACTACTAACATTGGGCATTAAATTATATTGTCTTTGACCAACTACACTTCTCATTTTACATTTCCAAAATTAGTTGAAATTTATTGACACTGTAAAGATGTAAAAGCTCTTAACTATCAATTTCATACTTTAAAAATGAGGAAAATATAAAATAGTGGTGCACTGACAAAGCTATTAAACAATAGCTTTTTATACAAACTTTTGCCCTGTATATCTAAATACTATTAATGACAACTTCTTTGTGTACCAAGGACAACAGTGTCCACCTATTTAGGTACAAGTAGTGCTTTGTGCATACATTATGCCATGCTTCTTTTTCTAGCTCTGAAAATACCATAAAACATCTTACCCTTTGCTGTTAACTTCATTGCATCTAGCATGTTTTCACAGGCAGCCAATTCCTGTCAAAGTAGAGAAAACATTCAGTTTATGGTTTAGTAACAAATTTTTTAAATTACTTTTCAAATTACTTTTTTAAATTTTTTGGCTGTACTGAGCACCTTGTGAGATCTTAGTTCCCTGACCAGGGATTGATACTGGGCCACAGCAGTGAAAGTGCCAAGTCCTAACCAGTGGACCGCCAGAGAATTCCTAGTAACAAATTCTAAAGATGATAAGCATGAAGATTTTATTGAGTATTTATTAACGTACAACGTCCTGGGTAGTATTAAAAGTGAGTCAGACTTAACTCCAGTCATCTAGAAACTTAAAATCCAAAACAGCATATGCAACAAGACAATATATAGAGAGAAGATTAACTATGTCGATACATCATTCCTGTGAAGGTCAACTGTCTAGGTAACTAGCCTTGGATACAATCAGAAATCAGGAAGTAAAGCCAAAAGTTTTTCTGAGCATTCAAGGTAGATATCACAAAGTCTATGAATTATAAAGCTCATAGACTTTACGGAGAAGTCTGTTGTGATTGCTTGTGAGGTGTTCTTCCCAATTTAACTTTAGACTTTGTTTATTTGTCTTTTTAAAATAATTCTATACATTCAAGTCAATTCCTCATAGTTTGGATCTCAAGCTTGGAAGGGAAATCCCCACTTTTGGATTATAAAAATAGTCACTTTTGTTCCCTTCTTAATTTTTTTTTTTTATTTTTTCCAGTTTTATTAAGATATAACTGACATATAACATTGTATTAGTCCAAGGTGGGCAATATAATGATTTGATGTATGTATATGTTGTGAAATGATTACCACGATAAGGTTAGTTAACATCAATAATCTCACATAGTTACAATTTATTTCTTGTGATGAGAACTTTTAAGATGTACTCTCTTAATAACTTTTAGATATACACTATGGTTTTGTTAACTATAGTCACCATACTGTACATGACATCCCCAGAGCTTATTTATCTTATACCTGGAAACCTTTAACTTTTAACTAACATCACCCATTGCCCCCACCCCTACCTCCCCCCTCTAACAACCACCAATCTGGTTTTTTTTTACATCTTTATTGGAGTATAATTACTTTACAATGGTGAGTTAGTTTCTGCTTTATAACAAAGTGAATCAGTTATACATATACATATGTTCCCATATCTCTTCCCTCTTGCGTCTCCCTCCCTCCCACCCTCCCTATCCCACCCCTCTAGGTGGTCACAAAACACCGAGCTGATCTCCCGGTGCTATGCGACTGCTTCCCACTAGCTATCTATTTTAGGTTTGGTAGTGTATATATGTCCATGCCACTCTCTCGCTTTCTCACAGCTTACCCTTCCCCCTCCCCATATCCTCAAGTCCATTCTCTAGTAGGTCTGTGTCTTTATTCCTGTCTTACCCCTAGGTTCTTCATATATTTTTTTCTTAAATTCCATATATATGTGTTAGCATACGGTATTTCTCTTTCACTTTCTGACTTACTTCACTCTGTATGACAGACTCTAAGTCTATCCACCTCATTAAAAATAGCTCAATTTCGTTTATTTTTATGGCTGAGTAATATTCCATTTTATATATGTGCCACATCTTCTTTATCCATTCATCCTATGATGGACACTTAGGTTGTTTCCATATCCAGGCTATTGTAAATAGAGCTCCAATGAACATTTTGGTACATGACTCCTTTTGAATTATGGTTTTCTTAGGGTATATGCCCAGTAGTCAGATTGCTGGGCCATATGGTAGTTGTATTTGTAGTTTTCTAAGGAACCTCTATACTGTTCTCCATAGTGGCTGAACCAATTCACATTCTGGCCAGCAGTGAAAGAGTGTTCCCTTTTCTCCACACCCTCTCCAGCATTTATTATTTCTAGATTTTTTGATGATGGCCATTCTGACTGGTGTGAGATGATATCACATTGTAGTTTTTTTGTTGTTTTTTTATAAAGAAGACGTTGGGGGTAGGAGTTTATTAATTTTTGCTGTGTTGGGTCTTCGTTTCTGTGCGAGCGCTTTCTCTAGTTGTGGCAAGTGGGGGCCACTCTTCATCGCGGTGCGCGGGCCTCTCACTATCATGGATGGCCTCTATTGTTGCGGAGCACAGGCTCCAGATGCGCAGGCTCAGTACTTGTGGCTCATGGGCCCAGTTACTCCATGGCATGTGAGATCCTCCCGGACCAGGGCTCGAACCCGTGTCCCCTGCATTAGCAGGCAGATTCTCAACCACTGCACCACCAGGGAAGTCCTACATTGTAGTTTTGATTTGCATTTCTCTAATGATTAACGATGTTGAGCATTCTTTCATGTGTTTGTTGGCAGTCTTTATATCTTATTTGGAGAAATGTCTATTTACGTCTTCTGCACATTTTTGGATTCGGTTGTTTGTTTTTTTGTTATTGAGCTGCATGAGTTGCTTATAAATTTTGGAGATTAATCCTTTGTCAGTTGCTTCATTTGCAAATATTTTCTCCCATTCTGAGGGTTGTCTTTTGGTCTTGTTTATAGTTTCCTATGCTGTGCAAAAGCTTTGAAGTTTCATTAGGTCCCATTTGTTTATTTTTGTTTTTATTTCCATTTCTCTAAGAGGTGGGTCAAAAAGGATCTTGCTGTGATTTATGTCATGGAGTGCTCTGCCTATGCTTTCCTCTAAGAGCTTGATAGTTTCTGGCCTTACATTTAGGTCTTTAATCCATTTTGAGCTTATTTTTGTGTATGGTGTTAGGGAGTGTTCTAATCTCATACTTTTACATGTACCTGTCCAGTTTTCCCAGTACCACTTATTGAAGAAGCTGTCCTTTCTGAACTGTACATTCCTGCCTCCTTTATCAAAGATAACGTGACCATATGTGCATGGGTTTACCTCTGGGCTTTCTATCCTGTTCCATTGATCTATCTTTCTGTGTTTGTGCCAGTACCGTACTGTCTTGATTACTGTAGCTTTGTAGTGTAGTATGAAGACAGGGATCCTGATTCCTCTAGCTCTGTTTTTCGTTGTAAACATTGCTTTGGCTATTCGGGGTCTTTTGTGTTTCCATACAAATTGTGAAATTTTTTGTGCTAATTCTGTGAAAAATGCCAGTGGTAGTTTCATAGGGATTGCATTGAATGTGTAGATTGCTTTGGGTAGTAGAGTCATTTTCACAATGTTGATTCTTCCAATCCAAGAACATGGTATATCTCTCCATCTGTTTGTATCATCTTTAATTTCTTTCATCAGTGTCTTACAATTTTCTGCATACAGGTCTTTTGTCTCCTTAGGTAGGTTTATTCCTAGATATTTTATTCTTTTTGTTGCAATGGTTAGTGGGAGTGTTTTCTTGATTTCACTTTCAGATTTTTCAGCATTAGTGTATAGGAATGCCAGAGATTTCTTTGCATTAATTTTGTATCCTACTACTTTACCAAATTCATTGAATAGCTCTAGTAGTTTTCTGGTAGCATGTTTAGGATTCTCTATGTATAGTATCATGACCTCTGCAAAGAGTGACAGCTTTACTTCTTCTTTTCCGATTTGGATTCCTTTTATTTCCTTTTCTTCTCTGATTGCTGTGGCTAAAACTTCCAAAACTATGTTGAGGAAGAGTGGTGAGAGTGGGCAACCTTGTCTTGTTCCTGATCTTACTGGAAATGCTTTTAGTATTTCACCATTGAGGGCGATATTGGCTGTGGGTTTGTCATATATGGCCTTTATTATGTTGAGGAAAGTTCCCTCTATGCCTACTTTCTGCAGGGTTTTTATCATAAATGGGTGTTGAATTTTTCAAAAGCTTTCTCTGCATCCATTGAAATGATCATACGGTTTTTCTCCTTCAATTTGTTAATATGGTGTATCACGTTGATTGATTTGCGTATATTGAAGAATCCTTGCATTCCTGGAATAAACCCCACTTGATCATGGTGAATGATCCTTTTAATGTGCTGTTGGATTCTGTTTGCTAGTATTTTGTTGAGGATTTTTGCATCTCTGTTCATCAGTGATATTGACCTGTAGTTTTCTTTCTTTGTGACATCTTTGTCTGGTTTTGGTATCAGGGTGATGGTGGCCACGTAGAATGAGCTTGGGAGTGTTCCTCCCTCTGCTGTATTTTGGAAGAGTTTGAGAAGGATAGGTTTTAGCTCTTCTCTAAATGTGTGATAGAATTCGCCTGTGAAGCCATCTGGTCCTGGGCTTTTGTTTGTTGGAAGATTTTTAATCACAGTTTCAGTTTCAGTGCTTGTGATTGGTCTGTTCATATTTTCTATTTCTTCCTGATCCAGTCTTTACAGGTTGTGCATTTCTAAACATTTGTCCATTTCTTCCAGGTTGTCCATTTTATTGGCGTAGAGGTGCTTGTAGTAATCTCTCATGATCTTTTGTATGTCTGCAGTGTAAGTTGTTATTCTCCTTTTTCATTTCTAATTCTATTGATTTGAGTCTTCTCCCTTTTTTTCTTGATGAGTCTAGCTAATGGTTTATCACTTTTGTTTATCTTCTCAATGAACAAACTTTTAGTTTTATTGATCTTTGCTATCGTTTCCTTCATTTCTTTTTCATTTATTTCTGATCTTATCTTTATGATTTCTTTCCTTCTGCTAACTTTGGGATTTTTTGTTCTTCTTTCTCTAATTCCTTTAGGTGCAAGTTTAGGTTGTTTATTCGAGATGTTTTCTGTTTCTTAAGGTAAGATTATATTGCTATAAACTTCCCTCTTTGAACTGCTTTTGCTGCATCCCATAAGTTTTGGGTCGTCGTGACTCCACTGTCACTTGTTTCTAGGTATTTTTTATTTCCTCTTTGATTTCTTCAGTGATCACTTTGTTATTAAGTATTGTATTGTTTAGCCTCCATGTGTTTGTATTTTTTACAGATCTCTACCTTTAATTGATATCTTGTCTCATAGCTTTGTGGTCGGAAAAGATACTTGATACAATTTCAGGTTTTTTCAATTTTCATATCTTGATTTGTGACCCAAGATATGATCTGTCCTGCAGAATGTTCCATGAGCACTTGAGGAAAATGTGTATTCTGTTGTTTTGGGATGGAATGTCCTATAAATATCAATTAAGTCCATCTTGTTTAATGTATCATTTAAAAGCTTGTGTTTCCTTATTTATTTTCATTTTGCATGATCTGTCCATGGGTGAAAGTGGAGTGTTAAAGTCCCCTACTATGAATGAGTTACTGTCGATTTCTCCTTTTATGGCTGTTAGTATTTGCCTTTTGTATTGAGGTTTTCCTATGTTTGGTGCATAAATATTTACAATTGTTATACCTTCCTCTTGGTTTCATCCCTTGATCATTATTTAGTGTCCTTCTTTGTCTCTTCTACTATTCTTTATTGTAAAGTCTATTTTGTCTGATATGAAAATTGCTACTCCAGCTTTCTTTTGGTTTCCATTTGCATGGAATATCTTTTTCCATCCCCTCACTTTCAGTCTGTATGTGTCTCTAGGTTTGAAGTGGGTCTCTTGTAGACAGCATATATATGGGTCTTGTTTTTGTATCCTTTCAGCCAATCTGTGTCTTTTGGTGGGAGCATTTAGTCCATTTACATTTAAGGTAATTATCGATATGTATGTTCCTATACCCATTTTCTAAATTGTTTTGGGTTCGTTATTATAGGTCTTTTCCTTCTCTTGTGTTTCTTGTCTAGAGAAGTTCCTTTAGCATTTGTTGTAAAGCTGGTTTGGTGGTGCTGAACTCTCTCAGCTTTTGCTTATCTGTAAAGGTTTCAATTTCTCCATCAAATCTGAATGAGATCCTTGCTGGGTAGAGTAATTTTGGTTGCAGGTTTTTCTCCTTCATCCCTTTAAATATGTCCTGCCAGTCCCTTCTGGCTTGCAGAGTGTCTGCTGAAAGATCAGCTGTTAACCTTATGGGGATTCCCTTGTGTGTTTTTTGTTGTTTTTCCCTTGCTGCTTTTAATATGTTTTCTTTGTATTTAATTTGACAATTTGATTAATATGTGTCTTGGCGTATTTATCCTTGGATTTATCCTATATGGGACTCTCTGTGCTTCCTGGACTTGATTACCTATTTCCTTTCACATATTAGGGACGTTTTCATGTATAATACCTTCAAATATTTTCTCAGTCCCTTTCTTTTTCTCTTCTTCTTCTGGAACCCCTATAATTCGAATGTTGGTGAGTTTAATGTTGTCCCAGAAGTCTCTGAGGCAGTCCTCACTTCTTTTCATTCTTTTTTCTTTATTCTGCTCTGCAATAGTTATTTCCACTATTTTATCTTCCAGGGCACTTATCCATTCTTCTGCCTCAGTTATTCTGCTATTGATCCCATCTAGAGTATTTTCAGTTTCATTTATTGTGTTGTTGATCATTGCTTGTTTCATCTTTAGTTCTTCTAGATCCTTGTTAAATGTTTCTTGCATTTTGTCTAATCTATTTCCAAGATTTTGGATCATCTTTACTATCATTATTCTGAATTCTTTTCAGATAGACTGCCTATTTCCTTTTCATTTTTTAGGTCTGGTGCGTTTTTATCTTGCTCTTTCATCTGCTGTTTGTTTTTGTGTCTTCTCATTTTGCTTATCTTACTGTGTTTGGGATCTCCTTTTTGCAGGCTGCGGGTTTGTAGCTCCCGTTGCTTTTGATGTCTGTCCCCAGTGGCTAAAGTTGGTTCAGTGGGTTGTGTAGGTTTCCTGGTGGAGGGGACTAGTGCCTGTGTTCTGGTGGATGAGACTGGATCTTGTCTTTGTGGTGGGCAGGTCCATGTCTGGTGGTGTGTTTTGGGGTGTCTGTGGACTTATTATAATTTTAGGCAGCCTCTCTGCTAATGGGTGGAGTTGTGTTCCTGTCTTCCTAGTTGTTTGGCATAGGGTGTCCAGCACTGTATCTTGCTGGTCGTTGAGTGAAGCTGGGTGCTGGTGTTGAGATGGAGATCTCTGGGAAATTTTCGCCATTTGATATTATGTGGTGCTGGGTGGTCTCTTGTTGACCAGTGTCCTGAAGTTGACTCTCCCACCTCAGAGGCACAGCACTGACTCTTGGCTGGGACACCAAGAGCCTTTCATCCACATCACTCAGAATAAAAGGGAGAAAAAGTAGAAAGAAAAGAAAGAAAGAAAGAAGGAAAGAAAGTAGGGAGGGAAGATGAGAGAGAGGGAGGAAGGAAGGAAGGAAGAAGGGAGGGAAGGAGGGAAGAAAGGAAAGAAAGAAAGAAAGAAGGCAGGCAGGGAGGGAGGGAGGAAGGAAGGAAGGAAGGAAGGAAGGAAAGAAAGAAAGAAAGAACAAAAGAAATAAAGAAAGAAAGGAATAAGATAAAATAAAGTAAGATAAAATAAAATAAAGTTGTTAAAATAAAAAAAATAATTATTAAGAAAAAAATCAGATGGAGAGAACCCTAGGACAAATGGTGGAAGCAAATCTATACAGACAAAATCTCACACAGAAGCATACACATATACACTCACAAAAAGTGGAAAAAGGGGAAAAATCATAAATCTTGCTCTCAAAGTCCACCTCCTCAATTTGGAATGATTTGTTGTCTATTCATGTATTCCACACATGCAGGGTACATCAAGTTTATTGTGGAGCTTTACTCCGCTGCTTCTGAGGCTGCTGGGAGGGATTTCCCTTTCTCTTCTTTGTTCTCACAGCTCCCGAGGCTCAGCTTTGCCTTTGGCCCTGCCTCTGAGTGTAGGTCGCCGGAGGGCGTCTGTTCTTTGCTCAGATAGGACAGGGTTAAAGGAGCAGCTGCTTCGGGGACTCTGGCTCACTCAGGCTGGGGGGAGGGAGTGGTACAGAGTGTTGAGGGAGCCTGCGGTAGCAGAGGCCAGCATGACGTTGCACCAGCCTGAGGCACGCCGTGCGTTCTCCCGGGCAAGTTGTCCCTGGATCCTGGGACCCGGGCCGTGGCGGACTGCACAGGCTCCCTGGAAGGGGGGTGTGGATAGTGACCTGTGCTCGCACACAGGCTTCTTGGTGGTGGCAGCAGCAGCTTTAGTGTCTCATGCTCGTCTGTGGGGTCCGCGCTTTTAGCCGCTGCTCACGCGGGTCTCTTGAGCTCCTTTAAGCAGTGCTCTTAATCCCCTCTCCTCGCGCACCAGGAAACAAAGAGGGAAGAAAAAGTCTCTTGCCTCTTTGGCAGTTCCAGACCTTTCCCCGGACTCCCTCCCTGCTAGCTGTGGTGCACTAACCCCCTGCAGGCTGTGTTCACGTTGCCAACCGCAGTCCTCTCCCTGAACTCCGACCGAAGCCCAAGCCTCAGCTCCCAGCCCCTTCCGCCCCAGCAGGTGAGCAGACAAGCCTCTCAGGCTGGTGAGTGCCGGTCGGCACCGATCCTCTGTGCGGGAATCTCTCTGCTTTGTCCTCCACACCCCTGTTGCTGTGCTCTCCGCGGCTCCGAAGCTTCCCCCTCCACCACCCACAGTCTCCACTGGCAAAGGGGCTTCCTAGCGTGTGGAAACCTTTCCTCCTTCACGGCTCCCTCCCACTGGTGCAGGTCCCGTCCCTATCCTTTTGTCTCTGTTTATTCTTTTTTCTTTTGCCCTACCCAGGTACGTGGGGAATTTCTTGCCTTTTGGGAGGTCTGAGGTCTTCTGCCAGTGTTCAGTAAGTGTTCTGTAGGAGTTGTTCCACGTGTAGATGTATTTCTGGTGTATCTGTGGGGAGGAAGGTGATCTCCACGTCTTACTCTTCCACCATCTTCCTCTTCCTACACCAATCTGTTTTAAATTCCTTATATTAAATTGATTAATTTGGTTTTGTTTGTGTGTGTTTATGTAAGACGGTGGAATTTCACCTTTATCTTTTTCTCCCAGTTATCCCAACACTGTTTATTTAATAACGTATCTTTTATTAACTGTCTTGAAGTTTCCATTTTATCATGTACTACATTCTCATATATACTTAACAGAATTTCTGGACTCTCCATTCTGTTCCAATGATCTATCTCTGCATCTATGGTAATAGATTACCATAGTATTTTAATTACTTACAGTTTTATAATATCTGATAGGGATCTTCTCCCCTCATCACTCTTCTTTTTGATATTTTTCTAGAAACAGTCACATGTTTATTCTTCCACGTGAAAATTTGGGGATTTTGACTGGAATTGCATTAAATTTATAATGGAAAAAATGTATAAAATATATAAGGAAGACAGCAAGGGCCAGATTATGTACATCATTGCTAAGAAATTTGGATTTTATTCTCAGTACAACCAGAGCCCAATGGAATTTGAGCCTCTTGGCTGCTGTTTTGAGCACCTTCCCTAAGACGCTGTAAGCTCTTTGAGGGCCGGGACTATAATTTAATAATCTGATATCCTTTATAGTACTTAGCACATGGCCTTCCCCTAGTATGCACTCAGTGTTTGCATAAGGAACAAAAATCAGATATTAATAGTACGCAGTCCTTCGTATGGATCATCAATGGTCCAAAAACCACAGTTTGAGAACCACCATAATAAAAGGCATTAAATGGAAAGTCTGGTAAGCAAGAAGTTATAGCTGCCTAGACATAAAGTGACTAGATCCCCAAATAATGCTGTGGTATTATTTGATTAAGAATAAGATAAAACAGATTCATACAAAGGATGGTTGGAAGAATTTTAGTGGCAGGGCAGTAAGTAAAACCTGAAAAATACTCAGTTAAGGAATGAGTATTTATATATGTGACATATATGTGTGTGTGTGTGTGTGTGTGTGTGTGTGTGTGTGTGTGTAATATATATATGTATATGTATATATTACACATATATATGTAGATGGAAACAGTTTGTAGATGTACACATATATATGTAGATCGAAACAGTTTGTAGATGGCAAACTCTCGTAAATCCCTTGCAAAGCAAAGAGAGAATGCTTTGAAAACTTATCAGTGAACAGGAGTTAGGGTGAATGGACATGTACGTATCAGAGAATAACATCCCAAACCTAATTAATCATTATATTAATGTCTGTGATGCAGAGTAATTTAGCTTTTCTATTATTTTTCTACACTGAATAGTCATTAGAATTATTTCCAAGAAACATCTAGTGTATATTCAGGTACATGAGGCAAATTCAAAAGTAAATGTGGTTAGGAACTTCACAGATACAGGTTCACTGAAGTCGGAGAATCTAGTGATGTATTTTTCCCTTGGTGATAACAATGGGCACTGTTTGGAAAGATAAGGAAGGTAAGTTTTCTGGATAGAAAGATTCACTGTCATTCAATAATAAATTTATTAATTGCCAACTGGGCGTCAGATACTAAGCTAAGAAAAAAAAACCTTTAAAATTATTTTCTACCTGGAAAAATGTGCTTCTAGAATAATTAACATGTTGGGCATAGTATTTTGATTGATGACCTAGTCATGCGGATTAATGCCAGTTAGAGAAATGATGTGGGAACTTTTGGGGATAGAATAGAATGGAAGGCATGGGAAGATAGATAACCCAGTTCTTACAGATCTGTAACCAGGCCTAGCATCATTTCAGCAGATAGATTTCACTAGAAAACTTCTGGTATTTTATTTTGTCCATTAAAATACATGCTCTGATCAAAGGGAACAGAAACTTGGCCTAATTTAAATTATATACATATATATATATATATATATATATATATATATATATATATGGAAACAGTTCCATTACAAAACTCTTTTACAAGTTTTCCTTACCTATAACCTTTGCCTTGTTCCAGCCACAAATTTACTCTTTTTAAAAATCTAGGCTACTGCTTTTATATGGGCTTTTATATGGAATTGTTTAGGTTGTGTATTACATACATGATTGCCTTGAGTGCCACAGAACTTCAGCACAGTAGCTGAAGTATGGCTAATAGTTTGTCACCTTTACTGCACTGGGATGATTTCCAGGAAAATCATTAAAATGAATTTTAAATCAGAAACTTAACCCTGCTCCTTGGACTTCTGGGAGGCTATCTGTGGATGGGCTTCAGGAGTCAAAGAACAGTCTGAAATTATACGGAAAATTTGTTGTGGATAAATATTGTTTTCTGGGCAGTCAATCATTAGCTTCTACATGTAGGTGTGGTCTTCAAAGCAAGAGGCCCTACCCTAAAATCTTAGCCATTAATACCTGAAATTCTATCACTGACAGGTCATTCATTTGAGTTAAGCATTCCTTTTATCAAAGATCCTCTTTTAAAGTTAAAATTGAGGAGAAGTCAAGATGGCAGAATAGGAGGACATGAAATTCATTGTTCCTCACAAGTACATCAAGAATACATCTACAAATGGAACAGTTCTCATAGAGCACCTGCTGAACATTAGTGGAAGACTTTGGACACCTAAAAGGACAAAAAAAATCCCCTCAAAACTGGGTAGGATGAAAGAAAGAAGAAAAAAAGGAAAGAGGAATCAAAACAGGGACCAGCAGCCCTGGCGGGCAGCTGAAAGTGAGGGGAGGTCCCCACGCTCAGATAAACTCCCTCATGGTGGGGAAAGCAGCTGGGACAGAAAAGGACATTCAGGGGATCAAAGGAGAATGCAGTGGTTGGTCTGTGGAAGGCAGGACAAAGTAAGAACTGCACACATGGCCTACACAGCAGCTCTGCACATTCCAGCCTGAGTCGTAAGTCACCTGTTGCGTAAGGGGGCTCGGTGTTGGAAAGTGAGGTTTGGAGCATGGACCCAGGGAGGGGACAGCTGTTGGCTGTGAAAAGACAGCCTGAAGGGACAGGAGTAAGGAGCTCCACAGCCAGGAAAGTCTTCAGAAAAAGCCCGGGACACCATAGAAGCAAGGCATCATTGCTGAGTGGCATGCAAGGGGTGGAGCCACAATTACAACCCTTTTCCCCACCTGCTGGCTTCTTCAGCCTCCACAGCCACTGGGAGGGTCACCCATCTGAGCAGCCTTGCCCGCCCCTCAAGCCAAGGTCTCCTCCACCCGCGTAGGCTCTGGGGACCCGAGTGCCGCCCATCCCAAAGCCTCCTTGGGAATCAGCCCTGGTCACCCCTGCCTGAAATGGGAATCCACCAAAGCTGATGGGGGCTGAGTGCTAAAGCATGGGGTTAAGAAAGCAGATCCAGGGACAGGACCAATGTTGGCTGTGCATATATAACAAAGGGGATGGGGGTGAGGGGCTCCACAGGTGGAATGCCCCTAGAGGAAGCATGGTCTACCTTGGAAACAAGGCTCCATTGTTGAGTGGCATGCAAGGGGGCAGGGCAACCACTGCCTCCACATGCCAGCCCCTGCCTCAGCAGGCACTGGGAGGGACTCCCACAAGAGCGAGCACACCCCAGTCTGTTGCAACTGTCTATGCAGCTGCAGGCAATTCACACACACCCCAGTTGTGGCCACCATGCCCCTCCCTGGCCTAAGTGAGTAAGTGTGCCCCAATCAGCCACTGCTTTCACTCCCTCTCACTGGGGAAAGAAACAGACACCTGAGGGTGGTGCACACACAGAGGTGGGGCCAAAACCAAAGCTGAGCACCAAGGGTGGTGCAACTAAGGAAGAGGAATGGAAATCTCTCCATGCAGCTGCAAAAGCTAAGGAATAAATCCCAGAGATCAGCTTGGTAAACCCTGCATCTGTGGAGTATGTGAATGGACAAAAAGTGCTATCACAACTGAGTCTGTTCTACCTTTAGCAGCAGTGGGCTTTGGGGGAAAGTACACACAGGAGTTGGGCCAGCCCAGAGTCTGAGCTGCCCCCACAGTACCCACAGTGGGTCCAGAGACCTAAATAGAGGTATTGGAGGGCCTCCTGGGGAGGCAGGGTTTGGCTCTAGCTCACTGTGGGAGTAAGAACACTGACAGCAGACAGCCTAGGAAAATATCATTATTACTATTATTCTTTTTTTGTTTCTTTCATTTTGTTCAGTTGTGGTTGTTATTATTTATTATTTTTTATTATTTATTCTATAAAAAATTTTAAATAATTTTTTATTTTTCTTTTTTTTCTTTTCTTTTTTTGTTGTTTTGTGTTTATTTTTTATTTTTTTTTGTTCTTTATTTTTTTTGATCATTTTTTTGTATTTGTTTTGTGTTTGCTTTTTTTTTTTTTTTTTTGGCAGTACACGGCTTCTCACTGTTGTGGCCTCTCCCACTGTGGAGCACAGGCTCCGGACACACAAGCTCAGCAGCCATGGCTCACGGGCCCAGCTGCTCCGCGGCATGTGGGCTCTTCTCGGACCGGGGCATGAACCCATGTTCCCTGCATCAGCAGGCGGACTCTCAACCACTGCGCCACCAGGGAAGCGCCTGTGTTTGCTTTCTGATTTTGTTTTCTTTTTCATTTTTTGTTCTTGTTCATTTAGTCCTTATTGACTATTCTCATTTTTAAATTCTTTTGTATGCTTATTCTCTTGGTTTATTTTATTTTATTTTATTTTTTCAGTGTGTGTGTGTGTGTATAGTGTTGTTATTGCTGCTGTTTGTTTGCCATTGTTTTTGCTATTTGTCTTGGGTTTTGTTTGTCTGTTGGTTTTCTTTTCTTTTCTTTCCTTTTACTCTGGCCACACCGTGCAGCTTGTAGGCTCTTCGTTCCTTGGCCAGTGGTTGGGTCTGAGCCTCCAGAGTGGAGCACCAAGTCCAGGACACTGGACTGCCAGAGAATTCCTGGCCCCAGGGAATATTATTCAGCATGCACACTTCTGGAGGAGTCCATATTAACATCAAGACCCAACCCCACACAACTGCCTGCAGGCTCCAGCACAAGAAAACTCACACCAAACAACCAGCAAGACAGGAACACAGCCCTAGCCATCAGCAGGCAGGCTGCCTGAAGTCGTACTAAGCTCACAGACACTCCAAAACACACCACCTGACACGGCCCTGCCCTTCAGAGGGAAAAGACTCAGCTCCACCCACCAGAGTGCAGGTACCAGTCCCTCACACCAGGAAGCCTACACAAGCCCCTGGAGCAACCTCACTCACCAGAGGGCAGACAACAGAAGCAAGAGGAACTATGACCCTACAGCCTGCAGAAGGAGACCATAAACACAATAAGTTAGACAAAATGAAACAACAGAGAAATATGTTGCAGACAAAGGAGCAAGGTAAATCCCATAAGGCCAAATAAACAAAGAGGAAATGGGCAATCTACCTGAAAAAGAATTCAGAGTAATGACAGTAAAGACGTTCCAAGATCTCAGAAATAGAATGGAAGCATGGATCGAGAAGACAGAAGAAATGTTTAACAAGGACCTAGAAGAACTGAAGAACAAACAATGAGTGATGAACAACACAATAACTGAAATGAAAAATACACTAGAAGGAATCAACAGCAGAATAACTGAGGCAGAAGAACCACTAAGTAAGCTGGAAGATAGAATGGTGGAAATAACTGTTGAGGAGCAGAATAAAGAAAAAAGAATGAAAGGTAATGAGTACAGTCTAAGAGACCTGTGGGACAACATTAAACAACCAACGTTCGCATTATAGGGGTACCAGAGGGAGAAGAGAAAGAACCTGAGAAAGTACTTGAAGAGATAATAGCTGAAAACTTCCCTTACATGGGAAAGGAAACAGTCACCCAAGTCCAGGAAAGGCAGAGAGTCCCAGGCAAGATAAACCTAAGGAGGAACACACCGAGACACATAGTAATCAAATTGACAAAAATTAAAGATAAAGAAAAATATTGAAAGCAACAAGGGAATAGCAACAAATAATGTACAAAAGAACTCTAATACGGTCGTCAGGTGATTTCTCAGCAGAAACTCTGCAGGCCAGAAGGGAGTGACATGATATATTCAAATTGACGAAAGGAAAAAATCTAAAACCAAGAATACTTTACCCAGCAACACTCTCATTCAGATTTGAAGGAGAAACCAAAAGCTTTACAGACAAGCAAAAGCTAAGACAATTGATCACCACCAATCCAGCTTTACAACAAATGCTAAAGGAACTTCTCTAGGCAGGAAACACAAGAGAAGGAAAAGACCTACAAGAAAAAACCCATGACAATTAAGAAAATGGTAATAGGAACATACATATTGATAATTACCTTAAATGTAAATGGATTAAATACTCCAACCAAAAGACACAGACTAGCTGAATGGATCCAAAAAAATACCCATATATATGCTGTCTCCAAGAGACCCACTTCAGACCTAGGGACACACACAGACTGAAAGTGAGGGGATGGAAAAAGATACTCCAAGCAAATTGGAATGAAAAGAAAGCTGTAGTAGCAATACTCATATCAGACAAAATAGACTTTAAAATAAAGACTATTACAAGAGACAAGGAAGGACACTACATAATCATCAAGGGATCAACCCAAGAGGAAGATAATTGTAAATATTTATGCAACCAACACAGGAGCACCTCAATACATAAAGCAAATGGTAACAGCCATAAAATGGGAAATCTACAGTAACACAATAATAGTCGGAGACATTAACACCCCACTTACACCGATTAACAGATCATCCGGACAGAAAATAAAAAAGGAAACACAGGTTTTAAATGACACAATAGACCAAATAGACTTAATTGATATTTATAGGACATTCCACCTAAAAGTGGCAGAATACATGGTCTTCTCAAGTGCTCATGGAACATTCTCCAGGATAGATCACATCTTGGGTCAGCAATCAAACCTCTGTAAATTTAAGAAAATTGAAATTGTTTCAAGCATCTTTTCTGACCACAATGTTATGAGATTAGAAATCAATTACAGGAAAAACAAAAACTGTAAAAAATACAAATATATGGAGGCTAAACAATATGCTACTAAATAACCAAGAGATCACTGAAGAAATCAAAGAGGAAATCAAATCATACCCAGAAAAAAAATGACAAAAACACATGATGGCCCAAAACCTATGGGATGCAGCAAAAGCAGTTCTAAGAGGGAAGTTTATTGCAATACAATCCTACCACAAGAAACAAGAAAAAAGAAATATCTCAAATAAACAACTGAATATTACACCTAATGCAACTAGAGAAAGAACAACAACAACAACAAAAAAAAAACCCTCGAAGTTAGTAGAAGGAAAGAAATCATAAAGATTACAGTAGAAATAAATGAAACAGAAATGAAGAAAACAATAGCAAAGATCAATAAAACTAAAAGCTTGTTCTTTGAGAAGATAAACAAAATTGATAAACCTTTACCCAGACTCATCAAGAAAAAAAGGGAGAGGACTCAAATCAATGAAATTAGAAATGGAAAAGAAGAATTTACAATGGACACCACAGAAATACAAAGGATCATAAGAGACTACTACAAGCAACTATATGCCAATAAAATGGATAACCTGGAAGAAATGGACAAATTCTTAGAAAAGTACAACCTTCCAAGACTGAACCAGGAAGTAACAGAAAATATGATGAACAGACTAATCACAAGTACTGAAATTGAAATTATGATTAATTATCTTCCAGCAAACAAAAGTCCAGGACCAGACGGCTTCACAGGCAAATTTTATCAAACATTTAGAGAAGAGCTAATACTTATCCTTCTCAAACTCTTCCAAAATTTAGCAGAGGGAGGAACACTCCCAAACTCATTCTATGAGGCCACCATCACCCTGATACTAAAACCAGACAAAGATGTCACAAAGAAAGAAAATTAGAGGCCAATATCACTGATGAACATAGACACAATAATCCTCAACAAAATACTAGCAAACAGAATCCAACAACACATTAATGGGATCATACACCTTGAACAAGTGGGGTTTATCCCAGGGATGCAAGGATTCTTCAGTATATGCAAATTGATCAATGTGATATACCATATTAAAAAATTGAAGAATAAAAACCATATGATCATCTCAATAGATGCAGAAAAAGCTTTTGACAAAATTCAACACACATTTATGATAAAAAAAAACTCTCCAGAAAGTGGGCATAGATGGAACCTACCTCAACTTAATAAAGCCCATATACAGTAGACGGCAAACCCACAGCAAACATCATTCTCAATGGTGAAAAACTGAAAGCATTTCCTCTAAGATCAGGAACAGGACAAGGATGTCCACTCTCACCACTATTATTCAACACAGTTTAGGAAGTCCTAGCCATGGCAATCAGAGAAGAAAAAGAAATAAAATGAATCTAATTTGGAAAAGAAGAACAAAAATTGTCACTGTTTGCAGATGACATGATACTATACATAGAAAATTCTAAAGATGCTGCTAGAAAACTACTAGAGCTAATCAATGAATTCAGTAAAGTTACAGGATGCAAAATTAATATACAGAAATCTCTTGCATTCCTATACACAAACAATGAAAGATTGGAAAGAGAAATTAAGGAAACATTCCCATTTACCATTGCAACAAAAAGAATAAAATACCTAGGGCTACCTAAGGAGGCAAAAGACCTGTACTCAGAAAATTATGATACTGATGAACGAAATCAAAGATAACACAAACAGATGGAGAGATATACCATGTTCTTGGATTGGAAGAATCAATTTTGTGAAAATGATTATGAAAATGATTATACTACCCAAAGCAATCTACAGATTCAATGCAATCCCTATCAAATTACCAATGGCATTCTTCACAGAACTAGAACAAAACATTTTAAAATTTGTATGGAAACACAAAAGACCCTGAATAGCCAAAGCAATTTTGAGAAAGAAAAACAGAGTTGGAGGAATCAGGCTTCCTGACTTCAGACTATACTACAAAGCGACAGGAATCAAGACAGTATGGTACTGGCACTAAAACAGAAATATAGATCAATGGAACAGGACAGAAAGCCCAGAGATAAACCCACGTACCTATGGTCACCTAATCTATGACAAAGAAGGCAAAAATATACAATGGAGGAAAGACAGCCTCTTCTATAAGTGGTGCTGCGAAAATTGAATAGGTACATGTAAAAGAATGAAATTAGAACACTCCCTAACATCATACATAAAAATAAACTCAAAATGGATTAAAGGCCAGACACTATAAAACTCATAGAGGAAAACATAGGCAGTCTCGAGCCTCCGCAGGTCTTACTTAGAAAGAATTCATGCTTGGTTGCCTCATGCTTGATTGTCTCCTGCCTGTTTGGCTCATGGCTCTTTGTCTTGTGCCTGATTGGCTCGGGCCTGGTTGACTTGTGCTGGATTGGCTCGGGCATGGTTTCCTCATGCCTGGCTGACTCATGATTGATTGGCTTGGGCATGTTTGCCTTATACCTGGTTCACTCATGCTGGATTTGCTTGGGTCTGGTTGCAGTTGACTCATGCCTGATTGACTCAGGCCTGGCTGACTTGTGCCTGATTGGGTCGTGCTTGATTGGCTCACGACTATTTGCCTCATGCCAAGTTGACTCAGGCCTGCATGCATGTGCCAGGTTGCCTCATGCTTATTTGGCACAGGCCTAGTTGCCTCATGCCTGGTTGACCCAGTTGGTTAGTGTCAGGTTGGCTTATACTTGGTTGGTTCATGTCCAATTGGTTCATACCACGTAAGATCGTGCCTGGCTGGTTCATGTCTGGTAAGCTTGATTGATTCATACCCAGTTGATTCGTGTCTGGTTGGCTGAGGGCTATTTGGTTTAGAACTAGTTGGTGGATGATGGGTTGGCAGACAACTGGTTGGCCAATGACTAAGTGCCTTCATGTAACAGGAGCCCTTAACTACAGTGCTGTGGTGGGAGGCTGTAGGATGTTTCTATTTTTTTCTCAACTTGATTCATTCTTTGAGATACCCTTCTATCAAGATGAGAATGGGAAAAATAAAGGAGTGCTACCTAAAGAAGATTACTGATGCCTCCGATTTGCTGGAGTTGACCTTACCAGCTATCACAGCTGTAGGCTTGGCTGGGTTTCAGGTTGTCATCTGGCCTTTCCCTGCCAACAGGCTGGTAGTGAGGGGAAGAAGAAAATGAACCTGGGAGAGTATTACTGCTTCACCACCTTGCACCATCACTGCATCACAGTGATGAAGTCACGGTGCCCTTATTTACGTGTGTGAGTGCTCCCCCACGTGGTGGGGGAGGGGCGAGGCAGGGGCCGCTACACCATTTTATTTCCTCCTCCCAAGAGCTTAAGAGGCTGAAGCAGAAAGCTGGGAGGAATCTCAGAGCATATGCTTGACACCCTAATAGTGTCCACTGTTTTAACCAACAAATGTAAGGATATTTGTCCTAACCCATTCTGTTTTCCCCATGCCCCAGCCCTGAAATAATTCACTTCCTATTTCTGTTCTGACTTCCACTTATTACCTTTTCCCCACACCATAGAAAGTGGAATGCTTAAAAGGGTTCTCCTATTGAGGTGCTCAAGTCCCTAATGAAGAAAATATTTGTTTACAAATAATTAAGAATAACTATGGCTACTATTTATTGAGTTATTTTATGACCTAGGTTCAGTGGGAGGCACTTTGCATTTTGTCATTCAATCCCACAGCAACCCTATTATCCCCAGTTCTAAGGAAACTGATTCATAAGATTTGGCAACCTAACCAAGACATGAACAGTTGGCAAAGAGCCTGAATTCAGACCCACGTCTATCTGATTCCAACTCCAGGGTTTTTACCATCACACTATCCTGCTCCTTACACATGCTATGCTTATTCTCCACCCCCCACATCTGTAAGATCAGGTATATTGTCCATTCACCCCATCCCCCCTCGCAGAATTCCTTCTCCCATCTTTTTATCTGTTGGCTCACTTCCTCAACAATGTATATTATATAACTGGTGCTAATATTGTTGTAGATGGAGTGTCTTTTATTTTCTAAACATACCAGAAAACATTGGTTGAAGCTGTGAAGTCTCACACTTTGCGAAAAGGTCTTTAGGTATGCATAACTTATTTAATCATCAAAGCAACCCTGTGAGATATATACTCTTGTTCCCCATTTTTATCAATAAAGAAACTGGAACTTAGAAAGATTAATTTTCCAAAATCTAATACATGCCAGAATGGGGAGAGTCCAAAGCCCATCCCATAGATGGAAGGTTCGAATAGAACTAAAGAGTACAATCACCATTTTGCCTATACTAGCTATAAATGAAAACTAGAGAGCCCACCTTCTTAGCATGACAGACAAATTAAGTCACATTGCAGAACTATGCCAAACCCAACACAAATTAGATGTAGATACATTCCTGATCTTGATCGACCTGTAATAACAATGAGAGCTAAAATTTTATGAATGCTTCCTGTGGTGTTAGGCATGGGTCTAAGGAGCAATTTACTTATATTAGCTCACTTAATGCTCACAATAATCCAGTGAGGTAGATTATATTATTATGTTCATTTTTCAAGTAAAGGAAATGAGATTCAGAGAGGTTAGGTAACTTGATTTAAGTCACACAACTGAAACTCCAGACAAAATAAGGAAAACCCAGTTCTCATTTTGGCTTTTCTGAAATGCCAGAAAAGAGGTGAAGGAATTTTGCTGTTTGCTTTACAAAATCAAATTACTTTCATAATTTATTGTGGGGATGAATGACGTTGCTTTTTTGCTTTATAAGAGGAGGAGACATGTGTTAGGTTTCTGGCTGATGCCTTAAAGGGGTAAAATTAGAAATTATAGTTTAGTGATCTAGAGTTGTTAACAAGTTTCTTTTGTACTTTGGCTCATGAACTTTCCATCACTTGAAGGTGATTTAGGTGCTAGTTTGTTTTTAATTTTTAATGTTTTTTTTATCATTATACAATGGTGATTTTAAGGGGACACACAAAAATGCATATTCTTGCTCACAGTTACTTATTAACACAACTTGTTCCATCTTAGAAACAGAAGGAGACTGTCTCCATCAGCCATGCAAATTATCTCCACACTATAACTGGTATATTATCAGGGAAAAAATAGTTTTTTGCAATATTTAAACAAAAGCATCAATAATAAGTCTTTGCCACAAGGTAGAAATGTAATCCAGTTTAGAAACAAAGTCTAAATGATAAACATTGTAACCTTGTTTATATTTAATAAAGGTGTACATATTATTTAAATTTCAGGTTTTTATCATTTACAGATATTATCAGAAATTTTCTAAAATATAATCTTAGTCTTAACATACAGATCTTTTATTACAGATCTAGTCTAGGTGGTAAATTTTGTAAGCCAATACGTGCCAAATTCTAAGAATTCAAAATGTGTGTTCATGGTCTGCTCTACCAAAATGTTTTTAATTTAGTATGATGTATAAGCCATCTCCCATAGGTGTAAAAACATGGATATGTTTATGCACTTAAACTCTAATTGCTACAATACATTAGACCCCCTTTTCTGAAGATGCTATGTAAAATCCAGCATTCGGAATTCTGACCCCAGCTTGGTTTCATCTAAATGAATATTCACAATTGAGAAAGACATTTATATAATTTTCATCTATAGCAAGCAGACAAATTTGTTGGAATCTCCCTGTACCTCAGAGCCCATCTTTTTCCTGTCCCTTTTAAGTTCACAAGCTTTTTATTTTTACCCCTGTAAGATGCAAAAAAACAAAAAGAAAGAAAAAGAAAAAGCAGGAGGTGGGGAGTGGGGTGAGGAAGCACTTAAGGCAAGGAGAACAGAACTAACATATGTGGATATTTTCTGAAATGAAAACTTAAGACATTCATCAATTAAAAGATTAATATTTTATAATATTTGCTGTATTTTATTTTATTAAGAATACATGCTCATTGTAAAACATTTGGAAAATATCTGTAACAGACAGACAAAAAATTACCTCTAGATTTTGCACTGGTTAAAATTGAGCACATCCAAGAATATGAATTTTCTTCCTTTCCAGATATTATCAGCAAATTTCCAATTAAGGGAAAATCATGACTTTGCTTATGCTGTCTCTTTGCTTAGCTGAGGGTGTAGATCATGGGTGCATGGCTTTTTTGTTTAGAAAAGTTCCCCAACAGTAACCTTATGTGAAAGGCAAGATGAGTCCAGCCAGAGCCTAGTCTGGGATGAGGACTGAGAATTAGATTTCTTTGCATATAAAAAGAAGAACTTGGATTTTTTTCCAGGGAGCAATCTGGAGAAAGAGGCTGGGTGTTTCAGGAACTAGGAAAAGAGAGATTAAATGGAAATGAAGAATTCTTGGCTTGAGGAGCAGTACCTGGCCAAATGGTGGTAGGCTAAGGTCTAGGGCACAAGATAGCCACTAAATGTTCTCTTTAAGATATCAGTATTCAGTTTTAAATTGTTTCCTATTAGATGCTGTATGGAAAAACACTTACCAGTAATTTAGTGAAAGTCAGTAGACTAGCCTTGGTGGTTTGGGGCCATGAAAATGGAGAGATGAAGGCTACATGCCTGACAGAGGTGCTGAAAGAAGACAGCAGCTGCAGGAGTTGAACCCAGGGACTGGGAAAACTGAAGCTTGGACTAATTCATGAACAGGTATCTAAGAAGAAGGTTACCCTAGAGGAAGAGGGGTGGGTAGCGAGCTAGACCCTGCCGTTACCTAGGGTAGGAACTCAAGACATTTGGTTATTACAGGAATAAATGGCTCCAGAAGACTGGGAGACATTTGGGTTACCTAAGAAATGCATAAAATAGAAATTAAAAACCTCTCAGAGTCCTATCTGTACATAACCATTTTTTACATTTCAATGATTCAAAACTATCTTTTGTCTCTCTATATATATTTCTCTCTCTCTCTCTCTCTCTCTCTATATATATATATATATATATATAATATTTTAAATAAAATTGACATCATAGTAACTGTCTTTCTTTACTTAACAATGTATTATTAGTCTTCCCCAGCTGCTATAGCATAACATATAACATTTTTTAAAATTTGTTATCATTCAACAAATCTTTATTAAACACCAACCATGTGCCAAATTGTTTGAGCCCTGCATTTATCAAGTGTCAGGTACTATGGCACATGTTTTATATACATAATCCCATTTAATCCTCACAGTGAGGTAGGCACAATGATCCCAGTTTCATAGAAAAGGAAATTGAGGCTTAGAGAAGTTAACCTGCCTGATATCGCACAACTTGGGAATGGTTGAGTCAAGATTCAAACTCAGGACTAGTGTGACCTCCTGAGCCCACTGCTCTAAACCAGATGCATAGTCACTTTACTCTTCATGTATATGCTTTCTTTTATTTAATCAACCTCATATTTGATGTGCATTTTAATTGTTTCCAGTTTTGTGGTATCAAACAACTTTCCAGTGAACATATTTGTGCAATAAATTTTTAAAATAAATTTCACTTTAAATATTCCGGAAAGGGCTTCCCTGGTGGCGCAGTGGTTGAGAGTCTGCCTGCCGATGCAGGGGACACGGCTTCGTGCCCCGGTCCGGGAAGATCCCACATGCCGTGGAGCGGCTAGGCCCGTGAGCCATGGCTGCTGAACCTGCGCGTCCGGAGCCTGTGGTCCGCAACGGGAGAGGCCACAACAGTGAGAGGCCCGCGTACCGCAAAAAAAAAAAAAAAAAAAATCCGGAAAAAACCAGAAATTTTTTTGAAAAATAGCAGTAGATGAAGCCCAGACAAAAGCTCTATTTAAGATGCTTAAATACCTGGAATTTGATATATAGGACTCTTAGGCAAATGATCTTCCTCAGTATACAAGTTTCAGCAAATATCCAGGGAGTGTCAAGTTAGAACTGTCTTTTCAAGTTAATTTTTTTTGTAAATTCTAATTCCTCAAATATCTTAACGAGAATCAGAGGAAATTGGTGGAGTAAAGCTATCCTTAAAAAGAGTGTTTTGATACCATTAGTAGCAATTAATGATATCTAAAATTTCTGGGTTTTTCCATTTTATTTTAATAACAAAGAGTAAAATCAGGATAAATTTATTTTTAAATTAAATGAATAAAAAACTAAAAGGATCTTGTAATAACATAATGGAGTATAATCTGCAAAAATACTGCATCACTATGCTGTACACTTGAATCTAATACAATATTGTAACTCAACTACACTTCAAGTTTTAAAAAGACTAAAAGGAAAAATCCAAGTAAACTGGTGCAGCCACTATGGAAAATAGTATGGTATTTCCTTTAAAAACTAAAAATAGAGCTACCATATGATCCTGCAATCCTACTCCTGGGCATATATCAGGAAAAGACAAAAACTCTAATTAGAAAAGATACATGCACCCCAGTGTTCATAGCCGCATTATTTACAATAGCTAAGACATGGAAGCAACCTAAATGCCATCAACAAATGAATGGATAAAGAAGATATGATATATATATACACAATATAATACTACTCAGCCATAAAAAGAATGAAATAATACCATTTGCAGCAACATGGATGGACCAAGAGATGATCATACTAAGTGAAGTAAGTCAGACAAAGAAAAATATCATTTGATATCATTTATATGTGGAATCTTTACAAATGATACAAATGAACTTATTTACAAAGCAGAAAGAGACTCACAGACATAGAAAACAAATTTATGGTTACCAAAGGGGAAAACAGGGGAGGGATAATATAGGAGCTTGGGATTAACAGATACACACTACCATATATAAAATAGATAAACAAGAAGGACATACTATATAGTACAGGGAGCTATATTCAATATCTTGTAATAACCTATAATGGAAAAGAATCTGAGAAAGTATATATATATATATATATATATATATATATATATAACTGAACCACTATACTTCAATGAAAAAAAGACTAAAAATGAAAAAAATTCAAGTAATAGAATAAAATAATTCAAGAAATATTTATGAAATAACTTATCCTTGCTTTAATTCTTATTAAGAAATTTAATGTAATTTAAATCCTGCTTTTTCCCCTTCAAAGACTCCTTTTAAACTGCCTAGTAACCCAATTAAATATTATTATAATCTTACTTTTCTAGTCTCTTCAAATATACCTGCTCCTGAACTAGTTCTCTGGGAAAGCCTCTCCCTCCAGTGTATGGTGGAGGCAGTGGACTGATACTGTAGCTATGTCCCCAAAGAAATTTTATTTTCTCTTCCCCTTAATTGTACCCACTAATCTTATTAACTTTTAACCACTTAGTTATTGTCTTCCTGAAATGTCTCCAGTTTAAAAGGAAATCCCAACTCTAAAACAGGAATAATGACAGTCTTTCTCCACCTCTAGTGTAGAAGTAATATTCTTGGAGAAAATGAAAGGTAAAATTAGAAGCTCTTAAGAAGAACATAATTCTGGGGTGAAAGCAGACCAAAAAGGATAAGAAAGTTGATGAAATTGATAATTCAGTTCTCTTTGGAGTTATTAGGAAATATGCAAAACAGAAGGAAGCAAAATTAAAGGAAGCACATTTCCAGAAACTGAGTTTATGTCAATGGTGTTTGATGAGAGAGCTCTGCTTCATTTGAACTTTGAAACTGAAAATCATAGCAGTAAACTATCTTCTGTAATATCCTGGGCTGTTACAGAAAAGGTTATTACCATGAATATTGTGCTTAGTTAAGTACTCAAAAGATGCTGGTGATTTTGCAACATATACTCTAAGACACACTCTTTTTCTTCTACAAGCCTATCTGTTACAAAAAATTTAGAGTTATCCGTCACAGAGAGGGATGAAAATGAATAGGTCCTGCTTAAGTTGGCCCTGGGCCCTGTGCCATCATCACTAGTTTGGTGATGATATGCTCAACTTTGTAATGGCTTTCAGTTGGCTAGAATGTATAGAATTTTGGAAGATAAAGTCAGAATTCATAATGCCCTCAAATAGGGAAATAGAGAGTACAAGAACATTGAACTTGGCATCAACAAACACCAAAACAAATCATAACAAACATAAAAAATCCTAGTTCAAGAATCAATTCTGTGTTTCTTAGCAACTTTGAGGCCTTAAGAAATTTAACTTCTATGAGCCGTAGTTTTCTCATATGTAGAATGGAAATAATAATTCCTGCCCAAACTACCTCACAGATTTGTTGTGAGGGTCCACTCAAAAGAAAAAAAATGTATAAGAAGGTACAAATGTAAGGGATTATTTTTATATTTAGAGAGAAAATGATATATGTATAAATGGAAAAAAAGAGATAGTTAATTGACCAAGGATATGACAGAAAATAATTGAATGGCCCTTGTTAGTCTTCTTGACCTCTTCCTCCTCCACACTTCCTCTAAATGTTAACAATCCCTGTGGTACCAACCTTGGTTATCACCTCAAGCTACCCTTTCCATGGGGGTTCTTACCCAGCTACCCACCTGCCATTTACCTACCCACCTCAAACTGTATTCTTTAGCCATATTGAACTTCTTTCATTTCCTGAGTATAGGCCCGCTCCCTCTCAGATTCAGGCAAGTCTCTGTTCTTATGCACTTACCCACTTCCCAACCCCCAACTTCCAATTGCCTAGTTAATATTGACTCACCATTCAAGTCTCAATTTAGACATACTGTTTGCAGAGGTCTTCCCTGACTCCCTTTAAACAAACTTGCCCCCCACTCACTCCCTATTGCACTCCTTCTTCCTCTATATGTCGCAGAAAGAAAACACTCCCATTGGAACCACCTGGGAGCTTATTAAAATGCAAATTTTTAGTATCCACCCTCCAGATTAGTGGGTCTGGTGTAGGACCAGCCTGCAATTTAGCCAGAATCCCAAGTGATTCTGCTGTGCACTAAAGTTTAAGAAGCACATTCTCTCATACTATTCATCACCCTGAGTTAAAATAGTATATTTGTCTCTTCCCTCTAACCTGTAACGAGAGCAGGGACCACGTCTGTCTTGCTCACAATTGTATTCCCAGTGCCAGACATATAGTAGGCACTCAATACATATTGGAGTAAATAAATAAATGAATGACTATATGAAAGAAAGAAAAGAAGGTGAAAGAACAGGTTTCCTAAAGTAGGAAGAACTACATGAACTTTGCATGGCCCTTTGAACCCTGCATCTCAATTATTACAAAGATGTGCTCTAAGAACAAGCACACTAAATGCAAAACATTTACCAACATCTGGACTCACTGTCGTAATTACTGTCAATTATGAGTTTCATAACAGTTTTTAATGGAAAGTGTAGATGATTTTTCAGAAACAAAAAAGGCATGTTCACAACACATCAAACTGTCAAATCTGGTTACTGCCCGAGAGTAGGATTGGGAGAGAAGGTAAGGGATTTGGGGTTTTACTGTATACACTTCTGTATTGTTTGACTTTTTAAAATTAGGAGTATATATTACCTTTTTATTGGAGTATAGTTGACTTGCAATATTGCATTAGTTTCAGGTGTACAGCAAAGTGATTCAGTTATACATATACATATATACATATTGTTTTTCATATTTTTTCCGTTATAGGTTATTACAAAATATTGAATACAGTTCCCTGTGCTATACAGTAAATCCTTGTTGTTTATCTGTTTTATATATAGTAGTACATATCTGTTAACCCCATACTCCTAATTTATCCCCCATCCCCTTTGGTAACCATAAGTTTGTTTTCTATGTCTGTGAGTCTCTTTCTGCTTTGTAAATAAGTTCATTTGTATTTTTTAGATTCTACATATAAGCAATAGCATATAATATTTGTCTTTCTTTGTCTGATTTACTTCACTTAGTATGATAATCTCTAGGTCCATCTGTGTTGCTGCAAATGGCACTATTTCGTTCCTTTTTATGGCTGAGTAATATTCTATTGTGTATATGTACCACATCTTTATCCATTCATCTGTTGATGGAAACTTAGGCTGCTTCCATGTCTTGGCTATTGTAAATAGCACTGCTATGAATATTGGGTTGCATGTATCTTTTCGAATTATGTTTTTCTCTGAATATATGCCCACAAGTGGGATTGCTGGATCATATGGTAGCTCTATTTTTAGTTTTTTAAGGAACCTCCATACTGTTCTCCATAGTGGCTACACCAATTTACATTCTCACCAACAGTGTAGGAGGGTTCCCTTTTCTCCACACACCCTACAGCATTTCTTATTTGTAGACATATTACCTTTTAAATTTAAAAAACACCCAAAATAAAATATGTTTTTAAAAGTTCAGGGCTGTGTTACTGATGCCATAATTTATCAATACGCTACTCTACAAAAATGTATTTGGATAGTTGTTTGTAATCCAACTTTCTCTGTGATATTTAGATATTTGGGAATGAAAGTGAAAGTATTTAGCTTCAAATATTTACCTTATTCCTTCCTTCTGTTTCTTTTAAATATGGCTTGCTAGTACATCCTTTACATCACTGAGTCAATGGAGAAGTCACACTAGACAGACACTGAAGCAATGTAGTAAAGGCTTGGAGATGGGGGACCTGGGGAGATGTTGTTTAAGGGTAAAAACTTGCAACTAATAGGTAAATAAGTTCTGGAAATCTAATGCACAGCATAGTGATTATAGACAACAAAACTCTATTATAAATTTTAAAGTTGCTAAGAGACTAGATCTTAACTGTTCTCAACAAAAAAATGAAAGGATAATTATGTGACATGATAGAGGTGTTAGCTAACACTCCTGTAGTGATCATGTTGTGATATATAATTTACACAATGTTGTATGTCAATTACATCTCAATTTAAAATAAAAAAAGAAGCAATATGGTAGAGTGAAAGCACTAGCTTTCAAGTCAGAGGATCCTCAGTTTGAATCCTGACACTGCCAGTTAATAATGCTGTGATGTTAGAAAAATTGTTTAGTCTCTCTGACTTTCATCCTCTTATAAATGTGCTAATAGTACCTTCCTCACAAAAATGTTATAAAGAATAAATGTGAGTTATGTGAAAGTGTCTAGCATAGGACCAGGTGTTCAATAAATGCCAACTTTCTTCTCCACTTTGTTCATTAAACAAATATGTACTGAGCACCTATGTGGCAGACATCACTTTATGCACTGGGAATACACTGGTGCACAAAGCCAGCATGGTCCCTGGGGGACACAGACATTAAATTATATCTATCTGCCTAGAGAAAAAGGTGTGATACATACTGTGAAGAAGAATCAAAGGGTGCTATGAGAGAGCAGCATAGGGTAACTCAATAATTTGTTGGGTTTTCTTTTAACGTGGAAAAGTAGGTATCTTCCTTGGGAAGAAACTGATTAAGAGTTGGCCAGGCAAAAATGAAGGCAAAAGCAAAAAGACCCCTGTATTGCATTAATCTGAAGCATGATTTTTCTTCCTTCCATTTGAAGGTAGAAAAACAGGAAAGTTTGTGTGCCTGTGTGTAGGAAGAGAAAAAAGAATGGAGAATTGCCCACTGGCTTATGTAAATGGTAGATAACATTTCTGAACTCTGAACACTTGAGAACTTATCTCAAAGTCAATCTGTAATGAGCCCATAGGAATTTGCTTAACCAAACATCTACAGTAACATAACAGGCAATGTACAGATTTCAGATGAAAAACCATATGTATATCTATATCTATCTATATCTATATCTATATATCTTGTAGGAAAAAAAACCCAAAACCGTGTTTGAATGCTCAAGTACTTTTCAAGTCTTTTTACTAGCAAACTGTAAGTTTTCTTTGCAATGTATCAATGCCGTGAAACTTGCAATACTAAAACTGTCCTTCCACATTCCAGTCAATTCATTCTTGAATTATTCCATTGAAGACCTCACCGAATATGTGATCCATTGCTGAGCAATGCCTTAAATTTGTATGTGTGATTTTTTTCAAAAATTGTGAACTGCCTGCTCAAGGTTCTTAGTGAACTCTGAAGGGAAAGAATTGCTTGACCCATGATGTAGTTTAAGCGATTTAAGTATGCTTCACTCATTGTAATCCTGTGTTGCTCCTGGTCTAAAAAATCTCTTCAGGGCCTAGGACAGGGCTAGGTACTTAATAAGTTGCCCAAGACTTGAGCAAACCTCCAGAGGTTGAAATATCCAATGATGACCTTTATTCCTCTCATTACAAATTTCACCCTGCTGATTATTTTAAGCTGATATATACCATTATAGGAAAGTATTCACCATAGTTAAAATGACTCATGAATCAAGGTTCAAAATTACTGTGAAACTTTGGAAAACGGACTCAGGGAGTATTTTAATTTATCAACTCAACTTCCTCAAAGTCTGACATTTTATAATTCTTTAGTGAGGTATTTTACCAAAAGGAGAAGATAAAATTAAATTAAAAAGCGAATTAATTTTTGTTACTAACTTGCTGATTCAGATTCCTATTTAGTTTATTGTGATTTATTGTGTGATTTAGAGCTAAAGGACTTGAATCCTAGTCCCAGCTCTACATCTTTACTAGTTTTATAAATTTGAGAGGTTATTTAATCTCTTTAAGCCCTTCCTCCACCACCACCTGCTTTCTCATCTATAAATTGGGGATAATATTTGCCTTACCTCAAAGATGGTTTTGAGGATCAAAGAGGATAATGCATCTGAAAGTACTTTTTAAACTTTAAAGCAGGGCTTCCCTGGTGGTGCAGTGGTTGAGAGTCCGCCTGCCGATGCAAGGGAAACGGGTTCATGCCCCGGTCCGGAAGATCCCACATGCTGCGGAGCGGCTGGGCCCGTGAGCCATGGCCCCTGAGCCTGCGCATCTGGAGCCTGTGCTCTGCAACGGGAGAGGCCACAACAGTGAGAGGTCCGCGTACCGCCAAAAAAAAAAAAAAAAAAAAACTTTAAAGCACTATACAACTGTAGGTTTTATTATTATTATTCATAGTATCAGGTCTGAAAACAGAAATGTTAGTTCACATTAGCCCCTAATCTAAACTGTGGGATTAGATTGAAGGCATTAACTTCCCTGAACCTCATTCTCACCATTTGTAAAACAAAGCAGCTTACAGTTTTAACATTTTGTGATCTAATGATCTTAATTTCCTCCATATCCTGTTGGCAAATAACAGAAAAACTGATACTAAAAAACAAACAAACAAAAAAAACTGAATTGTTACTGAATTTTTTCAACCCATGCCATTTTATATCATTGTCTTGCATTGCCATTTAGTAGTTACATAACTCTTTTGCATGAATAAATTATTTTAATTCCTCCTGTTTTCTATAATTATAAATGATGATGAAGCAAATGCTGTATGTATATTACCTTATATGGAAAAGAGTAAATTAATCTCCTTGCATTACACAAAAATAAACTGAAGAAATAGATATTTTAGGGAGCTCTTGAAGTAAATAAAATAAGCTTGTACCGGGAGCAAATATTTCTTCCGTGCTCAGAATTAAAACTCAAAAAGTATATGAACTCTAATGAATGAGTATTCTGTTTCAGTAATAACAACATAAAAGTACTTTGAATATATATGTGTATATGTATATACACACACACACAAACACACAAAGTTTTCTCCCAGTGGAACACTTCAAGACAGAAGTCTTTAAGACATTAAATCAAAAAAGAGAAATGTTTGGCTTATAAGAAAGGGAAGAAATGAGTGAAAGAGAATGTAGAAATTTGGAGATTAGATTGAATAAAGGGGAAAAGCATTCATTCAGTTAAGCATTTATTCATAAAACTTTATTGATCATCTACTTTATGTCAGACAGATATTACATTAGGCTCTGAGGAGGCAAAGATGAATAAGATAAATCTCTGCTCTCAAAGTTTTCAGTATTCTTGGAGAGATAGATAGATGACAGATAGATAGATAGATAAAAAGTCGGTGTAAGTGCTGTGCTAGAGATATGCAGAGGCTGGCAAAGGAGCAGATGAAAAGAACATCTGTTTCAAACTGAAGGGTCAAGTAAGGCTTTTTGGAGGAAGTGACATTCTGAGCTAAGTTACAGTTGAGAAATAGGGGTTATTCATATTAAAGGAGAGGGGGTGTATTCCAGGTAGTAAAAGAAGCCTTTATGAAAGTCTGGAGATAACAAAAAGCAAGAAAGATTCCAGAAATCTGCAACTTGTTCAATGATTAGAGTGTGAGGGAAGGAGGAGTAGCAATACATGAAGTTGAAGAGATCAGGGGGAGCCAGATCTTGAAAGAACTTGGTATGACTTTGCTAAGGAGTTTGGCTTTATCCAGAAGTGACTGAAAGCCATCGAAGAAACTTAAGCAAAACAGTGACAAGTTTTGTGTTTTAGAGATAAATCTAATGAAAAGAGGAAAGAGCCAAAACCAGTTGAGAGTTTGTTAATTTTATCTAGATTTAAGGAAAAAAAATGAGGTTCTGAAGTAAAGCTGTGGAGATGGGGGGAAAGGGACACATTCAAGAATTCTTTAGAAGATAGAAGTGAGAAGACTTGGTGACTGACTACATGTGAGGATGAGGGAGATGGTAGGTCATAGGAAGATCCCTAGTTTGGGGCTTTAGTGAGTAGATGGATAAGAGTACAGTTTAATGAAACATGGCAAATAGGAAGGGAAAGGAGCAGGCAAGGAAGCAAAATTATGGGTTCAGCCATAATCAAACTTGAGTTATCTTTGAAATTTCCAAGCAAAGATATTCAGTTAGCAGTTCAACATCTGGGCTGGAGATAGATTTAGACCTACTTTCAAAGACATGGTATTTGAGGACACAATCACAGCGAGGTTACTCAATAAACAGTATAGAAGGTGAGAAGATTAAAACCCCAATGATAGAGTCCTAAGGAGTACCAATGTATATAAACTAAATGGAAGAAGAGAAGCACCTGAAGAAGATTGAAAAGAATTGCCATAAAGGTATGGGGAAAGTCAGAAAGATAGTGACGTCACAGAGGCCAAGGGAGCAGAGAGTTTCCAGAAGGGAGTGGTCACCAGTGTCAGATGCTGTAAATGTTCACAGGAGATAAAGATTGTAAAGTACCCACTGGATTTACCAACAATTAGGTTGTATATAAACTATTGAGTACAGTTTCGATTTCAGTAAAATGAAGGAAGTGGAATCAAACTGCAATAGGCTGAGGAATGGATAAGAAGTGAAGGAGTAGAAGCAATGAATGAGTGTGACTCTTCCAACTAGGTGTACTATGAAGAAAGAAATAGTGATAACTGAAGGGGCAATGAGCTTGATGGAGGTCTCTCCCTCTCTCTCTTTCTCTATTGACATATTTTCTAGCTCAGATTCTTTCCCCAGCCATGTCCAGTCTAATAATAAGCCCATTAAATGTGTCCTTCATTTCTGTTACAGTGTTTTGCTTTGCAGCATTTCATTTGACACTGTCTTACAGCATCTATTTTTCTGCTTACCTTACCCATCTATTCCTCCATGCTGTCCACTTTTTCCATTAGAAGGTTTAGCATATGAATCATGATAATTTTAAATCTCCAATTTGATAATTCTGAAATCTCTGCCATATCTGAGTCTGGTTCTGATACTTGGTTTGGTTTGCTTTTCAGACTTTCTTTTCCCTGCTTTCTAGCATGTTTTTTAGCATGCTAAATTTTTTTTTTTGAAAAATGGATATAATGTATGAGGTAGAAGGAGCTAATGTAGGTCGACATTTAGTGTGAGGTATTATGTTTAGCTGGAGTTAGGCTGTACTTACTGTTTGCTATAGTTGTGGTGTCAGTGGCTAAAATGTCCTCTACTGTCCTTGTTTTTGCCTCCTATTGTCTTTGGATTTTCCTAGAGACTCCTTAAATAAAGTCTGTGACTTGTAGCTCTCTCAGTTGTAATCCACTGTTATTATACTGCAACCCTGTTGATGTGGCAGTAAGGTATTGGGGAGGGGAAGCATTCTACAGTCTTGTGATTAGATCTCATTTTGTTAGTGGACCTGAGTCCTTGGGCTGTGACTTTCAGAAGTATTTCTTAGTTTTTTTTCATCTCTTGTATCTGAAAAAGGAAAACTATAGTGGGCTGGAGTTGCCTAAATGCCCTTCCCTTAAGTCAGATAAGGCTCTGGTAAAGTAGTTTCCCTTGAGGGCAGGGCTTTGTTACAGAGAAAAGAACTCTATGGACATTTCAAAGTGGTTATTTTCCTCTGGTCATATTTCAGTGTGGTTACTTTTCCCCTCCACCTGCCCAAAATATGAGAAATTTTCATCTGATGTTCACCATGAGAATCTGGTGGGACTCCTGGAGTTAAAATTAATGAAAGTGTGCCCACCCCCTAGACCGGGCCCCAGGAGTTTTTTAACTCTCCAGCTGGTCGATGCTCAGCCTCCAGCAATTCTTCAATTAGCATTTAAGTGTTTCTACCAGTTACTGGCTCCAGTGGCTTCTATTCCAGATAAGACAATCTGGACTTTTATTTTCTATGTTCACCTGTCACTCTAGTTTTGGGGGCAATGACTTGGCCTGTGACCTCAATTCTCTGATGGGTCTACGAAAATCACTGATCTTCAGTTTGTTCAGCCTTTTCCTTGCTGTAAGGATGGGAGTGACGACTTACAAGCTCTTCATGTATGGGAGCTGAAACCAGAAGGCCATGATAGCTTTCTACTGTCCCCCTGCTTCTACCCTTTACCCTTAAAGTATTTTATCAGTAGCCAATGTGATGCTTTTAAAAACTTAAGTCATATAATTGTAACCGAGCAGGACCCGATGGAGCCTTCTCAGAACAGTACCCCTCCATGTCCTCCACCTGCCTCTTGTCTGTAGAAAAACTGTAGCCTCCTAAGCTTCCTCGAGTTCCAAAGAGTACATTTAATCAGAGAAGTGAGAAAATGCAGAAAGAAAGGAAAACAGTCAAGCAAGACAAAATAATAATAGTTTAGCCATTAAACAAAGTCAAGGATATTTAGTTCCTCCTCAAGGGCTATAGATCAGTGCTCCTCAACCTTTTAGGCACCAGGAACCAGTTCCGTGGAAGACAGTTTTTCCACGGATGGGGATGCGGGATATGGTTCAGGCGGTAATGCGAGCGATGGGGAGAGATGGGGAGCAGCAGATGAAACTTTGCTTGCTCACCTGCTGCTCACCTCCTGCTGTGTGGCCTGGTTCCTAACAGGCCGTGGCCCGGGGGTTGGGGACCCCTACTATAGATAGTATTCTGAGCCATGTCTTTTGAGCTGTTTTGCAGATACTGAAAGCCCCACCAGGTAGAAGAAGTTAACCGTATGCTGCCCCAGACCGGTTGGAACCAGAAGGTTGATGATGTTGACTCCTGATTACCTTACCACCAACCTATCAGAAGACTGTCCATGAGCCCATCACACACCCCACAACCCCACTCCCTCACCCTGTCTTTATAAACCTTTCCCTGAAAACCTTCAGAAAGTTTGGGTCTTTTAAGCACTAGCTGCCCTAGACTCCTTGCTTGGCACCCTGCAATAAATACTGCACTTTCCTTCACCACAACCCGATGTCAGTAGATTGGCTTTACTGCACGCAAGCAAGTGAACCCAAGTTTGGTTCGGTAACATGATGTCATCCTGTTCCCTTTGCCCAGAATGCCCTTCAGGTAGAAAACCACGTGACTCCTCCATTAATTCCTTTAAGTCTCTGCTTAAATATCATCCTTGCCTTCATAAATCTTACCTTTTAATTGAGGGAGACAGAAATAATCAGCTAGCAAAATGTATAGAATGTCAGATGGTTATAACTGTTATGAAAAAACATAAAACAGGGAAGGAAATTTGGAAGAGCTGGTGTTGTGGAGGTGATGCAAAATTAAATTAGGGTGGCCAGGGAAGGCCTCACTTAAAAGTTGACATTTAGCAGAAACTTGAAAGAATGAAAGAATGAAATTTTTGGATATTTGGAGTTGGAGCATTCCAGGCTGAGGGAACAAGTACATACTCCCAGAGAAGGAGAGTGCCTCACATTTTGGAATAACAGTAAGGAGGCCAGTGTAGTAGTTTGAAGCTCAGTAAATAAGGAAGCAATTAGAAGGATATATGGTTAGAGTATGTACAATCTTAGTCTATTGTAAGACTTTGAGGGATTGGTTTAAGGGGAAAGATCAGAAGGGGCTTTTGGAAATAAGTTTGAGACACCTATTACACAACAAAGTGGAAATGTCAGGTAGGTTGTTGGATATTTGAGTCTGGAGTTCTGAGTGGTTTGGGGTAGAGATAGAAATGCAGGAGTCATTTGCCTGGGGTGAGATGATATCTCCTATGAAGTGAGATAGAAAAGAGAAGAGGTTTAGCTATAGACCTGGGTTAAGAAATTAACAAGCCAACAGAGACAACTCCAAAGGAATGGCCAGAAAACTAAGAAGAAAAGCAAAAGAGAGGGATGTCCTGGAACCCAAGTAAAGAAAGTTTTTCAAGAAATAAAGAGTAAGCAACTGTGTCAAATAGGTATGGTGGGGTGATCAAAATGGGACACTTATGAGAGTGACAGATAACAGTATTAATAATCATGTGGGTAGAACCAGCTAAAACCATGACTATCCTGGGCAAACTGGAACACATGGTCACCAAAATAAGTCATGTAAGTTGAGAATTGGCCATTGTATTTAGCATCATGGTAATCACTGGTGAGCATGCTAGGAGAAGTTTTAGTGGAATAGTGAGAAGAAAGTTTGACTGAAGTGGGTTCAAGACAAAGTGGAAGAAAAATTGGAGATAACAAGTCTAGACATCTCCTTTGAGGAATTTTGCTGTTAATGGGAGTAAAGGAACATACCTGGAGGAAGATGTAAGGTCAAGGGATTTTTGTTTTTGAGACGCTTGGCATGAGAGCACGTTTATTGATGGGAATGATGCAATGGAGAACCAAAAATTCTAATGCAGAAGAGAGAGGGAAGCATTGCTGAGCAGAGTCCTTAAGTAGGTAAGAGAAGTTGAGAACCAACGTATGAGTTGTTATCATTATCATTAAAAGTGTTACTGTTACTCATTATTCCTTTCAGTACAAAAAAATCTTAATGTCTTAGAAAGGATAGAGATGAAGAAGGGGGACATTAACTACACCCGTAGTAAATAAGTTAGCTGAAATATTCTCTTCCCACAACTTGTCTGCCACTGTGCTTCTGAAGTCTCACCATATGACAGGTCTTTCAGTGGTCCATGGTGAATTTGCTCCGTATTGACTGGAAGTTTCAGGAGAGTAGACTTTGGTTTAATAGGACTAATACTTCTGACAGAGCTGGCTGCTTCCAGAGCGTCTGAGTTACCTGTCACCAGAATGTTTAAGCAGAGCACTTTAGGGGCAATAGTAATCTATAAATTCTGAACCAAGAGAAGCTGAGATTCATCTCAAAGGCCAGTGTAATTTTGTGAAGGGAATTCTGATAGAGGTTACATAGAGTTAGATTCTACTACCCTCTGTGGTTCATAACCCTTTGTATCTTATTTCTTACTAAACACTCAAATAAGGACTTGGTTCTCATGATAATAGAAATAAATTAAAAATTCTCATTTTTCAAAGATTGGTATATATAGTCTCATAATATTGTACTAATACCATGAAGTACCTATTTTACTGCTCTAAGTATTCTAAAACAAGGAGATTATTTTTCAAATGAGATATAGTTACTGGAAACAAATAAATTATAGTAGGTCAAGGTGGCCAGGTAGATAAAAAATTATTTGCATTAACAGGTGGCATGAATCACCCTGGAATTCTCATTCTCATGAAACTTCCATTTTATTGGTTTCCAGGAAGAAGGAGTGGAGAATAAAGTACAAAATGCATATATTCCAAGCAGGAAATAGTACATAAAATATATTTGCCAATAAGTAAGGGAAGTAGTAGAATTTGAGATACACAGTGGGTAGAAGGTTAACAACTTATCAAAATGACCTAAATGGAAAATATATGGTAGGGAATATTAGCAGAATGTGAAGTGACATCCTGGCAAATGTAGACTTGAGGGAGAAAGAAAGAAAGACAGAGGGAGAGAGAGAGAGTGAGAGAGAATGAATCTTAACGAAAGCCTGGTGTCCCAGCTGGATTACATCTGTGTCTGTTGCCCTGCCTAATACTTCCTTCCCTGTCTCCTCCTTATTTTCTCTTCCTGGCAACTCTCCTTACCTCTGTTTCACTCTTTCTGTCTTTTTCCACTTGCTTTTTTTTCCTTACTTTTTCTTCATCTCTTCTCCTTGCCAATGATACTCAATGATATCCTCAGATTATTGTTTAGCAGTCCTGGTGGCTATAAGGTCAGAGATCTCTGATTTGCACAGAGTTGAAAACTGCATTCATAGCAGTATATTTCATGCATAAGATGTGGGGGATTTTTTGGCAAATAATAAAACATGATGAAACCTAGTACAAAGATGAACAAATAACTTTTACAAGTAACAAATTCCTGTGACTAAACACAAGCAGTATACAACTCACAAACAAGTCATGTGTGTTCTATATATAGGAACTATAGATGTGAGGAACCAACAAGTGTACAACGAAAAAGTTATCTAGTAATTTACACAGGGTGGAGGAGAAAGCTCAAAATCCATGCTCACTTATCTCCTATATTAACCACTCACAGTCTCTGTTTGCTGATCTTTTCTCATAATTGCAGTAGCCAAGTGCTGCTGTGAGGACTGTTTGTATTTCTGTCTTACTCTCACGATGGTGGATTGCATGTTTATATTGACTCGAATTTTCTTCATTTCCTGCTGTGTTCTGACTGTACATTGTGCACAACGTAAGAAATTTTTTAATTGCTTTATTTCCATAGGTTGAAGATGTAAAGAATTCATTAGATATTAATCAGAGGAGGAATCAAGGCTGCAGTAGGTAGCCTAAGGGACTAAACAGAACTCTAAGCAAAGGTTCTATTGTTAAAAATTCACAAACCTGAAAGTATCTGGTTCTTTTAAAAGATATTTATTCTTAGAAGGGATAAATAATTGTTTTATCTTGAAGCTGACATGTTTGTCTCTGGTATCTAAGATAAATATGAAAAATTCTATGGACTACCAACTAAAATGTTTACTTGCATCAATATTAGTGATTGTTTTAGGCTATTTATATTTAACACTTTGTTTCTTAGAATATATAAGGTTATACTTTATTTTTCAGAAAAATTTCGCTCTGTTAACATGTCCAATACAAACAGGTACTTACTTGACATAATATAAACCATGTGAATCCCTATAAAAGGAAAGAGATATCCAAAGAAATAAATTATATAATCATATTGGTCTGCAAAATGGCCTAACATCTTTGCTGAGACCAGAAGTACAATTCTTTTTCAAAATATTGCCTGTTGAAATTTCTCCAAGCAGTACCATTTGACTCACTAATTCTGGTGAGGGAGTTTTGCAATGTTAGTTGGTACTTAGATGGTCAGTTGTGCATTTTGGTCAATTGAAATGGTTTCCAGATTCGAAGAAACTGTTTTAAAGTACTGTATTTTTCTGATGTCACCCTTTCATTTATTTAAAAAAATATGTTTATGTAGCAAAATCAATGTGTCATATTTTACATTAGGAAAAAATATGCTCTCCAAAGGGCAAACAGTTTTCTTTTGGATTCTATAGACCTGATCTTATTGGAGCTGTTTTCCCTTCTTTCCTGTCACCTCTAACCTTGGGACTTGGGCAATCTGAAGTCTCATGCTTATAGAATCTCTTCTTTGTGTTTAGGCTGGTGGAGGGTCAAAATAGTTTTCCCTTTCTTGAAATTACAGTTTCTGTGCATGTTTATAGGTCCTGTGACTCCAGATAAATGTTCCTACTCACTGATTTTCAGACTCTAGAAAACCTTTTCTGAGTCCAGATTTCTGGAAGGGGTACTGCAGCCATATCATTGACAGAATGACTCTCCAGGGTAACCTTAGAAATATCAGAAAATCATCAAGGATTGGGGCTGAGGTGTCTGCCACCCCCAGTGACCTACTAGTAGGGTAACTAATCTACCTGTCTCAACCAGAACACTTTGAAAGTGAAGAGAGAAGTATTAATATTTATTCCAGGACAAAAGGCATAAACCGAAACTGTCCTTGCAAACCAGGATGTATGTTGATCCTATCTTTGGATATATTGTTATGTCTTCCCTTAGCCAGAGATGATTCTCAAATTTAGTACAAAAGAACTTTATTTCAAATGTTAGATAGCCTTTAAGCTATAATGGCGTGTAGTGACTGTTTTTAAAGCCATGTTGTAAAAATCCATCAGGTACAAAATAACAGAATGAAATCACTTGTGTTGTTCATCTTGATTTTTGGAGACTGGTACTTGAAAGTATGGTATTTGAACATTTTCAAAGTACAACAAAGTTATTTTCATTTTTATGTTTTAAGATTCTTTAACATGTAGTTTTTCTAACATGTAGAACTTTTCACATGTGTATTAGCTAAGTTTGAAACATTTGTTCTATATTGTTGAGGGATTTTTGAATGTTGTTATTTACAGCCAATTGTACATCTGTGACTGACTTTGATGATTGTCCAGGGAATATAATACATTTCTGTCCAGAGAATATTGTTTGTGCATGCAAAGATGGAGAGCCTTTTTGCAAGTAAGTGGTTATGTGTGTTGTAAAAGCAAAGTACAATATACTGTAAGTAATAATGCACTTTGTTTTTGTTTGTTATATTCAACAATGCAACACTTCTTTTAAAATATTTTAATCAGAAATAACCCCTACACATATAACACAGTTATTGTAGATTCCCTAAAACAGTTTAATCTACTGTTCTAAAAACAATATAATAAAATTTAAAAGATTAACTGAGACAATTTTATTAACTTTAAGAGATTAGCATCATTCAAAAGAGCTTTCCTCAGACAGACTTTTAATAGATTAGTTATATATACTCATGAATAAACTATTTTGCTGTTCTAAAGAAGAAGAACTTAAGGTGTGCCTCATGTTATGCAATAGCAATAATCCTGACATGTTATGTGTAAATAAAGTCTTTTTGTAAATCAAGAAATATCTTAAATGTACTGTGGTTCCCTCCTTTGTTTCCAGGTTTGCTTTTTATAAAAGTGTGTATTCTTTGATATGAATTTAGGCAGATTTTCTACTTTGCTCTAATCAAAAATATGAGAGTATTTGAGCAAAAAATAGAAGGAGACCTAGGAAAAAACATAACACAAGAATAAGAAAGCATTCATAAGTGAGAGAAAGAGAGGATAGGTGGGGACGGGGCAATAGTGAAAGGTTTTCCTGGGTCCCTGCCTCTTAAACTGATAGTAAGAAAACCAGGGGTAGGCAAAGGGACCTGAGGTTTGAGAGAATTTTGTGTTTGGAGAAATGTGACTAGTTTGCACACCATGCTCTAGATATACTGAATAACAGTATTTGCAGTTCTTCAAGTGCACTATTTTCTCTCTCACCTTTGGATGTTGACATATACTACAACTTCTCCCTATTACTGTTCATTCACCCTCCCTCCTCTCATCACAGCTCTTCTTCCCCTGGTGAATTCCTACTTAACCTTCAAGAGTAAGCTCCATCATATTTCTAACATAGCACTTAAACTACTCTACTGCAATTTCTGGGTGTCTTTCCTCTCAATTTTATTTTATTTTTTTAAAACATCTTTATTGGAGTATAATTGCTTTACATTGTTGTGTTAGTTTCTGCTGTATAACAAAGTGAATCAGCTATATGTACACATATATCCCCATATCCCCTCCCTCTTGCGCCTCCCTCCCACCCTCCCTATCCCATCCCTCTAGGTCATCACAAAGCACCCAGCTGACCTCCCTGTGCTATGTGGTTGCTTCCCACTAGCTATCTATTTTACATTTGGTCATGTATATATGTCCATGCCACTCTCTCGCTTTGTCCCAGCTTACCCTTCCCCCTTCCCATGTCCTCAAGTCCATTCTCTACGTCTGTGTCTTTATTCCTGTCCTGCCCCTAGGTTCATCAGAACCTTTTTTTTTTTAAGATTCCATATATATGTGTTAGCATATGGTATTTGTTTTTCTCTTTCTGACTTACTTCACTCTGTATGACAGACTCTAGGTCCATCCACCTCCCTACAAATAACTCAATTTCATTCCTTTTTATGGCTGAGTAATATTCCATTTTATATATATATATATATATATATATATATATATATATATATATGTGCCACATCTTCTTTATCCATTCATCTGTCGATGGACACTTAGGTTGCTTCCATGTCCTGGCTATTTTAAATAGTGCTGCAACAAACATTGGGGTACATGACTCTTTTTGAGTTATGGTTTTCTCAGGGTCTATGCCCAGTAGTGGGATTGCTGGGTCATATGGTAGTTCTATTTTTAGTTTTTTAAGGAACCTCCATATGGTTCTCCTTAGTGGCTGTAACAATTTACATTCCCACCAACAGTGTAAGAGGGTTCCCTTTTCTCCACACCCTCTCCAGCATTTATTGTTTGTAGATTTTTTTTTTTCAGTACACGGGCCTCTCACTGTTGTGGCCTCTCCCTTTGCGGAGCACACTCTGCAGATGTGCAGGCTCAGCGGCCATGGCTCATGGGCCCAGCTGCTCCACGGCATGTGGGGTCCTCCCGGACCGGGGAAAAAACCCGTGTCCCCTGCATCGGCAGGCGGGCTCCCAACCACTGCACCACCAGTGAAGCCCTGTTTGTAGATTTTTTGATGATGGTCATTCTGACCGGTGTGAGGTGAAACCTCATTGTGCTTTTGATTTGCACTTCTCTAATGATAAGTGATGTTGAGCATCCTTTCATGTGTTTGTTGGCAATCTGTATATCTTCTTTGGAGAAATGTCTATTTAGGTCTTCTGCCCACTTTTGAATTGGGTTTTTTGTTTTTTGATATTTAGCTGCATGAGCTACTTGTATATTTTGGAGATTAATCCTTTGTCAGTTGCTTCACTTGCAAATATTTTCTCCCATTCTGGGGGTTGTCTTTTCGTCTTGTTTATGGTTTCCTTTGCTGTGCAAAAGCTTTTAAGTTTCATTAGGTCCCATTTGTTTATTTTTGTTTTTATTTCCATTTCTCTAGGAGGTGGGTCAAAAAGGATCTTGCTGTGTTCCTTTTGTCATAGAGTGTTCTGCCTATGAATGTAGGGTGTATGTTTCCTTTTTGAAAGCACCACAAGAACAAAAATTTAGTTTTATTTATCTCCAGCACCTAGCACAATGCCTGTCATATAGAAGACGTTCTGCAAGGGTTTGTTGAATGAATCAGTAATTCAATAGTGCAAAATATTGGAAAAATATTGAAAAAGATAAAAAGTGATTTTAAAAATCCATTGGATTTAGCATTTAGGAGTTGTTGGTTATAATCTTTGAGAATATTCCAAGACTGAGATGAGAATACAAACCAGATTGCAAAATTACATCCAAGGAGTAGGAAGTAAATGTAATACGGCAATGAAGAAACATATATAAGTCATCTGACAATTTTAATGTTATTTGTAAACTCTTAGTTGGAGGAATTCTGGAGGCACGTAATCAAAATTTTGGCTAAAAGCTAATTACCTTTTACCTGTCTTCCTAATCCTTATTATAATTATGTACCTCATTTCTTTTACAAGTCTTTACAATTGTTAATTGCCACATCACATTGACATTATGCCTATTTTAAAGTTTTTCTCCACCAAGTTGATTCAAACAAATTACTTCAACCTATTTTACTGGTAGATCTCAATGTGGAGCATAACTGCTCTGGACTTGGTGTGCCTGTGTATATATGTATCTGTCAGGTTCTTTGAATGTCTACCTAATGACAAGGGATCATTTTTATTACTAAATATATTAGCACCACACAGTTTGAGTCAGTTATTTTGACATTGTTAATAAGAGTTAGGCACTAACGAATTATAATTGAACATATCAAATTAAATGGTATGATCATTATTTTTAAGTTCTTAAAACATTTTAATGGCATTGCTGAAATTGTCAGGATATATATACCATCACCACCACCCACACCCCTCCAGGCAGATCTCTGTCACACACACACGTACATGCACAGATGTTCCAAATATTTCATTCAAATAATGAATGAACAAAAGCCAAATTTAAAATATGTTTAAAGATAAACAATTTAAGAAAATTGGCCAAATTAAGAACACATGCCTGATACACGCTTTTTAATTTTTCAGTCATGTTTTGTTTAAAAGAACTACATTTTACATTGATACAAATAGAATAAAGCTTATTTAAGATCATTTTATATTTTTAAAAAATTCAATTATGGGCTTCCCGGTGGCACAATGGTTGAGAGTCCGCCTGCCAATTCAGGGGACACGGGTTCGTGCCCTGGTCCGGGAAGATCCCACATGCCGCGGAGTGGCTGGGCCCGTGAGCCATGGCCGCTGAGCCTGCGCATCCGGAGCCTGTGCTCCGCAACGGGAGAGGCCAAAACAGTGAGAGGCCCGCCTACCGCAAAAAAAAAAAAAAATTCAATTAACTCTGACCCCCTATGTCCATCACTCATCAAAATGAGAATCAGTACCTCAGTATATTTAAACAGGATGCAAATCTTTTTTTGGTATTGCTGTTTTATTGAGATATAATTGCTCTACAAAAATTGCACACATTTAATGTTTATATCTGGATGAGTTTGACCGTATGCATACACCAGTGATATCATCATCACAACCAAGGCACTAAACATATCCATCAACTCCAAAAATTTTCTTGTGTTCTTTTGTGGTATCTTTACTTTCTTCCTTGCTTGCTTCCCCCCCACCCCACCTTTTTTTTCTTTGTTTAATAAGAACACAACACGAGATCTATCCTCTTAAAATATTTTAACTCTTTCTTAAAAACATCTTGTAACTTCTCACTCTGTGTATCCATTCTTTTCTTGAGTTCTTGGATCATCTTTACAATCATTACTCTGAACTCTTTCTTGTGTACATTGCCTATCTCCATGTCACTTAGTTGTTCTTCTGGGGTTTTATCTTGTTCCTTCATCTGGAACATATTCCTTTGCTGTCTCATTTTTTATAAATTCTATTTGTGTTTTTATGTATGTAGTAAGTTAGTTACATTTCTCGATCTTGGAGAATTGACCCTCTGTAGGGGATGTCCTATGTGTCCAAGCAGTACACTCTCCTCTTGTCACCCAAGGGTCAGGGACCAGCTGGTCCCAGGATAAGTTCTGACCCATGTTTGCAGACTCAGTTCCACAGGCTCTGATATGACAGTTTTCTTGCTTCTGGTGTCTGCCCCCTGGTGGGTGGATCTGGGTCTTGACCCTCTGGTGGGCAGGGCTGTGTCAAGGGAAGTGTCTAGAGGTAGTTGTGGGGTGAGGAAGTCTTTGGGCTGCCTCTCTGCTGACAAGCGGGTCTTTGTTCCCACCCTGTTGGTTGTTTGGCCTGAGGTGTCCCAGCTGGAGCCTACAAGCTGTTAGGTGGGGCCAGGTCTTGGTGCTAATGACTCGAGCAAGGGTCTTGCTGTCAACCCCCAGCAAGAGTTCATATAGATGAACAGTCCTCGATATGTCCACCACTTCTTATGACCCCAGAGAGAGCCACCGCTGCCCCTAACCTCCCCAGGAGACCCTCCAAGACCAGCAGGTAGGTCAGGCCAAGGCTCCTATGAAGTCAGTGCTTTTGCCTGGGTCTCAGTGTGTGATAGACCTTGTGTGCACCCTCTAAGAGCGGAGTCTTTGTTTCCCCCAGTCCTGTGGAGCTCCTGCAATGAAGCCCCACTAACCTTCAAAGCTAAATGCTCTGGGGGCTGTTCCTCCTGATGCTGGACCCCTAAGCTGGGGAGCCTGATGTGGTGCTCAGAGCTCTCACTCCTGTGGAAGAACTTCTGCAATATCATTATTCTCCAGTTTGTGAGTTGCCCACCCAGGTTGTATGGGATTTGATTATATCCCAAGTGTACCCTTCCTACTATCTTGTTGTGGTCTTCTTTATGTCTTTGGATGTATTAACAGAATATCTTTTTTGGTAGGTTCCAATCTTTTTAATCGATGATTGTTCAGCAGTTAGTTGTGATTTTGGTGTGTTTGTGAGAGGAGGTGAGCTCAAGGTCCTTCTTCTCCACCACCTTGTCTCCAATCCCCTATCCTCTTAACATATTTTAAAGTGCACAATTCCGTATTATAAACTATATGTACTATGTTGTACAACAGACTCTAGAACTTACTCATCATGCACAACTGAAACTTCATACCCATTGAGAAATAATTCCCTATTTCCACCCCCAGCCCCTGAAAACCACTATTCTATTCTCTGCTTCTATGCGTTTGACTATTTTTACTTGGAACAGTTAATGTATCTCTCAACCAATATTCACATTTCTCACATACTTACTGGTTTCTGAGGAAAAAGAATCTAAACTATATTTTAAGTGTATTTTTATATAACGGCTTTATTTTCCATTTATGATAGAAAAAAATTACGTACCTCCCAGGATTGCTATGAGAATTAAGTAAGATAAAATACTTAAAATTCCTCGTAAAGTAACTGGTTCAGAAATGTGCTCCCGCAAAGTCAGTTCATTTCTTCTCCCTAGCCACTATGATGTTAAGCTCAATGGTCAATTCTCATTCTTCATCTTACTTTACCTAACAGCAGCAATTAACACAGTTGATAAATCTCTCTTCCTTGAATTTTCACTTAGCTTCCAGGATATCCCTCTCTCCTGTTTTTATTTTTTTCTTCTGCTTCACTGCCCACTTCTGAATTACTTTTGCTAATCTCTTCTCTTGTCCCCACCTACTTAATGTTGGAGTGTCCGAGGACTTAGTCCTTCATCTTCTTTATCTGTACCTCCTCCCTTGGTGATCTCATCCAGTCTCATGTCTTTAAATACCATCCAACTGGGAAAATTCATACCTCCAGACTTAGAGGTATAACTGCCTACTCAACATTTCTACTTGGATATCTAATACTCCTTTCAAAATCAGCAAGTACAAAACTGAACTCCCCAACTCCCATCACTCCCACCCCAAAATGTTCTTTCTACACAGTCTTTCCCATCTCAGTTGATGACAACTCCATCCTTTCATTTGCTTATGCCAAAAAACTTAAAGTCATCCTTCAGTCCTCTTTTTCTTGCACACTCTCCTCCTTGTCTATCAGGAAATTCTGCTGGTTCTACCTTTAAAAAGATAAGCAGAAATCAACCATCTTTTATCCTCACCCCCACTGTTATCATTCTGGTCTAAATTACTCTGGTCATCTCTTACCTAGATTACTGAACAGCTTTGTGACCTTTCTCCCTGCTTCTACCTTTGTCCCCTATAGTCTGTTTTTCAATACTGTAGAAAACAGAGCGATCCTTGTAAAACAACCTAGATCATGTCACTCCTCAAAATCCTGTAACTATTCCTCATTTCACTCAATATAAAAGTTAAAGTCCTTACAATGACCTATAAGGACTTTTGTGATCTGGTCTCCTTCTTTCTTTGGCCTTATCTTCTACCCTACTCCCTTACTCTGCTTCAGCCACACTGATTTTCCTGTGATCCTCAGACATGTAGGCACATTCCATCCTGCTTTAGAACCTTTGTACTTGCTGTTCCTGCTTCTTGGAATGCTCTTCTCCCCAAATAAACCTGTGTCTAACGCCCTCACCTCCTTCAGTCTTTCTTCAAATATTATCTTCTCAATAAGGCCTGCCCTTTACTAACCTATTATATCACTGCAACCTGCCCTACTATCCTGCCCCCCCCCAAATTGCTAATCCCCCTTACCCTGCTCTACTTTTTCTTTATTCCTTAGCACTTATCACCTTTAAACATTCTAGATAATTTACTAATGATGCTTATTTTTGTTGTCTGTCTTCCTTTCCTACATTTTAAGATGCTTGAGAACATGGATCTTTGTTTTATTTACTGGTCTATCTCAAATGCCTGGCACAGTACTTGGTACATGGTACGAACCCAATAAATGTTGTTGAATAAATGAATGAACTGTTACTGTTTTATATATAATTCCTTTTGTGACTCAGTCCTAAATTAAACAAGAAATACACTCTTGAAAAAGTCTTTTTTTCTAGGAAGAAATCCGTGAGAGTTTATAAGACATATTTTTCAAACATATTTTAACTTGCTTAAATGAATTACATTATATTACATATTAGAAGCAATGTCCCATTGAGTAGATTACTACCTATTTGAAGCTGGTAGCTGCACTTTATTATAGAAGCCTAGAGTATCAGAGTTATAAAAGATTATAGTAATCATCTAATCAATCCCTTCATGTCATCCATGACAGTACCCAATGTATTGGAACAATACAAACCAGGTTTAGTTTACTTAGGATCTGATATTCACTGTTAAACTGGGTAATCCTTTATCAATTCTACAGGAGATAATGAAGTAATCTCTAAAGACACTACATGAACTAACCTCACCATTAGTCACTCTAATTGAGGATGGTGAGAAGTCACATTTTTCCTTTCCACAAACCCATAGACATTTCTATGTGGGTGTGTGCTATGCCAGTTCAATCTAGGCACCAGAGAACCACACTCAGGTTATCTGGCAAAGTGTCAGGCTTTATAAAAACACAAGAAGTTTATGTATGAGTCATTTATTTCTTTAAAATAGAGGAGGAAGATCTGGAGTCATGGGAAAGATGGAAACAGGCAGATTTTGCTGGCAGACAGTCTATTCTCACCTTCTCATGTTTCTTCTTGTATTTGCTGTCGAGTGGCATAGTCAGGCTGTTAACCTGCATTCATCACTGTAGGAGTTGGTCAAGGGAACACCCAGCTGCAGTTACAGAACTAGTAGATTAGGCCACTTCAAACTCTTTTCATAGCAATCATAGAACTGAAGTAGCCAGAGTGAATAGAGGCATGAGCAATGGGCAAAATGTGGATAGTTTTAAAAGCAGTGTTGAGACAGCCATTCTGGGTGAGACCTTTTTTTCACTTCTAAGTACCACATCTTCATTAGCCAATGGTTGGGAAATCCTGACCACCTTCTGCATGCTAATTCAATGTGTTCAAACCTGTACATTTTAGCATGTTTGCTCAAGTGGAAAAATAGTACAATAGAAATCTCTTGAGGGCCTTAAAGGGAAAACTTATGGTTTAGTAACAATGAAAGATTGGATTCTTTCAGGGGAAACAATTTGTTTTTATTTCTCTAATTTGTGAGCTTTTTCTATTTTTATTATCTCTATCAAGATGTCCAAATTTCAGAGGCCGGTGGGGAAATTATTGGTACATGGGGACCAAATGTGACCAGCTCTGGAATACTCTGGACCTGATTTTAGTAGCAGCATTGCCTGGAATAGGACTGGCTATACTAGTTGGTGTAACAATCCAGACTATCCACTACTGTAAAAAGAAGTCAAGGAATACAAATGATCACCGGTAAGAAATTTCTAAATACATCTGAGAATGATGGGAAATCGCTTGTGAGATCACTAAATGATTCAAGAAATAATGGATATCATTTATCATGCATACAGCTGATATATTCTCTTCCATATTCATCAACATTTAATTAAATTAGAACAAAAGTCAGGATAACTAAATAAATTTTGTTCAGGATTTGGATACAACAAAAACTGTAAAGCCCCTTCCTCAGATAAAAACCAAGTGAGCCAAGTGTAATTCACTAAAGAATTGTCCTACTTCATTGCCTTCCTTCCACCAACGTGCTATTTGTATGCACCACACATACTGTCCTAAGAGTTGAGGCGGGGGAAGGGGGACAGCTGTACCAGTATCTCCTATTTACCCCAACCCCCAGCATCCAATAGGCTTGACTGTATTCTGACTCTGTCTTGGGCAAATCTCGTCACTTCACTGGGCTTCAATTTTCTCAGCTGTAGAGATTGCTATAATCTGACCTACACATCTTACAGAGATGGTGAGATTGATACTGAAAACAACAATCATTTACAGACAGCTTATTATATGTATCAGGCTGAATTATAAATGTTTCATACCTATCGGCCCATGTAATCCTCACAAGAACCCTATAAAGTACAGATGAGATTACTAAGGCACAGAGAGATCAAATAACTTGGCTGAGGTTACAGGGCTAAGTCTATACCCAGGCAATCTGGCTCCCAGGGTTAAACTCTTAATCCCCATGCTACACTAATGGACTCTAATGAGATAAAACAGTGCTCTGAAAGCTGTAAAGCCCTGTTGCATTCCTTTTGTTTTTTTGCTTAAAAGCAAATAGTATCCTTTATATTTTGCACTGCCTCTAAATGATAGAAATATGAAAGGTAAATACCAGTAGGGTAAAATCTCACCAATTTTATATCAGTTAATTCAAATTAGCATCTACTTTAAAGTATCATTCTCCAGTGACAAGATAATGTTACCCTCTATGCAGTATGAAGATAGTTTGAAATATTACTTTAAAATTGGAAGTGGCTTGTACTGTCAGCCTCACACTTCTAAGAATAGAATTAGGTTGGAAACCTCCTGAGATTTTAAAGAATCATTTTAATTAGAAATCATACCCATAAACAAGTCACCTTTTAAGTATTCTCCATAGTTTTCCTACTCCAAAGCTTTCTAGAACACTGGATTTGTATTCCAATCCTCTCTCTTCTACTAATTGTCTATGACTTTGAGAGGATCACTTAGCCCCTGTTTCCTCCTTTATAAATGAAGAGTTGGGTATACATATCCTTTTTCTCTATAGTTGTGAGAATCAAATGAAATAATTAATGGAAAACTGCATTGAGAAGCAAAAGCAAAACAAAAAGCTTGATTATAGATTAGAATAGTAATAGTGTTTATAAGCATTTAGACTTATTTATAGGTTTTTTGGGTAAAGAATTAATCTGCCTTATTTTTCTTCAGTTAAAATATAATTTAGTTTGAGCTCCTTTTTTTCCCTTCTGCCATTCCCTCAATTGTGAATTGACAGAGTGTTTCTATATATACTCTGGAAGATTCCTTAGTGTAGTGGAAAATGTATGGACATAGAGCAAGACAGACTGGGATTCAAATCCCTGTCCTATAAATCACTGACTGTGTGGCCTTGGGGAATTTCCTTAAAATTTCTCAGCCTCAGGTTTCTCATCTGTAAAATGGAGTTAATAATACTTATCTTGCAAGCCTTACTCAAGTAAGATAATGTAATTTTTGTGAAATAAACTGATGTGTGAAATTTACTTTCAATTGCATTAAAAATATAATGGATTAATGGGTGGATAGAAGGATGGATAGATGGATAGATATATGCAAAAGCAAGTATAGTAAAGTGTTAATGATTAAATCGAGGTGGTAGATACATGGGCATTCACTATAAAATTCAATTTTGGTGTGTGTTTGAAAATTTTCCTAATAAAATGTTGGGAAAAATCAGATAATGTAAAGTAAAATACTTTGAGCATGGAAAATACTCAACAAATGGTAGCCAATATTATTGCATTCTCTCGGGTACATATAATAATGGAGTCTTAAGATGGGAACATTCATTCTGTGTTGTCAAAAATGAGTTTATTTTAAAAAGTGATTTATAACCAATTAAGCTACTTCTCTATCCTAACTATATATATATATATATTTTTTTTAATTTACTGTGCCAGAGAACAGAGGAGTTTATCAGGACTCCAACCTCGGCATAATTCTGCACATGCTTTTGATACTGCTATGAGACCTTCTCAACCTGATCAAGGCCAGGTAAACACTGAAATTCATTTGTAAGGTAAACTAAGCTTACAGAAGACACCAAAGAGAGAAATGCCTTAGAGAAACAAAAAGAACTTTGGGAGATTAAAGAAGTAGTCAGAGACAACAAAATGAAGTGTGATCAGAAGATCAAATTGTACAAATATGGGATTGTTGATGACAAGTTATTTATCAGTAGAGTACAGGCCAGGCCTGGGGCAAATTACACTGGGAGTGCTCTCTCCTTCTTTTCTCCAGCATTTCTTTCCAGGTAAAATCAAGTTAAAACATATATCAAAGGCAGCCTTGGGGAAAGTTAAAACACATATCAAAGGGGAAAAGGAAGCCACTAAAAGAGGACTAGAAAGATATGCGTAACAGGACACGGATTAGAGCTATGTGGCTTTTTTTTTTTTTTGAATTAGCTGAAAATCTCTTCTTATCTAACAATATGTTCTCAGTAGCACAGATCCTCTGAAACAGAAGACTTGTGTGGATCTCTTCAATTCAGTGTACCTTAGGAATAGCTCTGAAGTAAGAGGTCTGGATGTCATACCCAACCACAAGTATCAGAAGCAGCAGCAATGCTTTTATTGTTTTAAATCAAACAAATCGCTAGTAAGACACTGCAGCATCGTCTTTTTGTTATGGTATTTTAGTCCTAGAATATGCCCAATTATGATCTCTATATTTTAAGGAAGACCTACTTTGAGACTAAAGAACACAAGCCTCAGTATAATTCTACATATATTCCTGATATGGTACCTTCTCAATAGTATCAAAGCCAGTTAAAATTAAAACTCATGAAAAGGTTAAGATAAAAAGTTGATAAACGGTGGATGAGTGAATGATAGTGGTCATATATTTTCTATTAGAAGTCAGAACAGTTAAATATTGGAACTTAGAGAATGAGGATAGGATTTATGTGTTTCTGAATATATCTGTGTCTATCTGTCTATCTAAAACATTTTTCAAAAATGAAGTTTAAGGTACTCTGGATGAATATACTATGGTGAATAATGTTGATGTTATGAAAGGCTAACTCTAGGGCTGTCAGATTGTTTTAGTTGTCAGTTGTTCTCCTGAAGTGACCAATTATTTTGTAGATGAATCCTATGAGTTAGAAAAGCAAGCAGGGAGATGGTGTTTTTCCTCTTCTAAGTATTCACTTATTCTTAGCCTCTGTAGTTACTTTGGCTACCCACCTATTTTTCAAATCTCCTTCTCTCCTTTCATCATCCCTTTTTTACTTAATGCTATACAAGCTCTAATAGCGGATAAAATTCAGGAGGAGGACCAATATAATGCACATCGTTTAGGCTATATTCAATAAATGTTACTCTCCCTTTTCCTGGTCTCAGACTTCCTATGGCTAAATGTCTGCTCCGTTCCTGTTACATCTATCTGAATACTTCCACTGTAGACACTTTCTCTTCATTGCTGTGAACATTTCCTAAATTTCCCTTTACTGAGGACGGCACAAGTGAACCACCATGCCTGGTCTCAATCTACCATATTCTTCTCTTCTTGAGGGTTTCCCAGAGTCTAGGGCATTAGGAAGTAGAAGTGGACTGCAGGTTAACAATTTAATAGAGGACTAGGAAACTTTTCAACTGAGTTAAACTTTTTAGAAGGGTGTCCAGATGCACTGTGCTCTGAGTGTACATTTAAAATATTGACTTTGGCGTGTGATGACTTTTCAGAAGCTAAGGCCCAGATCAGGTTTCCACAGACGTGAATAATGCTTTTTCATGCAAATTCATCACTATTTTCTTTATTCAGCTAACTCACACGCAGAGAACCAGGAATTAATAAGCAGAGCCTGAGTTCATTCTTGAATTGTCAACGTTAATCTTTTCTAATTGACTTAACAATTAGATTTGAGTGGGTGGAGGTAAGACTACGTATTTGCTACCTCTTCTTCACCTCCACCCACTTTTACTTTTAGCACAGAATAGCTTGTGGCTTTCAAAGCTGTTACAATCCTAGCATGAGCATATAATTAGAAGTCCCAATATATTCTGTGAATCTCTGGCAGGAAGGTGTGCTGCATAGTTTAGTCCTGTGAGAATTCACCATTGCTATTGTTGTTTATTTTTAGTTATTGTTCTGATCATAAATATGTTTTTTTAAGTTTATCTGCCTTTAAGTTTATCATGCCAGGTAATGATTCAGCCACATTCAGCCACAGGATATAACATGCTTTAGCTACTTTCACCTGGTGAAAATATATGACAGCTATGTCCAGAGGGGGAAAAAAAGACACCCGTACATTTGATAGAGACCCAGGTAACTGGCATAGTCTGAAGAGCAAAGAAATAAATACTGGTATGACTTAAAGAGCATATAATAAACCATATAGTGGAGGCAACAAATATTGAGATGTGCTCACTGAAAAGGAAGAATACTTTGACTAAAAATAAGATCTTCTAAATTTGGCATTATAATCACAAACTTACCAAATTGCTGGATTTACTGTGTTTTCAAATAGAATGAATTGAAAGCAGGAGGAGATAATGTGCTAAGCTTTAAATGATCAATTTACCAAATCCAGGAGATTATTCTTCCTAGATAATAAATGAAAATAATATCCAATAATTAAAGTATTCTTTACTGATACCTGAGAATATTATATTATTTAAGTAATTTCTCACTAGAAGTTGTTAATATCATCTTCAAACAGTTAAACGTTATCAAGCACTCCACTACAGATGGCACTGTGCAAATTGTGATAATCTCCAGACCGTTGCTACATTTTCAGTCTGCATTATCTTTGGATATGTACATTATTCTACCTTATCAGTAAACAATTAGTCACAGTTTTATGAATATTTGCATAGTTAAAACCTTATGTTGTGTCACTTATCCAATTCATTAAATTAATTTGTCCATGACAACCAATTATGTAAAGTGAACTGGAAATCAGCAAGGTAGAAATAATATCTTTTACTGAGATTAGTTTTTTCCAACAGTCCAATATTCTGCTTAGGAAAATAATATTAATTGGTTAGAAACACTAAAGGAATCTTAGTAATTGGAGGGGAATATTATTTTGCAGCTTTTTTAACCTTTATTTTATTTTTTTTACTTTTTATACAATTTTTAAAGGTTACTTTCCATTTACAGTTGTTGCAAAATATTGGCTATATTCCTTGTGTTGTACAATATATCCTTGAGCCTATCTGAAACCCAATAGTTTGTACCTCCCACTCCCCTGCCCCTATAGTGCCCTTCCCTCTCCCTCTCCCCCGACTGGTAATCACTAGTTGTATTCTCTATATCTGTGAGTCTGCTTCTTTTATGTTATATTCACTAGTTTGTTGTACTTTTTAGATTCCACATATAAGTGATATCATACAGTATTTATCTTTCCCTGACTTATTTCACTAAGCATAATAACCTCCAAGTGCATCCATGCTGCTGCAAATGGCAAAACTTCATTCTTTTTTATGTCTGAGTAGTATTCCATTGTATATCTATACCACATCTTCTTCATCCATTCATCTGTTGATGGACACTTCGGTTGTTTCCTTGTTTTGGTTATTGTAAATAATGTTGCTATGAACATTGAGGTGTATGCACCTTTTTGAATCAGTGTTTCGAAGAAAAATATGTTCTGACTAAACTCCTAAGCTTCCTTAATCTTTGTTCCTATTTTTGTCATTTTATTTAAGATTATCATGCACCCAAATTTTCTGGAATTTTTAAGATATGTTTTCAAAAACAATAAAATATCCACGCCACAGGGGAAAGTCACTGGATGAAATTCTCCATATTTACCAACAGATGGCAGTGATCAACCATTAAGTGCATCTTCCTAGGCCATTCTGGTTTGCTGAGGAAGAGCCTCCTCTGTAAAAATTCAAAAGCAGAAAACCTGTAGTTAAGCACTCAGGGCCAAATCATTGAGAGGACTTACCATCAGTATCAAATTATGGCGATTCTGATAAAATCTTAACTGATTTGTGTCACACTAACAGCATTGTAAAGCAAGCATCAATCAAGTGGAAAATAGGAAAATAGAAAACTGTAATGGTGAAGGATCACAACTATCCTTTTTCTAAAGTATACATATATGATGGAAATACGTATGCCAAAATATTAACAATACTTTTCTTTAGGTGGGAAACTATAGGTTAATTTTCCTTAATATATAAAAATTCTTCATAATCGTGAAGTAAAAGATCAACAATTCAATAAAAGAATGGACAAATTAGATGAACTGACAGTTCATTGAAAAAGAAATTCGAATAGCTCTTAAACATATAAAAATATGTTAACCTTCCTTCATTATTATGAAACGTGACTGTAATTATACTGAAATACCATTTTTTGCCTATCATTTTAGTAAAGATCCAAAAGTTTGTTAATATGTTCTATTAGAAAGGCTCTGAGGAAAATGGCTGGTGGAAAGGCAGTTTGGCAATTACAAATGCATATATCATTTGACCTAGCAATATCACTTGGGGGAGTGAATATCCTGCAGATATATTCCCATAAGTACAGACTGATATGTTTATAATATTTTTATTGCTGCATGGATTACAATAGGAAAGGATTGGAAACCACACAAATGCCTATCAAGAGAGGCTAGTTAAATAATCTATAGTACATCCATACAATGGAACGCTATGGGACTTTACAAAAGACGAAGTGGATTATCTCTGTACTGATATGAAAAGATCTCCAAGACAGGTATAGTGAAAAACAAAAAATGGTGCAAAAAAGTGTGTATGGTGTGCTTCGTTCTGTATAAGAAAGAGGAGGAAGTAAGAATATATATTCATGTTGCTTATATTTATATTAAAAAACTTTGGATTAATACACAAGCAACTATAAAAATGATTACTGCTTAGGGGGTTGCGTGTGGAGACTGAATGGTTGGAGGTCAGGGGTGAGAAAAAGAAATTCATTGTTTAAATTATTACTCATTCAAAAATTTTCAGAGTATTTTGCTTTTAATAATGGAAAAAATAAAACTTTAGTTAGTTAATTAGTTACAGCTGTTAGTAATATCGTGCCATTATTATTTTCCTGATTTTGATAATGTACTATAGCTATATAAGATGTAAACTTTAGAGGAAGCAGAGTCAAGGTAATATAGGAACACACTGTGCAATTTTTGCAACTTGTCTGTAAGTCTAAAGTCATTTCAAAATAAAACGTTTTTAAAAATAAACATTGGTTGAAAACCTCTTTGGTCCAAAGTCCTGCTGGAATGTGTAGGAAGACAGATGAACATCATTATGCCTGGTGTCCAGGGATATGATAAAGATCCATGAAACAATGGACAAGTCTAGGTCAGGTTCCTTTGCTATACCCTCTTTTTATTTTTTTAATAAATTTATTTATTTTATTTATTTATTTTTTGCTGTGTTGGGTCTTCGTTGCTGCATGCGGGCTTTCTCTAGTTGCGGTGAACGGGGGCTACTCTTCGTTGTGGTGTGCAGGCTTCTCATGGCAGTGGCTTCTCTTGTTGAGGAGCACGGGATCTAGGCGCACGGGCTTCAGTAGTTGTGGCACCTGGGCTCAGTAGTTGTGGCTTGCGGGCTATAGAGCGCAGGCTCAGTAGTTGTGGCACACAGGCTTAGTTGCTCTGCAGCATGGGGTATCTTCCCAGTCCAGGGTTCGAACCCACGTCCCCTGCATTGGCGGGCAGATTCTTAACCACTGCACCACCAGGGAAATCATGCTATACCCTCTTGCAGGAAGATGTTTCTTCCTTAGTAACATATCTTATTTTGCAACTATATTCTGGTTTGGGTGATTTTTTTTTAATATCTTCTTCCCCACTAGGAGCAGGAAAATGTATGTACATATTGTACATGATAGGTGTCTTAAAGCATGTGTAGGGAATGTAAGTGGAAGAAAGATTATTTTTCTTTTGCCTAGTTCCGAAATTCAGAACCAAAACCAATGGTGGAGATTATGGTAGGCAAACTTCAATTCGATGTAATATATCTATTTTCTAACAGTTGGAGCAATCAAATAATTAAACAGATTGGTCCCGTGAGGGGAGCACTCCTCAAAACTGAAAATATTCCAAAAAAGGGTACGATGAGACAGGAGTGACATCTTCAGGTGGAAGAATAGACTAGATAACAGATAAGATTCTATGATAGTCACTGCTAAGGTTCTGTATCCTTTCTGGCATATCACCCTTTAAATTTGCTTCAGCTTCCTTCATATTTGAAGAATCAAAGGAGCTTTTGTTTATTGCTATCCTTCAACTCTGTGTTTTCAGTATGTTAAATGCCAAGGTTATTGTTTGAAGCTCATTTTCTAATAAGTAATATTTAGCTCATTGAAGCTTATCTGCTGAGTTCTACCCACTCACTCAGTCTTGCGAGATCTCCACGCAGATTTTCCTTGTCAGCTTGGCAGTTCATTTTCAGGAAGGTCAGCATCAGATGTTAGTATGGAAGAAATTTTAGAGACCATCTATTCAATGACAGACACTTTAACGGCCTTTGGTGTGGAAACTTGTAAAAGTTTTTTGAAAGTTTAAATAAGTTATAACCATTTCAACCCCCTTACTCAAAATGCTCAAAAAACCCTAGTTGATTTTGTCAGTCATAATTTTCCTTTATAGAAATCATGATTGCTTTTACATAATAAGTTATGTTTTCTTAAGCATCTGATGATATTGCTGTTAATCTTCCACCTCACCCACAATGTAAGAATAAGAATTATTGGTCTATAGTTCTCAGGATTCTTATGGATTGGAGTCAGCATAGTGGCCATTTATAACAAAATGTAACACTTCGTGGTCATATATTCCACAATTTCAATTTTGACTTTCTTCAAACTGTTCAAGAGATGCTCTCCAGCCCTTATGATTCTCCTACACCTAGTATTTTGACTAAGACTTGACAAGTGATTCTGAATAAATCTTTCTGCAATGAAAAAACTGTTCTATAAATCTGTGCTGTCCAATGTGTCAGCCACTAGCCACATATGGCTATAGTGGACTTGAAATTCGGCTAGTATGACTAAGGAGTGGGTTTATTTTATTTTAATTAATTTAAATTTAAATAACCAAATCTGACTAGTGGCTACCATATTGGATAGAACAGGTATGACCACCCTACACATTTAAAGTAACTTTTCTCTGACACCTTTGATTCTTTTTAATCTACATTTTTTTAATGTATTTATTTGGCTGCATTGGGTCTTAAGTTGCGGTGAGTGGACTCTTTGTTGCAGCATGCCAGCTTCTCTCTAGTTGTGGCATGTGGACTCCAGAGCACACGGGCTCAGTAGTTGCAGCACATAGGCGTAGTTGCCCTGTGGCATGTGGGATCTTAGTTCCCCGACCAGGGATCAAACTCCCATCCCCTGCATTGGAAGGCAGATTCTTAACGACTGGACCAGCAGGGAAGTTCCCTTTGATTTACTAAACACTTTCAGGAAAGCTTTATTCTTAATTTCCCTCAGTAAAAACCAATGAAAATAATTCATGTAGTGTCTTCACTAATCTTATTGTTAATTCTAAAACTAGCTTTTTTGTCTGTTCTCTCATTTCCCTCTTTGGGTTATGGTGTAAAAATATCTGAGCTTGGAATCATATGATCAGAGCCTGAGAAATAGTTCTGTGATCTTTTTACATATAGAATTTATACAGTCTGAATCTGTTGAATCGTGGTAATCAAGCAGTTCAAATGATTTTTTTTCCCCAATCAACCGTCCGTTCAGTATCATTAAGACTTTACTGTGATTGAGGTACTCTGGGATATAAGTAAGGTAATGGAGTAGAGAAGAACTAACATTTATTGAACACGTCCCATACACAAGGCATTTTTAAATCACAGAATGTCTGTAACATAGGATATCTATTTTAATCTTCATGACTGCCCCTGCATAGTCTTATTAATCCTATTTTTAATAACGAGGAAATCAACAATAAAATAGGTTAAGTGACTGTACATTTTTTCTGGGTTTTTTGGTACATTTAAAATGCATACCTCTCAAAATAAAACAAAGCTTCATTTTTTAAAAGTTCTAGACCTTTTAAATTTCTGGAAATTTCTAACCCTTACTCTATAATTGTAAAGAGAAAACAGACTACCACAGAATTCTAGTAGTTTCTAATTTGTTCATTTAAAAAATACTATGACTCTGCGAATGGTCTCTGGTATGTTTTAAGCATATTCTACCATTTAATATCTCTTTGGAAATAATTTTTTACCTTTCTTGAATGTAAAAAATGTAGTATGTAAAAAGATATTTGGGGCAGAGTTTCAAGATGGCGGAGGAGTAAGACATGGAGATCACCTTCCTCCCCACAAATACATCAAAAATACATCCACATGTGGAACAACTCCTACAGAACACCTACTGAACGCTGGCAGAAGACCTCAGACTTCCAAAAGGCAAGAAATTCCCCACGTACCTGTGTAGGGCAAAAGAAAAAACAGAGACAAAAGAATAGGGACAGGACCTGCACCTCTGGGAGGGAGCTGTGAAGGAGGAAAAGCTTCCACACACTAGGAAGCCCCTTCACTGGTGATGACGGTGGGTGGGTGGGGGGGAAGCTTTGGGGCCACAGTGAAGAGCGCAGCAACAGGGGTGTAGAGGGCAAAGCAGAGAGATTCCTGCACAGAGGATTGGTGCCGACCAGCTCTCACCAGCCTGAGAGGCTTGTCTGCTCACCCACCGGGGCAGGTGGTGGCTGAGAGCTGAGGCTTGGGCTTTGGAGGTCAGATCCCAAGCAGAGGACTGGGGCTGGCTGCGTGAGCACAGCCTGAAGGGGGCTAGTATGCCACAGCTAGCCAGGAGGGAGTCTGGGAAAAAGTCTGGACCAGCCTAAGAGGCAAGAGACCATTGTTTTGGGGTGCACGATGAGAGGAGATTCAGGGCACTGCCTAAATGAGCTCCAGAGATGGGCACGAGCTGCGGCTATCAGCACAGACACCAGAGATGGGCATGAGATGCTAAGGCTGCTGCTGCAGGCACCAAGAAACCTGTGTGCAAGCACAGGTCACTATCCGTACCTCCCCTCCAGGGAGCTTTTGCAGCCCCGCATTCCCAGGGTCCCATGATCCAGGGACAACTTCCCCAGGAGAACACACGGTACGCCTCAGGCTGTTGCAACGTCATGCTGGCCTTTGCTGCTGCAGGCTTGCCTCACAACTGTACCCTTCCCTCCCCTTGGCCTGAGTGACAGAGCTCCCTAATCAGCTGCTCCTTTAACCCTGTCCTGTCTGGGCAGGGAACAGACGCCCTCAGGAGACCTACACGCAGAGGCAGGGCCAAATACAAAGCTGAACCCCAGGAACTGTGTGAAGAAAGAAGAGAAAGGGAAATTTCTCCCAGCAGCCTCAGGAGCAGGGGATTAAATCTCCACAATCAACTTGATGTGCCCTGCATCTCTGGAATACCCAAATAGACAATGAATCTTACCAAAATTGAGGCAGTGGATTTTGGGAGCAACTGTTGACTTGGGGTTTGCTTTCTGCATCTAATGTGTTTCTGGTTTTAAGTTTATCTTAGTTTAGTCTTTAGAGCTTATTATCATTGGTTGATTTGTTTACTGATTTGGTTGCTCTCTTCCTTTTTATATATATATTTTTCCCTTTTTCTCCTTTTATGAGTGTGTATGTCTATGCATCTTTGTGTGATCTTCTCTGTATAACTTTGCTTTTACCATTTGTCCTAGGGTTCTGTGTCTCTGGCTTTTTTTGTACTATATTTTTTAGCACTTTTTGTCATTGGTGGATTTGATTTTTGGTTTGGTTGCTCTCTTTCATTCTTTTTTATTTCTATTACTGTTTTATTTTTAATAATATTTTTATTTTTAAATTAATAACTTTTATTTTTCTTTCTTTCTTTCCTTATTTCTTTCCTTCTTTTCTTTCTTTCTTTCTTTCTTTCTTTTTTTCTTTCTCTTTCTTTCCTTCCTTCCTTCCTTCTTTCCTTCCTTCCTTCCTTCCTTCCTTCTTTCTTTCTTTCTTTCTTTCTTTCTTTCTTTCTTTCTTTCTTTCTATCTCCCTTTTCTTCTGAGCCCTGTGGCTGACAGAGTCTTGGTGCTCCAGCCGGGTCTCAGGTCTGAGCCTCTAAGGTGGGAGAGCTGAGTTCAGGACACTGGTCCAACAGAGGCCTCCCAGCCCCACATAATATCCAATGGCAAAAACTCTTTCAGAGATCCCCATCTTGACTCTAGGACCCAGCTCCACTCAATGACAAGCAAGCTACAGTGCAGGACACACTATGCCAAACAACTGGCAAGACAGGAACACAACCCCACCCATTAGTAGAGAAGCTGCCTAAAATCATAATAATTTCACAGACACCCCGAAACACACCACCGGATGCAGTCCTGCCCACCAGAAAGACAAGATCCAGCCTCATCCTCCAGAACACAGGCACCAGTCCCCTCCACCAGGAAGCCTACACAACACACTGAACCAACGTTAGCCACTGGGGACAGACACCAAAAACAATGGGAAACACGAACCTGCAGCCTGCAGAAAGGAGACCTAAAACACAGTAAGATAAGCAAAATGAGAAGACAGAGAAACACAAAGCAGATGAAGGAGCAAGGTAAAATCCACCAGACCAAACAAATGAAGAGGAAATAGAGTCTACCTGAAAAAGAATTCAGACGAATGATAGTAAAGATGATCCAAAATCTTGGAAATAGAATGAGAAAATACAAGAAACTTTTAACAAGGACCTAGAAGAACGAAAGGGCAAACAAACAATGATGAACAACACAATAAAGGAAATTAAAATTATCTAGAAGGAATCAATAGCAGAATAACTGAGGCAGAAGAACGGGTAAGTGAACTGGAAGATAAAATAGTGGCAAGAGCTACCACAGCACACAATAAAGAAAAAATAATGAAAAGAATTGAGGACAGTCTCAGAGACCTCTGGGACAACATTAAACACACCAACATGCAAATTATAGGGTTCCCAAAAGAAGAAGAGAAAAAGAAGAGACTGAGAAACTATTCAAAGAGAATATAGTTGAAAAGTTCCCTAATATGGGAAAGGAAATAGTCAATCAAGTCCAGGAAGCACAGAGAGTCCCATACAGGATAAATCCAAGAAAAAACATGCTAAGACACATATTAATCAAACTATCAAAAATTAAATACAAAGAAAAAATACTAAAAGCAGGCAGGGAAAAGCAACAAATATCACACAAGAGAATCCCCATAACGATAACAGCTGATCCTTCAGCAGAAACTCTGCAGGCCAGAAGGGAGTGGCAGGACAAATTTAAAGTGATGAAAGAGAAAAACCTACAACCAAGATTTCTCTACCCAGCAAGGATCTCATTCAGATTCGACAGGGAAATTAAAAACTTTACAGACAAGCAAAAGCTAAGAGAATTCAGCACCACAAAACCAGCATCACAACAAATGCTAAAGGAAACTCTCTAGGCAGGAAACACAAGAGAAGGAAAAGACCTAAAATAACAAACCCAAAACAATTTAGAAAATGGTAATAGGAACACACATATCGATAACTACCTTAAATGTAAATGGATTAAATGCTGCAACCAAAAGACATAGAATAGCTGAATGGATACATAAACAAGACCTGTATACATGCGGTCTACAAGGGACACACTTCAGACCTAGGGACACATACAGACTGAGAGTGAGTGGATGGAAAACGTTATTCCATGCAAATGGAAAAGAAAAGAAAGCTGGAGTAGCAATTGTCATATCAGATAAAATAGACTTTAAAATAAAGATTATTATAAGAGACAATGAAGGACACTACATAATGATCAAGGGATCAATCCAAGAAGAAGATATAACAATTTTAAATATTTATGCACCTAACAAAGGAGGACCTCAATACTTAAGGAAATATTAACAGCCATAAAAGAGGAAATCAACAGTAACACAGTCATAGTAGGGTACTTTAACACCCCACTTTTACCAATAGAAAGATAATGCAAAATGAAAATAAATAAGGGAGCACAAGCTTTAAATGATACATTAAACAAGATGGACTTCATTGATTTATAGGGCATTCCATCCAAAAACAACAGAATACACTTTCTTCTCAAGTGCTCATGGAACATTCTCCAGGATAGATCATATCATGGGTCACAAATCAAGCCTTGGTAAATTTAAGAAAATTGAAATCGTATCAAGTATCTTTTCCGACCAAAATGCTATGAGACTAGATATCAATTACAGGAAAAAATCTGTAAAAAACACAAAGACATGGAGGCTAAACAATACACTACTAAATAACCAAGAGATCACTGAAGAAATCAAAGAGGAAATCAAGAAATACCTAGAAACAAATGACAATGAAAACACAACGACATAAAAGCTATGGGATGCAGCAAAAGCAGTTCTAAGAGGGAATTTAATAGCAATACAGTCCTACCTCAAGAAACAAGAAACAACTCAAATAAACAACCTAACCTTACAACTAAAGTAATTAGAGAAAGAAGAACAAAAGACCCAAATGTTACCAGAAGGTAAGAAATCATAAAAATTAGACCAGAAATAAATGAAAAATAAATGAAGGAAACAATAACAAAGATCAATAAAACTAAAAGCTGGTTCTTGGAGAAGATAAACAAAACTGAAAAACCATTAGCCAAACTCATCAAGAAAAGAATGAAAAAGACACAAGTCAACAGAATTAGAAATGAAAAAGGAGAAGTAACAACTGACACTGCAGAAATACAAAGGATTGTGAGAGATTACTACAAGCAAATATATGCCAATAAAATGGACAACCTGGAAGAAATGGACAAATTCTTAAAAAATCACAACCTTCTGAGAATGAACCAGGAAGAAATAGAAAATATAAACACACCAATCACAAGCACAGAAATTGAGACTGTGATTAAAAATCTTCCAACAAACAAAAGCCCAGGACCAGATGGCTTCACAGGCAAATTCTATCAAACATTTAGAGAAGAGCTAACACCTGTCTTTCTCAAACTCTTTCAAAATATAACAGAGGGAGGAACACTCCCAAACTCATTCTATGAGGCCACCATCACCTTGATACCGAAACAAGGCAAAGATGTCACAAAGAAAGAAAACTACCGGCCAATATCACTGATGAACATAGATGCAAAAATCCTCAACAAAATACTAGCAAACAGAATCCAACAGCACATTTAAAGGATCATACACCATGATCAGGTGGGGTTTATCCCAGGAATGCAAGGATTCTTCAATATACACAAATCAATCAATGTGATACACCATATTAACAAATTGAAGGATAAAAACCATATGATCATCTCAATAGATGCAGAAAAAGCTTTCAACAAAATTCATCACATATTTATGATAAAAACCCTGCAAAAAGTAGGCATAGAGGGAACTTACCTCAGCATAATAAAGGCCACATATGACAACCCACAGCCAACATCATTCTCAACGGTGAAAAACTGAAATCATTTCCACTAAGATCAGGAACAATACAAGTTTTCCCACTCTCACCACTATTTTTCAACATAGTTTTGAAAGTTTTAGCCACAGCAATCAGAGAAGAAAAGGAAATGAAAGGAATCCAAATCGGAAAAGAAGAAGTAAATCTGCTACTGTTTGCATATGACATGATACAGTATATAGAGTATATCAGAGACACTTACAGAAAACTACTAGAGCTAATCAATGAATTTCATAAAGTAGCAGGATACAAAATTAATGCATAGAAATCTCTTGCATTCCTATACACTAATGATGAAAAATCTGAAAGAGAAATTAAGGAAATACTCCCATTTACCATTGCAACAACAACAACAAAAAAATACCTAGGAATAAACCTACCTTAGGATATGAAAGACCTGTATGCTGAAAACTATAAGACACTGATGAAAGAAATTAAAGATGATACAAACAGATGGAGAGATATACCATGTTCTTGGATTGGATGAATCAGCACTGTGAAAATGACTATACTACCTAAAGCAATCTACAGATTCAATGCAATCCCTATCAAATTACCAATGGTATTTTTCACAGAACTAGAACAAAAAAATTCTCCAATTTTTATGGTAATACAAAAGACCCTGAATGGCCAAAGCAATCTTGAGAGAGAACAAGAGCACTGGCGGCATCATGCTTCCTGACTTCAGACTATACTACAAAGCTACTGTCATCAAGACATTATGGTACTGGCACAAGAACAGAAATATAGATCAATGGAACAGGATAGAAAATACAGAGATAAACTCACACAAATATGGTCAGCTTATCTTTGATAATGGAGGCAAGAATATAAAATGGAGGAAAGACAGCCTCTTCAATAAGTGGTGCTGGGAAAACTGGATAGCTACATGGAAAAGAATGAAATTAAAACACTCCCTAATACCATACACAGAAATAGACTCAAACTGGATTAACGACCTAAATGTAAGGTCAGACAGTACTAAACTCTTAGAGGAAAACATAGGCAGAACACTCTATGACATATATCGTAGCAAGACCCTTTTTGACCCACCTGCTAGAGAAATGGAAATAAAAACAAAAATAAACAAATGGGACCTAATGAAACTTAAAAGCTTGTGCACAGCAAAGGAAACCATAAACAAGATGAAAGACAACCCTCAGAATGGGAGAAAGTATTTGCAAGTGCAGCAACTGACAAAGGATTAATCTCCAAAATATACAGGCAGCTCATACAGCTCAATATCAAAAAACAAACAACCCAATCCAAAAATGGGCAGAAGATCTAAATAGACATTTCTCCAAAGAAGATATACAGATTGCCAACAAACACATGAAAGGATTCTCAACATCACTAATCATTAGAGAAATGCAAATCAAAGCTACAATGAGGTATCACCTCACACCGGTCAGAATGGCCATCATCAAAAAAATCTGTGAACAATAAATGCCGGAGGGGGTGTAGAGGAAAGTTAACCTCTTGCACTCTTGGTGGGAATGTAAGTTGATACAGCCACTATGGAGCAGTATGGAGGTTCCTTAAAAAACTAAAAATAGAACTACCATATTACCCAGCAATCCCACTGTTAGGCATATACCCTGAGAAAACCATAATTCAAAAAGAGTCATGTACCACAATGTTTATTGCAGCTCTATTTACAATAGCCAGGACATGGAAGCAACCTAAGTGTCCATCGACAGAAGAATGGATAAAGAAGGTGTGGCACACATAAAAAGAAATGAAATTGAGTTATTTGCAGTGAGGTGGATGGACATAGAGTCTGTCATACAGATTTAAGTAAGTCAGAAAGAGAAACCAAATACTGTATGCTAACACATATATATGGAAACTAAAAAAAAACAAAAACAAAACAAAGGTTCTGAAGAACCTAGGGGCAGGGCAGAAATAAAGACACAGACGTAGAGAATGGATCTGGGGACACGGGGTGGGGGAAGGGTAAGCTGGGACGAAGTGAGGCAGTGACATAGACATACATACATTACCAAATGTAAAATAGATTGCTAGTGGGAAGCAGCCACATAGCACAGGGAGATCAGATCGGTGCTTTGTGTCCACCTAGAGGGGTGGGATATGGAGGGTGGGAGGGATATGCAAGAGGGAGGAGATACAGTGATATATGTTTATGTATACCTGATTCACTTTGTTATACAGCAGCAACTAACACAATAATGTAAAACAATTATATTCCAATAATGATGTTAAAAAGTAAGTTTTTTACAAATAAATTATTACAAATTATTACAAATAATTACAAATTATTTTTACAAATAATAAGTTTTACAATAATGTAAAACAATTATATTCCAATAATGATGTTAAAAAATAAGTAAGATATTTGGCCATAACACACACGTGAAAATGCAAAATAAATATGCTTTAATGCAGTGGGTATATGGTGCTCTCTTTTTCATACTTTCCATAAAATAATTAAATTTAAAATTTCCAGGCTGGTGTGGGTTTGAAGATAGTTTTACATGTCTATGAGTTGGGTGACATGTGGGGAAGTGGAAAGATTTAAGGAGACGTTTGGGAAGAGGTGTGTGTGTGTGTGTGTGTGTGTGTGTGTGTGTCTTTTATTGTAAGAAGTAAAAATAGTTAAAATTATAAAACGGAATATCTAAATGAAAATAATTGTTAATATAAATTAGCCACGGCCTTTTCATGCAGAGATAGGTTTCTCAAACGTGTTTGTACATGCAAAATAGTATATTTCAAAATGGAGATACTATAAAATATTGGGAGGAAATATCTTCATTACTTTTCCACTTGGATTGCAAATTTCTTAATAAATAGGATGTGACAAAATTCTTGATATTCCTGTATGCTTATATGAGTGCTATGTACCACATGAATGCTCAATTAATTTTATTTAATGATGATGAAGAACAGATATTTAGTAAACAGTGCCACCTTTTACTTCTCACTTCTAACTCTCATATGTATTAAAGCAAAGCATTATTTATATCAATGTTTGCCAAATTGTTCACAATATTTTTGGATTTTTTATTTCAGTGTATAGAACAAATTGTTGATCATGCAGTTAATTAGCTCACCCAAGCAGCAATATAATTTAACCATTAGGCTTATCAAAATGACCATACCAAATTCTTTCAAGCTCCAGTGATTTTAGTCATATCGGCCAAACACAGAAACTGTGAAGCTTCATTTCTGTTAGCTTTGCTAAAATGTTCTTTCTTTGAAAGTTTCTATCTCTCGTTCTATGGGCATGATATCTCAGAAAACTTGCTGCTAAGGGGGTCTTTTTTGGAAGCAAACAAAATTTTGATGTGACATTTTGTTGTATCAAAAGGTCTTCATCCAGGTTCCAGCATTTCAACTTGCTGAATTCTGAATAAGTGTGGAACAGTTTTTGTTTTCCCCACAGTCCAAGGCTTAAATGTAATCACAGATTTCCTGATAGCTGCATAGCACCCAAAAAGGGAGCAACTTTGTGTAACTGTTGCTTCAAAATCTCAGATAAAAGTTCTCTATGAAATTAATGCTAATAACCACTTGAATCATACATGGAGCTTTCAGACATCAGGCACAGCAAGATATCTGTAACATGAGACTATGAATGCTACTTGGCAAGATTTAATATTCAATTGTCATGTAGCGCTCTAATATGGATGTTGCACAGTTGGAGCCAGACAGCCGCTAACTATACAGCATGGTCAGAATAGTTAATAGCGGCATTCAATAAGTGAATGCTCACAGAAAGTAACCTCTTATCTCTTTTTTAATCATTTCCTTGCTGATTTATTCCCATACCAATCTATTACTAAACTGAAAAGTATGATTGTCAAACTCTTTTTTAGAAATGAAAAGACTTAAAAATATGAGCATTTATGTATTCATGCTTAAAAATGTTCTTTTACTGAATTACAAATAAATATAATGTCCAGTTGTAGCCTTTACAGTTATTGCAGAATGGTCTTAATACAATTATTTTGAAACATATTTATTCTGAAATTATGGTTATAAAACAGCTACACTTGGCCAATAGTGTGCCTCTATTTGTCATCATGAGCTAAGGACAAAATAGTCTAGCCTGTAATATAGATACATAAAATTAGAAATAGCAGAAATAAAATTTAGAAATAACAAAAATAAAGGACTTTTTCTCTCACCAGGAAAATTCTATTCTAATAACCAATGTCCATATCCAATAGTGTCTGTCCTGTTTGAATAAGATAGAGTCATCTGATATAAAAATAAATTAATAATAGTAATAATACTAAAAACTCATGATTATCTACAGATGGTTAATCCACACCTGTTGGTGTCTAACCCAGCTGGATAAAGGTGATGGTCTTATTTTTCAAGGAGCTCAATCCAGTTTGTATTATTCTCCTAATAGGCATGATAATTGGGTTAAGGCTAATCACTAGGAAATGTGCTATAAGAGAACTATGAACATTAATGACAGGATATCTTAGGTAATACCCACTAAAAGATATACTAGATGTTAAAACAAATAACTCTGCTATTTAATAAAATTAATAATGAAATGGAACTTATTCAGTAAGACAGTTATTGTCTTATCACTAGACCCTGTCATTCGTTCAAAAGAGACACAAGTTCAAAATTCTACTATAAAATAATGAAGCCAGTTCTCATAAGCTAAAGAAAAAATCTGAAGTTAATGATTTTAGTGCTTTTCTATGTATGGGAAGATGCAAGAATCTAGGGTCACTGAAATTCTTCCTTAGATGTGCATCTTAACTATTGAGGGGCCCCGTATATCCAAAACACAGAATGCTTCCTGTTTTTCCATCCTGAATTCCCCTCAGGCCACACTGCAGTGCGCTGCAACTTAATCCTTGTAGAACTGGAAGGGCAGGCAACATTCTTTGTTTACCCTGTGTATTTATTTATTTTTTTTTTATTTGCAATGTATATTTCTTTTATTGGGAGGTAAATAGTCACCTCATCTAATCTTTTTTTTAACATCTTTATTGGAGTATAATTGCTTTACAATGTGTTGTGTTATTTTCTGCTGTATAACAAAGTGAATCAGCTATTTGTACACATATATCCCCATATCCCCTCCCTTTTGCTTTCCCTTCCACCCGCCCTATCCCACCCCTCTAGAAGGTCACAAAGCACTGAGCTGATCGCCCTGTGCGATGTAGCTGCTTCCCACAAGCTATCTATTTTACATTTGGTAGTGTATATATGTCAATGCTAGTTCTTGCAGAGGTATGGCATCATGCTTATTTTTTCATTAATTTTATTTATTTTTGACTGCGTTGGGTCTTCGTTGCTGTGCGTGGGCTTTTTCTAGTTGCGGGGACTACTATTTGTTGCGGTGCACAGGCTTCTCATTGCGGTGGCTTCTCTTGTTGCAGAGCACAGACTCTAAGCGATCAGGCTTCAGTAGTTGTGGTGTGCAGGCTCAGTAGTTGTGGTGCACGGGCTTAGTTGCTCCATGGCATGTAGGATCTTCCCGGACCAGGGACTGAACCTGTGTCCCCTGCATTGGCAGGTGGATTCTTAACCACTATGCCACCAGGGAAGTCCCTGGCATTATAATACATTTAGCAAATTTCCATTATTGAAAAAAAGTTACATGAAGTCAGTGTTGTCCCTATAAAAAGGTAAGACATATGGCTGCTCTATTAGGTGTAGTGCTAATGGAGGAAACTGTGAGTAACATGAGTCATACTGTCTCAGGATTTAAATTACAACCGTTGTAAAATGTATACCTTTGGCAAATGCATTCACTCTTTCTGGTCTACAATACCTCAGGATACTGTTTTGTGGTACTAAATAGAACCCAAAGAGGTGACTGCATTTTAATGTAGCTTCCAACACACTCACATAAATGTGTGTTTGTGTGTATGTTTTTGTGTGCATGTATGTGTATGTGTTTCTTAGATCAAAAGTAAGAAAAATTTTACTCGAAACTTTAAAATACTTAATTTCATTAGACTTTGGTGCTTCTGGCTAGAGAGAATTTAAACACAGCCTAGGATGTTGCTAATTAACATGAATTTTTAAAGGAGATTAAGGCTCTATTATGCTAGTTTCAAGGCCCATTTTAAAGACTGTATCATGTGTTAATATAGACTTGATCTTTTTTAAGTTGTACTCTCAATGAGTTGTTTTAACTCTGTTTATACATACTTTATATATACTTATGGATGTGTTGTTTTTGTTTTGTTTTGTTTTGTTTGTCATGGGTGTGAAACTTTTCTCTGAGTTTCACAGGCCAGTCTAGCAAGTTAAAAACTCACTTCACAACTGATCCAAAAGAACTCTAGCAGGGTCTAGAGTCACTGTTTTTGGTGGACAAGACTATTATTTGAGGCAGAAGCAGGAAAAGAAAGAGTTCCTTTCTGATGGAGTAATCTTAGAGTGGGGTTTAAAGAGTACTTACCTCTTTCACTTTCTTCCATTTCTTTGACTCACTTTTTCCCTGGATAGGTGACCACTCTTCACCAGATCTTAAATTCCCAATGCTTAATTATCTTTAGTCCTGACCAAGAGGTGAGACAAGAGGAAATGTGGATATACTAAATCTCTAAACAGAAAATTAATCAAATTTCCTTTCAGAATAATTTTTCTTCTACCAACTTTTGATTAAAGCTGCTAATGGAAACCAAATTGATAAGTTTGAGTATCAAATTTTATTTTATCATTCTTATTCACCTTAGGAGGGCACAAAGGTACCAACAGGCAGGCAGTAAGAAGGATAGAGAAGTAAAATATCCTAGATAATCAGTACACTAGTTCTGATTGAGAGCCCACTATGCCTTATTATTGTGCAGATTATTCCTCATCTGTGCTTGATGTTCTTTCAAGATAGGTATATTATGAGGCCATTAAAGTGGAAGGTCACAGCAAAGGGATTGCAGACTCCAAACAAGAAGGAACCAATGTTTCACTTTGGTTCTTAACATAAAAATGCACTCAGTTGTGTTCATTAGATATCATTATTCATTTATCCATTGAACAAAAAATTTACCAAATGCCTACTATGTTCTTGGAACTGTTCTATACTCTGAGGATACAGTGGTATTTGAGATTAAGTCTTGTCCTCATTGATCTTACATTAGAGAAGGGAGAGGAGGCAGACAATAAACAAATAAGCAAGTAAATAAATAAGATAATTTCAGATTGTGATAAATTCTATAAGTACAATAAACAGTGATATAATAGTGACTTGGAGTGGGGAAACGTTAGATGGGAAAGTTAGAGATGACTTTTTGAAAATGTGATATTTAAATTGAGCCTGAAAGTTGTAAAAAACACTTCCATACAAAAAGTCAGGGAAAGAACTTTCTAAGCAGAAAGAATACAAAAACCCTAAGGGAAAAAACAGGCTTGATGTGCTCAAAAAAAGAAATTCAACATGACTGAATTGCTGGTGAGGTCAGCAGATTATACTGGGTTTTGTAGGATATGGTAAGGTATGTAGGATTTGATTTTGTTATTAGTTCAGTGGAAAGTCACACTGGAGGACTTTCTCCATGGAAATGATTCTGAATGCTGAAAACTTACTGACAGAGTGTATATGAAGCATGAGGAAAAGAGAGGAACAAAGGATGACTTCAAGGATTTTGATTTGAGCAACCGGATGTATGAGGAATACTGGAGGAAAAGCAGAGTGTTTTTAGATGGAAGAGGGGTCAAATTTTTTGGTATTTTCATGGTTAGTTGGGTATGTCTATTAGACTTCCAAGTGGAGGCCTTGAGTTGGCAGTTGGATATATGAATTTAGATCTCAGGGACAAGTACAAACTGGAGATATAAATTTGATAGTCATCAGGATATGAGTGCTAATTAAAGTCATGTTACTGGACTTATAGACAGAGTATAAATATAGAGGAAAAGAGAAGTTGGTAACAAGCCCTCAGGTGTTCCAACATTTAGAGATCATGTAGCAAAGGAGAAGCTGGGCCAGAAAAAGGATCTGGGATAGATCATATAGAGCAATAGGAGAAAAACTAGGAGAGTGTAGTCTCAAGGAAGCAAAGAGAGAAAAGAAAGTATTTCAAGAATTAGGGAATGATCCACTATATTAAATGATACTGAGAGATAAAGTCAGGTGAAGACTGAGAAATAATATTAGATTTGGTAAAATGAGATGGCTGGCAACCTTCACAAGAGCTGTTTCAGCAGAGTGGTGGGGACAGAAGCAAGACTGACACGGACTAAAAAGTGAAAGAGAGGTGAGGAAATGGTTACAATGAGGGTGACAACATTTTTTTGTGATGTTTTAATGTAAGAAGCAGAAAAATGAGGCAGCAGCTGCGAAATTACGTGGAGTTAAGAGAGTTTTGTGTAATGCAAATCTATATATTAATAGGAATGATCCAGTTGAGAGGGAAAAATGTGACACTATGGGATAGAATGCTAATAATTGCATGAAGAAAAGCCATGGGAGGGCAAAAAGAGGGATCCTGAGAACATTTGGAAGAGTTGGTCTTTGATACAAGAAGAGACATTTTATCCATAATAGAGTGTGTGGATACAGATTCAGGTCGGTTGGTAAATTTGCTGGTTGGAAAATGAAATAGTTCTCTTCTGACTGTTCCTATTTTCTTAGTGAAATAAGATGTGAGGTCATTAACTGGGAATAAAGAACATAGAGGAGAAGTTGAAGATTTGTAGAGAGATGGAATGGTGAAATAGTTGTCTCAGAGAATAGGAAAATAAATTAGGAAATTGTAGGATTGCTAGACAGTGCTGTTTGGCCTTTTGGAGATTTTTAATCATACATTTTAAAATATGAAATTCATCTGAGAAACTAAAAGCCAGCCCTCCATTGGCGCAGTCTACTCCTGGTTCCAGGTATTGATGCCCTAGAAAGAGCCTTGATCTGTAACAATTAGAAAAACTTCACTGGCATTGGAGAAGAGAATGAATAGGACAAGTAATTTGCCTCTGACTCTCAATACATGGGGCACCTAGTCAGGCTGTCCCAGATAGATTAGAATGACCTGTGTGTCTTCCTACGTACAAATTTTGCTCTTTGGAATGTCATCACAGAGTTCCAGAGACTTCTCTTGATTTCTTTAATTTTCCCAACCCTCACATGATGTTTTGCTCTTTGATCATAGATTTAAATCAGAATCTGCTGACTTTTCTACACTTATCATATGCTAATTTTTCCCTCCACATGGCTTTTTCATTCTCCTTTGAAATTGTCAAGGTGGACCATGGCTTAATGCTTTACTGAACACATCTGTCTCACACACTCACAGGGTCAACCTACTTGTGGGTGCTGAACAATGGAATTAATGATGGTGCCTGTGTAATACCAAATAGGGTATTTCAAGGTTTTCTGAAGTAAGATATAGAAGAGAAATTTCTTTTGATGGAGAAAGTGGAAGCCATATTGACTGTATTTCTGAAAAACAGGTGGAGGCTCAGCTTTTGGGTACAACAGCAGTGATTTCAATGTAGGGTGATCAGGATAGCCCCACTTTCTGTTGGTTGTTCCAATGTAAACATGAACAGTTACCCCTGTCACTTTCATAAGTGTTCTGGTTTGGGCAATAAATTATATAGTCATTCTACTTCAAGAGGCTGATACAGTCATTGATTGTGGAGAAAAATGTCTTCATAGCTAGCTGCTACTCTTTCTGAACCCCTATGGGCTCATAAGAGTAGGATGTCACTATCAAACTATTAGAGGAAAACATAGACAGAACACTCTATGACGTAAATCACAGCACGATCCTTTTTGACCCACCTCCTAGAGAAATGGAAATAAAAACAAAAATAAACAAATGGGACCTAAAGAAACTTCAAAGCTTTTGCACAGTAAAGGAAACCATAAACAAGACCAAAAGACAACCCTCAGAATGGGAGAAAATATTTGCAAATGAAGCAACTGACAAAGGATTAATCTCCAAAGTTTACAAGCAGCTCATGCAGCTCAATATCAAGAAAACAAACAACCTAATCCAAAAATGGGCAGAAGACCTAAATAGACATTTCTCCAAAGAAGATATACAGATTGCCAACAAACACATGAAAGAATGCTCAACATCATTAATCATTAGAGAAATGCAAATCAAAACTACAATGAGATATCATCTCACACCAGTCAGAATGGCCATCATCAAAAAATCTACAAACAATAAATGCTGGAGAGGGTGTGGAGAAAAGGGAACCATCTTGCACTGTTGGTGGGAATGTAAATTGATACAGCCACTATGGAGAACAGTATGGAGGTTCCTTAAAACACTAAAAATAGAACTCCCATATGACCCAGCAATCCCACTACTGGGCATATACCCTGAGAAAACCATAATTCAAAAAGAGTCATGTACAAAAATGTTAATTACAGCTCTATTTACAATAGCCAGGACTTGGAAGCAACCTAAGTGTCCATCAACAGATGAATGGATAAAGAAGATGTGGCACATATATACAATGGAATATTACTCAGCCATAAAAAGAAACGAAATTGAGTTATTTGTAGTGAGATGGATGGACCTAGAGTCTGTCATAAAGAGTGAAGTAAATCAGAAAGAGAAAAACAAATACTGTATGCTAACACATATATGGAATCTAAGAAAAAAAAAGTTCATGAAGAACTGAGGGGCAAGACAGGAATAAAGACACAGACCTACTAGAGAATGGACTTGAGGATATGGGGAGGGGGAAGGGGAAGCTGTGACAAAGTGAGAAAGTGGCATGGACATATATACACTACCAAACATAAAATAGATAGCTAGTGGGAAGCAGCCGCATAGCACAGGGAGATCAACTCTGTGCTTTGTGACCACCTAGAGGGGTGGGATAGGGAGGGTGGGAGGGAGGGAGGTGCAAGAGGGAAGAGATATGGGGACATATGTATATGTATAACTGATTCACTTTGTTATGAAACAGAAAATAACACACCATTGTAAAGCAATTACACTTCAATAAAGATGTTAAAAAAAAAGAGTGGGGTGTCACACTATGATCACATGACCATCACCACCACCCCTAGGACCTGATCTCAAGAAATAAATAAATAAATAAGTCACCATGTCAATCTGACCCTGCCTTCTATTCTATAAGTTTATACTCCTTAGGTTCTGCCTGAAACACTTTTCTACATCTATCTAGCTGTATCAAGGCCCAGGTCTGGCTTAATGAGTTTAAATTAGGCCCAAAATGGACAAGTGGGAAGTATGCAGCATCCCTCTATATAGTAGCCGAGACTCACCTACTACTTCCTATGGGATCCTTCTCCCCAAATATATCCATACTGCTTCAGCTAGAAAATCTGGTCTCTGGTCCGCAAATCCAAATTTTAGATAGCTCTCTTTTCATTGCATCAGATATGCTATTCTCTCTTGCCTGCTGGAGAAAAAGGCCTGGACCAATGAAATTAAGTCCATGGAAGGAAAGGTAGCCCCTTTAAGAACTGATGTACAGAATGCTCAGGAACCCGTGATTCTGTCTACTATGACATCAGGGAGCCAAGAAAAGAGGGACTGGCTATAGACACAAGTGAAGCTTTCTTGCCAAGCTTCACTGAAATCACACTTTCAAGAGTCATGGTTTTCTTTTTTAGTTTTGTGGGTTTTTAAAATTTTATTTTAAAGAAGATTGCCAAAACAAAGCAGAAAAGGAAAGCCCAAAGACAAATATTTAAACAATAGAGGAAAAATATTGGGTCTGTCTCATTCTTCCTGTTTGTATCAGTTTTTTTTTCCCCAGATGATACTTAAACTTTATCTCATCTCCAACATTATTATCAATCCAAGGTTCCTCACCACCCCCTCCTCCAGGGGTGGTTGTGGATGGACATGAGCTTAAACTTAAGGATGAGTCATGGTATATATTTCACATCCAATTTAATCTTATTTTAATCAGAAAGTTCAATGGATTATTTTATAATCTGCATCAAATTCCCCCATGTCAAAATATCTCTATCAAAGTACCTATATAAAAATATCCTTGATTTCAATATGGCTCCATCAAAATGGCTATGTCACAATGTTATGTACCCACACATAACCAGTATGGCTGTAAGAATAGGCTCTGTGTAGATCTGGTCTGGATCCACTTATATGCCTCATGTCTGTGTTAAAATGCCAATTTCTTATTTCAAAGTCCGTATTGCTACAATTTACTCTTTGCTTATGTACTTAAAGTATGGTCTTTAAGAACCAACTCTTTATCAATTGATTTGTATTTGTTTCCCTCCAAAACTCTGCTGTATGCTGTAACTGTTTAATGTTGCAGCTCTCTATATTCAGCTTCAGTATTCTCTAAGTTACTTTTTGTCAACTCTGTTTTGTCTGGGGATTAGCGTTTTTCACACTATGACAATAGGAAGGGGGATTTATATTTAATTCTTTTGACTGGAAGCTTCACGTATTGCTTAGAGTACCAGCTGAAATGAATCTTCCATTTGTATTTCCCCTTCAGTAAGCCATTCTACATCATAGAGAGAAAGATAGATAAATATAAATAGATAATAGATAGAAATAGACAAAGACCTGCTAAATTACCACTATAATATGTAAACATTTGCCTTTTAATAATACCTTTGCTTATTTGTCATTTTTTAGGAGGAGGCCTGGAGGTATCTTGACATTTAGATATTTAGCATGTGGTATCAATATGAGCCATTGTATTTCAAATTTCCTTAAAATCATGGCTAAACCTTTCCTCTCTCCCTTAAACAAAAAACAAAATCTACCTGCAGAATCCCTGGAGTTCATCCCTTCAGAGCATCCTTCCTAGAAGTCCTGTATCTCCACCACAACAGTTCTCTGGAAGAAATTACAAGTAAGCAATCCCTTAAAAGGAAATTTAAAGCTTGTAAATACTGAAAAAGAAAGAAAGCAGGATATTATTTGGAAAGAATTTTAGCAGAAAGTTTTATGTATTTATTTTTCAGTAGGAGGTGGGGTTGCAGAGAAGGAGAGGCATAGTCAGAGATAACAGTGTTTCTAACTATGAATATATACATAATTGTGTTTATGCCATAAGATAACACATTTCCTGAGGAAAAAAGCACTGACCTAGATTAATCTGTAAGATTTTTAAAATTATATTTCCTTCACTTATCTAAGTATCATAGTAATTTCTCAGACATTCTTAGACCATAGGAAATATTCCCTAACAAAAACCCTAGTTTTAGTGAGGAATAGAATAAAAGCAGAATCATTTTCTTTGTTTTATGAAGATGCCATTATTTTAGTATATCTGCTATATCGATCTAATGTGCCTTCTGGATGGTTTCATTTATTTGCTTCCTAGAGAATATAGTGATAAGAATCTATGTGTGTTTGATATTTTTAAAATATCCTGAGATATTTCATGTTTGTTTTTTCATTTAAAATAGCATTATGACTCATGAGCCCAAAGAGGACAATCCTTACATCCATCCATCTTTTAATTGGAATGGCTCTCTGGGAACAGCTAGACCTGAAGCAAATTATGGGGACAAGTATTCTTCAGCCATGCATATGAAGCCACTTTTCGTATGTATCATGCATTTCCATTTCTATATATAGTGATCATCACTGTAGTTCTAGTAAAGGTAATATAATGAATACTAAGACTTTGCTATAGCAAAATGATATGACAGAATCATTTGAGATAAAGATATGGAAAGTTTAGCTTATAAGACTCACTATCACTACTATTTCACTTTGTTAAATGGAATTAGGAAATATGAGTCAAAGGTATAGTATATATAATACTTCATATGTATAAATATACTATGTATGTAACTTAAATTTGCAATCTTTAGAAAGGAGATTTGAGATCAAAGGAAGACTGGTTAAATTCTGTGAGACTGGTCTTATGATAATCATTAAATTATCATAATTTAACAAGGCAACTGCTATTTTGTGTTTTAGTGTACTTAATACATTAAATAGTACATTGCTCAAGCTAATGCTGAATACTGGCTAATTGCTGATCTCTAATTACAAGACATATTAACAATTATCATGAAGTACAAACTGTGTTTCTCTGTATAAGTGTTTAAAACCAGAAATCAGGAAAAAAAGTGAAATAGATCATCACCCGAAAGTTATCTTTATGAATGTTCTTGACAAATGCAATGAATTATAGAAAAATGAAAATAATTCACCAAAAATGAATACCTTATGTTTGTTGACATATTGAATTTTTGTGTTTTTTTGGGGGAAGGGTCATTTTTAGTTGAGTGACCACTGACAAAATAACCTTCCCCAAAAAACCCACAGTGGAGAGAGTGATATCACCAAGATGGCAACATATGTCGTTCCTGACTTCACTCCCCCTCAGAAGAAGAACTAATATCTATTCAAGTACGTGGCACTCCTGAAAGAATTCTAGAAATAAGGGTGAGACTAAAGCACCCCCTGCACCACAGAGAGCAAAAGATACTGCTTCGGAAGGATAAGAGAAGCTGCTACACAATGACTGCATTGTCCCTCCCATTGCCAGTGTAGCAACACACAGAGAAGTCTTCCCTGAGTCTCTGGTTCCTCCAGTGGGAAAGGAGAGGCGAGGGGGACAACAAACCTCCTAAGTTTCTTGGAGCCCCTACTCATGTGGGAGCCCCTATTCTGGTCTCGCTACATGGAGACTGCAGGGAAATCTGCAGGGCTCAACCACTGGGAATCTGACTGTTATGGAGAAGAGAGAAGGGGCTTGCAACAAAGATCTTGGCAGACCAAGTTCATACCTGCAGTGCCCAAGTAGTAATCCTAATTAATGGCTTTGCCCATATGCAGAACCAAGTCAGTGGTGCACTTTGGCTAGGGAACCCATTAGGATGCAGATCTGACTGATTTGGGTACTCAAATGAGGAGTTTTTCTGGCCGTAGAGCCTGGACCAAGGAGTCTGAGGCAAGGAGCTGAGTCATAGATCCATCCACTAGGAAGAGTGTCTCCCAGCCCCATCTGATGAGTAGCTAGTGAGAGCACCGGGAAGTTGTGTAGCCTAGCAACACTCCAGCTGAGAGACATGCAGAGCTGATTGCCCCCAGAGTAAAGCCAATACTGGGCATGGAGGGTTCTCTTGCTAAGCCCAGGCAGGGGGATTAACTCATAGCCAAGGCTGAGGGTAGCTCCCAACCCCTCGAGACTAGAAAGCCTGCTTGGAGAAAAATGGGAGTTGCCTGGAGTGACCCTTCACTGTCCCACTCAAGCAAGTGACCTGAAACATAGCCCCACCCATTGTGGCTCCAGAGCTCCATCTGACCACAAGAGCTGGCAAGAACCCCTAGAAGCTGTGTAACCAGCAATGCTTGAGCCAAGATGCGGGCCTGCCCAGGCAAGGGAACTGAGACATATCCCCACTCACTGTGGACAGTATCTCTCACCCCATCTGATCAGAAAGGCTGGCAAAAAAACTGGAAGCTGTGCAGCCTAGCAGCACTCAAGGCAAGAGGCAGGCAGGCAGAGCTGATAGTTTGCAGAGCAAAGCCAATGAACCTGTTCGGCCAGAGAACTTGGAGTGCAGGTTGGCTTTAGTTAAGACAACAAAGAGTTTTACTGGCTTTATGTTGCTTCTCTCACTGCACCCAGGCAGGAAAATTAATTCATAGCCCTGCTCATTGCTGAATACAGCCTCTAGCCTGCCTAACCAGGGAACCTAATCAGAGCACACAGGAAGCTGCATAGCCCATCCAACAGCCCAGACTAGAGTGGCACTTGAACAGAGAGCACAAGCCATGTCTTTCCCCATTTGCAGAAAAAAACTGGTGGTCTCACCTGATCAGGGAATTCAGTGCACACTGTTGCCTGATCTGGGTTCCCAAACAATAAGCCCATACAGGTCCTTGCTACCCTACCAGGGAGTGAAGCTAATTCATAGTCCCATCTACTACTGAATATAGTACCCAGTCCCAACCATCTAGTAAGCCTGACCAGAGAATCCAGGAAAGTACAGCACCATCTAACAGCCTTACTTGGGTAGGGAACCAAGCCAGCAGTCCTATCCAACTGTTCTCAGCCAGTGGCACACCTTCCCATCCCCAACCTCAGAGCTTGAACAGTTGCCTCCCTCCACCCCCAGCATAACAGTAGGCCCCACTTGCCTAAGTATATTATCAACAAATATGCCTAGAGATCCAAACTGAGCTGACTGGTGAAGATCCGTCTCTGCCAAGGCAAACCTGTAAAGTCTGTATGAGGACCCCAATTACTCAAATGTGCAGATACCAATGTAAGGAATCAAGGATAACGAAAAACCAAGAAAATATGACACCAACAAAGGAAACTAATAAAGCTCCAAGAACTGACGCTAACAAAATGGAGATCTATGAACTGTCAGACAAATAATTCAGAATAATTCTCTTAAGGAAATCTAGCAAAATACAAGAACACACACAAAAAAAACTAAATGAAATTAGGAAAACTGCTTTCATGGATGGAGGTCAGGCCCGCAGCCAGAGGGAGGTGTTGTTCAGTGGAGAGGCTGCTCTGCAGGAGGACACCTAGATATCAGAGAAGGCCAGAGCTGAAAAGTACCCTGCAGGTCATCTAGTCTAACCCTCTCATTTTACAGTGAGAAGCCTAAGGTTATGGGAGGGACAGGGCTTGCCAGGATTTAGACACCTGATTATTGGCAGAGCAGGAAAATTCCAGGTTTCTTAAGTCTTGTTTGACCTTTTTCTACCATTAACTTTTTTCAGCTCAAGGCTCTCTTTGGGGAAGACAAGCAGCTTTGCCCATATTATATAGCATATATCCAAAGCATATGCACTGATATGTTTAAGTGTTGTGATTGTAAAAAGACCTTAATAAACCAGGCTTAAGTGGACTGCTCAGCAGTTCTGAAAGAAATGGTTCTTGATTACTAAACAATACAATTGTGTAGCATCAGACCTCTTCATAGCTTCCTTAGGAACTGGGGATGAGCCCTGGAAGTAGACTCTTTAAAACTTAGGCAAGCACCTGTTGTTTCCCCAGGTTGTAAGACTATGTTTGCACTGGTTAATTGCCAGAGTGCCTGTTTGTGGCTCATTGGTTAAAAAGAATTTCAGATGAAGGGTATCAGTCTGGGTGCTCTCCTGCCTGACTAATCCTGTCCTGATCAGTCACTGGGTCATGTGACAGCACTGCAGTGTAAGGAAGAAGGAAAAGACTTGATTCTATGGTTTGAGGAGATGTGCTTTTACAAAAATTTTTTTTATTGAAATATAGTTGATTTAGAATATTGTGTTAGTTTCAGGTGTACAGCAAAGTGATTCAGTATATATACTCTTTTTAAGACTCTTTTCCCTTATAGGTTATTACAAGATATTGAGTATAGTTCCCTGTGCTATACACTAGATCCCTGTTGGTGATCTATTTTATAAACAGTAGTGTGTATATTTTAATCCCAAACTCCTAATTTATCCCTCCTCTCCCAGATGTGCTTTTTATAATGGGAATTATTTGCATTAGAGAATGCCTTTGGGGAGTTTATGTGAGCTGAAGTAGATGTGTCAAGTAACTGACACATGTTGCATTCTTATGACAATAAATTTATACCTAACAATTATAAATACTCTTTTATGAATTTCATTTATATGTTTTGCCCCTAGGAGGGGCAGCTTCTAGGAAAAGATTATAAGGGGCAGCTGTCATTTTTCCATATAATTATTCACTCAATCTCAATTCAGAGAGTATCAACTGAAACAATAACATAGTTTAAAGAGTACTCCATGACTAAGGTTGTAAACCCTTAAGGGAGATGACTATGATTTCTCAACATTCTGTGTGTGCTTAGCCAGTGACCGAAGAACTTCTCCAGTGGCTACACTCCATTGGAGAAAGGTTGTTTTTCAGTAATGATACAGAGTGTCCCAGACCACAAAAAAATGAACAGTTCAGTTTTAGAATTTGAGCAGCAGCATAGAGTTAAAGAACAAGTGATGAGCCAGACAGTTGATTTTAGAAAGTCTTTGAAAAACAATGTTTGCATGCTTTTAAAATGAGAACAATGAAGAAATTGTTTTAGGGCATACAAGACAGTATCAGGAGTCAATGGTCCACTAGTGATCTTAGTTCATGTTAAGTTTCCCAGATACGCTGAGATTGTGCACTTGACATTACCTGATGGCATGAAGCGGAGTGGGCAAGTTCTAGAAGTCAGTGGTTCCAAAGCAGTCGTTCAGGTATTTGAAGGGACTTCAGGTATAGATGTCAAGAAAATGTCCTGTGAGTTTACTGAGGATATTCTCCAAACACCAGTGTCTAAGGAGGTGCTTGGTGGGGTATTCAATGGATTAGAAAAAACAATCAACAGAGGTCCTGTTGTACTGGCTGAAGAGTTCATTGACATCATGGGCCAGGCAATCAATCCTCAGTGTCGAAGCTATTCAGAGGAGATGATTCAGACTGGTATTTTGCCCATAGATGGCATGAAAATTCCTGTCTTCTCTGAAGATGGCTTACCACACAATTAGATTGCAGCTCTAATCTATTGCCAGCCTGGTATGGTAAAAAAAAATCCAAAGATGTAGTGGACTACAATGAGGAAAATTTTGTGATTGTGTTTGCTGCTATGGGTGTAAACATGGAAACTGCCCGGTTCTTCAAATCTGACTTTGAAGAAAACGGCTCAAGGGGCAATGCCTGCCTCTTTTTTAACTTGGCTAAAGACCCAGCTATTGAGCAAATTATCACTCCTCACTTGGCTCTAACCACAGCTGAGTAGTGAAGATCAGTGTGAAAAACATGTATTGGTTACCCTAACAGACATGAGTTCTTATGCTGAAGCACTTTGAGAGGTTTCAGCAGCCCAGGAAGGAGGTTCCTGGTCAACGAGGCTTCCAAAATTATATGTATACAGATTTACCCACAATACATTAATGTGCTGGTCGAGTGGAAGGTAGAAATGACTCTATTACTCAAATTCCTATTCTCACCATGCGTAACAATGATATCACTCACTGAATCCCTGACTTGACTGGATATATTACAGAGTGGCAGATCTACACACGGACAGATTTCCCCACCTATTAATGTGCTGCCCTCATTATCACAGTTAATGAAGTCTACTATTGAAGAAGGTATAACCAGAAAGGATCATGCCAATGTATCTAACCAGCTGTATGCATGCTATGCTATTGGTAAGGATGCACAAGCCATGAAAGCTGTAGTTGGAGACAAAGCCCTTACCTCAGATGATCTTCTTTACTTGGAATTTCTGCAGAAGTTTGAGAAGAACTTTATTGCTCAGAGTCCTTGTGAAAATCGCCCTGTCTATGAGACTTTGAACATTGGCTGGCAGCTGCTTCAAACCTTCTCCAAAGAAATGCTGAAGAGAATCCCTCAGAGCACCCTGAGCAAATTATACCCTCAAGACTCTGCAAAGCATTAACTGCTACTTCATCACTGGCTTGATGCTTTTGTGAAATACTGGTTCTATTTTCTTTATTCCTTTTGCACTCCCCCATCCCTACCTTTGTGTTGGAGTTTACTGTGTTACCCTGTAATTAAAAACAAGGAATAGATAACAAAAAACTGAAATTACAAAAACAGTACATGAACAAAATGACAAGTTCAGCAAAGAAATAGAAACCATCAGAACAACCCAACCAGAAATCCTAGAGTTGGAAAATATGAAAACTGAACTGAAGAATCCAATAGAGTTTCAAAAGCAAACTCGACCATGCAGAAGAAACAATCAGCAACCTGGAAGACTGGACATTTAAAATTATCCAGTCAGAGAAGCAAAGGAAAAAAGAATGCAAAAGAGTGAAGAAAGACTATGGGACTTATGGGACACAATGAAAAGAAACAATATTTGCATGATTGGAATTCCAGAAGGAGAAAAGAAAGAGAAAGAAACAGAAAGTATATTTATAGCAATAATGGCTGAAAACTTCCTGAACCTGGGGAGAGAAATTGACATCCAGATCCATGAGGCCCAAAGGACCCCAAATAGGTTGAACCCAAATAGGGCTACACTGAGACATTATTTAAATTGTCAAAAGTCAAAGGCAATGAAGAATTTTAAAAGCAGCAAGACTAAAGAGAGAAGTTACATAAAAGGGAACCCCCATGAGATTATCAGCAGATTTCTCAAAAGAAACTTTTCAGGCCAGGAGAGAATGGGATGACATTCAAAATATTGAAAAAAAAAAACCTGTCAACCAATAATTGTATACCCAGTGAAGCTGTCCTTCAGAACTGAAGGAGGGATAATGACTTTCCTGAAAAAATAAAAAGGCTAAAGGAGTTTATTACCATGTGACCTACCTTACAAGAAATGCTAAAGGGAGTTCTCTGAGTGGAAGTAAAAGCACATTAATTAACATCATAAAAACATTAAAAAGGTAGCAAAAACTCACTGTTAATGGTAAATATATACTCAAAGTTAGATTCTATAATATGGTAATGGTGGTGCATAATTCACTTACAACTCTAGTTTAAATGTTTAAGAAAATGAATGTCATAAAGATAACCATAACTACAATAATCTGTTATTAGTTACACAACATAATATATGTAAATTATAACAGCAGTAACATAAAATGTAAGAGGGAAGAGAAGGAAAAGTGTAAAGTTTAGGAATTTCATTGAAGTTAAGCTGTTATATATATTTTATGTAAGCCTCATGATAACCATAAGGGAAAAAATCTGCTGCAATTACACAAAAGAATAGGATAAAGATGTCAAAGCTTACTGATACCAAAAGCATCAAAACACAAAAAAAGAGAGCAGGATAAGAAACAAGAAACAATGGCTCTACAAAACAACCAGAAAAAAATTAACAAATTGGTAATAGTAAGTCCTTATTTATCAATAATTACCTTAAACTGAAATAGATTAAATTCTCCAATCAAAAGACATGAAATAACTGAATGGATTTAAAAAAAAAAAACAAGATCCAATGATTGGTTGCCTACGAGAGACTTACTTTAGCCTTAGATGAATAGACTGAGAGTGAAGGGATAGAAAAAGACATTTCAAACAAATGGTGACCAAAAACAAAAGCAGAAGTAGCTATTCTTATACGAGAAAAAAATGGACTTTAAACTAAAATTGGTAAAAAGAGACAAAGAAGGTCATAATATAATGATAAAGTAGTCAATCCATCAAGAAGATATAACAATTGCAAATATTTATGCACCCAACATTGGAGCAACTAAATATATAAAACAAACAATAACACATTAAAAGGAGAAATAAACAGTAATACAATAACATTTGGGGACTTTAATACCCTATTCTCAACAATTGATAGATCAGCCAGAGAATTAATAAAGAAACAGTGGATTTGGATTTGAACAACGCTATAGTCCAATTGACCTTACAGAACATTCTATCAAACAACATCGGAATATACATTCTTATCAATTGCACATGGAACATTATTTAGAATAGACCATACATTAGGCCACAAAACAAGTCTTAGTGACTTGAAGAAGACTGAAATCATACCAATTACCTTTTCTGACCACAATGGCATGAAACTAGAAATCAATAACAAGAGAAAATTGGTAAATTCACAAACACATAGAAATTAAACAACACTCTCCTGAACAACCACTGGATCAAAAAATACATTAAAAGAGAAATTAAAAATTTCTTGAGACAAACGAAAATGGAAGCACAACATATGAGAACTTATAGGATGCAGCAAAAGCAGTTCTAAGAGGGAATTTCATAGCAATAAATGACTACATTATGAAGCAAGAAAGATCCCAAATAAACAACCTAACTCTATGCCTTAAGTAATAGAAAAAGAACTAACTGAGCTATTTACAATAGTATCAAAAACAGTAAACTACTTAGGAATAAATTTAACCAATGACGTGAAAGATCCAAGAATACTCAATGGAGAAAAGAGAGTCTTTTCAATAAATGGTGCTGAGAAAATTGGATATTCACATGTAATAGAATGAAACTTGACCCCTCTCTTATACCACTTACAAAAATTAACTCAAAATGTGTTAAAAACTTAAATGTAAGACCTGAAACCATGAAAATTCTAAGAGAAAGCATAGGAACAAATCTTCTTGACACAAGTCTCAGTAATTATATTTTGGAAACTCACACCTAAAGCACAAACAACAAAATAAAAAATAAACAAGTGGGATAACATCAAACTAAAAAGCTTCTGTACAGCAAAAGAAACCATCAACAGAGTAAAAAGACAACCTATAGAATGGGGAAAATATTTGCAAACCATATATCTGATAAGAGGTTAATATCCAAAATATATAAAGAACTAATCCAACTTAACAGGAAAATAATAATTAAATTTAAAATAGTCAAAGGACCTGAATAGACATTTTTCCAAGGAAGATATATTAATGGCCAATGTTTACATGAAAATAATGCTCAACATCACTATTCATTAGGGAAAAGCAAATTAAAACCACAATAAGATATCGCCTCACACCTGTTAGAATGGCTATCATTAAAAAGACAAGTGATAACAAATGCTGATGTGGATGTGGAGAAAAGAGAACCCTGGTGCACTGTTGGTGGGATTGTAAATTGGTATAAGATTTTTCAAAAACTTAAAAACAGAGCTACCATATGATCCAGCAATTTCATTTCTGGGAATATATCCAAAAGAAATGAAAACATTAATTCAAAAAGAGATCTGCACCCTCATGCCCATAGCAGCATTATTTACAATGGCCAAGACATGGAAACAACCTAAACATCCATCAATGGATGAATGGATGAAGAAGTTGTGGTATGTGTATATATATATACCACACACAATGGAATATTATTCAGCAAGATAAAAATGAGGAAATCCTACCATTTGCAACAACATGGATGGTCCTTGAAGTGGAATGTAAAACAAACAAATGAAAAACCACCAAACTCATAGAAAAAGAAATCAGATTTGTGGTTACCAGAAGTGGGGGTGAAGGGAGGGGAATTGGAGGAAGGTGGTCAAAAGGTATAAATTTCCAGTTATAAGATAAATAACTACTAGGGATGTAACGTACCACATGATAACTATAGTTAACACTGATGTATGATACATAGGAAAGTTGTTAAGAGAGTAGATCCTAAGTATTCTCATCACAAGGAAAAAAAATTTTTTCCCTCTTATTGTAGCTATATGAGATGATGGATGTTAACTAAACCTGTTGTAATTATTTCACGATATATGTAAATCAAACCATCGTGCTGTACCCCTTAATCTTATACAGTGATGCATGTTAATTGTTTCTCATTAAAATTGGGAGAAAAAAACACTGTGAATTGATGAGTGACCTCAGAGAGGTAAAGAAAGGAAATACAAATGTGGAGTTTTAGTGACGTACAAGAGAAAGGCAAAATGCTGGATGTGTGATGGAATAAAAACTGATTTTTCACACATTAGATAAATGGTACCATGTATGTGGACCAGTGATTCTGGAAGATAGAACTGGGAAGAAACTGGGCATTTTTAAGTGACATATTAAATCAGAAAGAGAAGGAAATAGAGAATGGTACTGAACTCATTGTGGGTAAATACACGTGGAAATCCAAGAGAAAATACAATCTAAATAATGAAAGAGGAAAGACTAATATTGAGAATATAGCAGGTAAACTGTCTGGGTTTGAATGCAGGTGACATCATATTAGTTTTGATCTATGTATTAGTTCTCTGTTGCTGCATAACAAATTACCATAGACTCTGCAGTTTAAAGCATTATACATTTATTGTGTCACAATTTACGTGGGTCAGGAGTCTGGATATGGCTTTTCTGGGTGCTCTGCTCAGGGTTGCACCAAGCTGCAATCAAGGTGTCAGGCAGGCTGTATTCTCATCTGGAGTTTGGGTCCTCTTCTACGTTCACATGGTTGTTGGTAGAATCCAGTTCCTTAGGAATCACTTAGGTGATTCCGCCCACCCTGCCCCATATCTTTCCTTGCTGGCTGACAACTAGGGGGTCACTGTCGGTCTGTAGAGGCTACCTACAGTTGCCACTTGGCCTTCTGACAGACTCTCTCACAACATTACAGCTTTCTTCAAGGCCAGCAGAAGAAGCTTCAGCTCCATTCTCCTAAGATGGAGTCATATAAGAAAATCTGTTCAAGGGAATAACTATTCCATTGACATTTCCTATTATTTTCTCCATATTCTATTGGCTAAAAGCGAATCACAGGTTCTGCTCACACTCAAGGGTAGGGGGTTACACAGGGGACATGACTCATTGGAGGGTCATTCCTTAGGGTGTGTCCAGATAAATAGCAGGTTACCACTTAAAGTGGACTAAAATGGTACTAAAACAGTATTTTACTGGAAGACTAGGTGAACAGGAAAAAAATAGTGACCCTTAAAGATTATAGAATTATAGAAATCTTGGGACAGATAGATTAATCTTTTAAAACTGAGTGAAGTTAACAGAGTAACATGACATTTTTCATTCACTCAACTAATTTGTTGCCCATTACATGCCAAGCACTGTTGTGGTAGTTAAAGAATGATGAAAGAAAAGTTCCTGCTCCATGGAGCTGTAATATAGTGGGGGAAATATATTAAGCAAATAAACACATATAGGATTACTAATTGTGATAAGTGCTATGAGGAAATAGCTCAGAGGGTAGTGAGAGAAAATAACAAAGTTGGTGCAGTCACTTTCAATGCAGTGCGCATATCAATTTTACCCTTAATTACAGTCACTAAAAGAAAAGCAGTAATATACAAGAGTTGGACAAGAGACTTAAAAGGGAAGAAGTGGGCTGTAGCTCCCTTTTGTGGCTACCTCAGTCAAAAAGTAGTAGCAATTTCTAAGTAGGGGCAGGGTTGGAAGTGGAGGAGGCAAGGTAAGAGAAAAAGTTGAAGTGAAGTTGATATTGATAAGGGTAGAAGGTAGTGCACCAAACAAGAAAACAATATGCCAAGAGCTCCTTACTTAATACCTAGGGAAATTTTCATCTGAGTTTCTTTTAACAACTTCAACTTATCTTTTTCTCAAGAAATCTTTCGTTGTACTATCACTTAAAGGACACAAGAGACCAAGCTCAGCATTTTATTAAACCATATTATTAAGATTGCTCTCATTACATATACCTGTAAGCCCCTGATAAGCAAACCTAAAAGCTTATTTTAAGACTTTACCTTACTTGACGTCTCTGTTGGCATTTGACACTCACTGCTTCCTGACTCTTCATTTGACTGCCAGGGTACCACTGCCCTGGTTGTCTGCATACTTCTCTGATTATTATTCCTCAAACTCCTTCTGAAACACTTCCAACTCTGTCCACAACTTAAATGGTGCTGTTTTTTCAGGGTTCCATCTTGTTTGTGAATTTCAAATCTAATTTCAACTCATAGAAGTTTCTCTAGATCTAGACCAGTGATTCTAGTAATCTACAGGATATCTGTACATTTGTATGTCTAGCAGGCCCCTTAAAGACCTATGTCATTATCTCTTCACTCCACCCTGCTCCTCTCCTGTATTCTGTATTAAAGTGAATGGTGCCATCTACCCAATCATCTAAAACTGAAGTCTGTGAGCACTAGGAGGCTCTTTTCTCTCCTTTACTGCTCTCTCTAAATCTAATCATGCACAGAGTCATGTGTTATTAATGTTTTCCCTTAAATCTAGGGTGACCATCTCACCACAATTTGCTTGGGACAGTCTTGGTTTTAAAAGTGAAAGTCCCACATTCCAGGAACCCCCTCAGTTCTGGGAAAACTCAATCCCTCTGCCACGGACTAAATTCAGGTCTTCAGCATGTCCCTTCTAAATTATTACCAACTAATTCCTCTGCCACCTGTGTCTCTATTTCAGGCTTAACTGTCACACAGCTGCCAAAGTTATTATCTTAAAACCAAATATGATCTTATTGTTATCTAGCTTAAAAGACCATACTTGATCCTTATTACAAATAGGTCAAAGTCAAAATTCCTCAAGTAAGCATAATGTGAAGGATTTTAGCTCCCCTGATCTCTCCAGCTCTACAGCTTCATCTCTGGCTGATCTTAGGTTTGCACTCTATGTTCCAGCCATACCACATGTATGGTTTCTCAAGTATATGGTTCCAAAGCATTTATGGTTCCATGCCTGGAAAACTCCTAGTCATCCTAATATGTACTTTGAATATCACATTCATGAAGCCTTTCCCAAACCTTTAAGCAGAGGTAGTGCTCTATCCTCTGCCCTCCCAGCAGCACTATTATTGCCTTCATTCTTATACTAAGATATTATGTTATAATTATTTATCTACCTGACTATTGGTATGTGTCTTCCACTTGATTTTTAATTCATCCAGATCAAGAACCCTCACTTATTCATTATTGTATCCTTAGTGCCAAGTACAATGCCTGCCACAGAGTGGTGGTCAACATATGTGTATATGTGCACATATGTGTGTTTATCTTTGAACCATTCTCTTACAACTGAGGAAAGTGATCAGTGCAATATTTTCCAATAAAAATAGAGAATTCTCAAAATAAAGGCCTTCATTTCTTTCTCAGATCTGTTTTAAAATGGTATTTTTAAATGCTCATGAACATGTTTCTGAGGGTCTTTGCAATAGAAAAGTGCATCTGTGAGTAGAGATTAATTGTCAAAAAGTAACATGTTATGCTGAGAAAATGAGGTTTTGGCATGAACCCCTATCATAAAACAATATTATAGTGGTAACAGAAGTCTGGGCTACTATAACATAAACAATGTTGTTATAATAACATATGATGTGGAAACACTAGTAATGTAGTTTGTGAATAAGATCATACAACAAAAGAAAAGTGAGATACTTCATAAAAGCAACAAATGTAATTGTGCAGTTATATAGTACTAACATTCATCACTGCAAGATTAGAGTGTGGACTTTGGTACTGTAATTTCAGAAAAAAGAGGTATCTGTTTTTCTTCCATAAATTTGCTCCTGTAATGTTAGGTTCTTACTTTAGTACAGAGATTCTGGATTGGACAATATCTAAACTTGTCTAGGGAAACTGTACTATGAGTACAGTATTTAAAGGTTATTTAAAAGCAGCCAACAATTCAGTTGCTAAAAAAAAATTTTGTATGTGTGTGTTTTTAAATAACTAAAATGTATAATGGTGATTAAACAAATTTCTAAAATGATTCAGATATTATATGCACAATTTTCTAATACACAACATATCTAAACAAGAATAGAAATTTTATTAAATATCATTTAATTATGTTTGATATTTTTAACTTCCTTGCAGAGTTTGGCCACACCAGGAGTTCCAAAGTCAAGCTACACTCAAAGAGAGAGACAACAAATTGGATACCCAATTTCTGAAGAGCCAGAAATCCCTTATAAGATAGGACGTGTGCAGACAAAACCCAACTATTAAACGTTTCCAGCAGAAAAAAATCTGTATATATATATAATTTATATATATTATATATACTATAATTTGATCATTTTCAAAGCATACTTGGAATATTTTTAGAGAACTATGAGTATGCGTTACCTATGCTATAAATTATACTTTACCTTTCTTTCTGTATTAATGCCATCAATTGTTATCTCTTTATATGTTTAACTTTTCCTTCCCCCAACCCTTCCTTCTATGACCACAGAGCGAAACTTTCACTTCCAATATCCAACTTCTTTAACCAGCAGGAATGGCAAATACTTGTTATCTCCAAAATTCAGCATAACACTTGCTTACTGATTTATGACATGTATCTTTATGAAGTACTCAGTGAAATGCATAGAAGGTTGGTTGCAAATTGCTTATAGAGAATATTGAATACTTTTTAGTTACTGGATAAATCTATGGAATTGCACCAAAGCATTGGCATATAAATAATGAATTTTATTTGAAATGTGTGATTTGATTATAAATTAATTCCTTAAAATAAACTAAGAATTGCTAAATGATTTCTGTAACTGAGTGGTGTTGTGGAATGATCCCAAGATCTGGGTTGCTCCTTCCCCTTTTCCTTTCTTCCCTTATTCCTACTTCTCTTCCTTCATCCCTCCTTTCTTTAAAAGGCACTTATTTCACACCAACTATGTGCCAAGCACTGGTTAGTTGCAAAGGTATGAAGATGAATCTGAGATAGTCCCTGGAGCTCAGACTGGTAGAAGAGACAGAAACAAAAAACACTTATTATCCAATGTTATCAATACAATGATAAAAATGTATACAAGGAAGTAGGAGTTCAAAGAACAATTAACCAAGCCTAGGGAGAAGCATGATGATAATGGTGAAGGAAGAAGGCCATAAAAGAAGGTGATGCCTAAGCTGTCATAAAAGGTGAGTGGGAGTTAGCTTTATGAAGTGAGGTTGGGAGAGAGTTTTTGAGACAGAGGGAAAGCAAAAAGTGGAGAAATGAAAAACAACATGGAGTATGCAGGGAACTTCAAGTACTGCTGGCATGTAAAAGTGAGCAAGGGCATAAGATAAAAGATGAGGCTGAGGTGGTAGCCAAAAACTAGGTCATGGAGGATCTCATATGTCTTGTTAATGAGTTTAGACTAAATTTTATTGGTTATGGGGATCCTTTGAAGGGTTTTAAATAATCATAATCAGATTTTATGTTTAGATTGATCACTTTGATGGCTAAGTGGAGGATGGATTTAAAGGAGATGAGGGACTTCCCTGGTGGTCCTGTGGTTAAGACTCGGTGTTCCCAATGCAGGGGGCCCAGGTTTGATCACTGGTTAGGGAACTAGATCCTGCATGATGCAACTAAAGATCCTGCATGCCGCAATGAAGATCTTGAATGCTACAACTAAGACCCGGCACTGCCAAATAAATAAATAAATGTTTTTTTAAAAAATAAAGGAGACAAGATGAGAGGCAGAGCGACCAGTTAGAAGGTAGAGATGAGGAATCCTATCACTGTAGCAGTGAGAGAAATAGATTGAGAAGAAAGGCAGATTGAAGCAAATTCTAAGTAAACTGACAGGACATGGAGACTCATGAGATGTCACAGATGGGAGGAAGAAGTTATTATGATTGAAAGGATGTTGGGACTATTCAATGAGTTGGGTTGTTAACAGATCAACAGGTTAATGAGCAGACTGGGAGAGGGGTAAGAGAACAAAAGAGCTGGGAGGATAGAGGCAGATTAATGTCACTGTAAACTTGGATATCTCAAAAGCATTGAAAACTCAATATTTCTAAAAGTGAGCTCATCTATCTAGTTGCTCATATTAGTTTCCTATGGCCACTGTAACAAATCACCAAGAACTTAGTTGGTTTATAACACTAATTTACTGTCTTACAGTTCTGTAGGTCAAAGTCTGAACATGACTCTCACTGGGCTAAAATTAAGGTATGGACATGGCTGTATTGCTCCTGCTCTAGGGGAGAATCTGTTCCCTTGCCTTTTCCAGCTTCTAAACTGCTCACATCTCTTTGCTTATGGTCCCCATCAAAGCGAGCAATGGTGGGTTGAGTCCTTCTCACATTGCATCACTCCAAATACCTCTTCTGCCTTCCTCTTCCACTTTTAAGAATTACATTGGATCCACCCAGATAAATCCAGGGTAATCTCCCTATCTTGACATTAGATGATTAGCAACATTTGGTACATCTGCAACTTAAATTCCCCTTTACCATTTAAGGTAAAATCCGCAAGTTCTATGGATTATGACATGGGCATCTTTGGGGGAAGGGCATTATTCTTACTATTGTATCATTCAAGACTTTGATCACAATAAGGGTTTTGTTGGCAAGAGGAAAGGAGAAAATGGGTGTTGGAATGGCATCCAGAAGTGTCTGCCACATTCCTCCAATATAATTCTAACCCATGCAGCACCATTTTTCCCTCACAGAAAGGCAGATGGAGATGGGTTGATGGGGGATTGGCTTAGCTGTTTCTCCAGCTAAATTGTTATCCAACAACTGGAGAGAAGGGATTCATATGATTGTTCCAAAGTTGGGAAAGTTTTGCAAATTCCATGATCTCTAGTGTTGAATGTAGAAGCTGTTCAGAGCCTGTGGATGTAGTGGGAGGAAGAGAATGTAGAGGTCTTCTAGTCTAAGTTACAGTGAGGCTAGTTCTTCTTTAGAGTGCCTAAAATCAATTTCTCCACTAAAACTAACATTATGGTAAGAGAGCAATTGTACCCCCCCCCCCGAATTTAAGATACATCACAAAGAAACTACAAAAGAAGAAAATTATAGTCCAATATCATGGATGAATATAGATGCAAAAATCTTCAACAAAATATTAGTAAACCAAATTCAACAATACATTAAAAGGATCACAAACCATGATTAAGTGGGATTTATCCCAGGGATGCAAGGATAGTTCAATATCTGCAAATAAATCAGTGTGATACACCACATTAACAAATTGAATAATAAAAATCATATGATCTTCATGAAGAACCTAAGGGCAAGACGGGAATAAAGATGCAGACCTACTAGAGAATGAACTTGAGGGTATGGGGAGGGGGAAGGGTAAGCTGGGACAAAGTGAGAGAGTGGCATGGATATATATACACTACCAAATGTAAAATAGATAGCTAGTGGGAAGCAGCCGCATAGTACAGGGAGATCAGCTCGGTGCTTTGTGACCACCTAGAGGGGTGGGATAGGGAGGGTGGGAGGGAGGGAGATGCAAGAGGGAAGAGATATGGGGGCATATGTATATGTATAACTGATTCACTTTGTTATAAAGCAGAAACTAACACATCATTGTAAAGCAATTATACTCCAATAAAGATGTTAAAAAAATCATATGATCATCTCAATAGATGCAGGAGAAGCATCTCACAAAATTCAACATCCATCTATGGTAAAAAAAAAAAAACTCTCAACAAAGTGGTTATAGGGGGCACATACTTCAATATAATAAAGGCCATATATGACAATCCCATAGTTAACATACTCAAGGGTAAAAAGCTGAAAGCATTTCCTCTAACATCAGGAAGAGGGCAAGGATGCCCACTCTTGCCACTTTTATCCAACATTGCATTGGTAGTCCTAGCCACAGCAACCAGACAAGAAAAAAGAAATAAAAAGAATCCAAACTGGAAAGGAAGAAGGAAAACTGTCACTCTGCAGATGACATGATACCATATATAGAAAATCCTAAAAATACCACGAAAAAACTATTAGAACTAATAAATGAATTCAGTAAAGTTACAGGATACAAAATTAATGTAAAGAAATTTGTTGCATTTCTATACACTAAGAATGAACTATCAGAAAGAGAAATTGATATTAGAGAAATGCAAATCAAAACTACAATGAAATACCACCTCACATCTGTCAGAATGCCTATCATCAAAAAGACAACAAATAACAAGTGTTGGCGAGGCTGTGGAAAAAGGGAATCCTCATGCGCTGTTGGTGGGATTGAAAATTAGTGCAGCCATTATGGAAAACAGTATGGAGTTTCCTCAAAAAAATAAAAATAGAACTGCTACGTGATCCAGCAATTTCACTTCTGGGTATTTATAACAATAAAACAAAAACAATAATTTGAAAAGACATATGAACTCAAATATTCATTACAGCATTATTTACAATAGCCAAGATATGGAATCAACCTAAGTATCCAATGATAGAGGAATGGATAAAGAAATGTGATATTGTATGTATGTGTGTGTGTATATATATACATATATATATGCACAATTGAATATTACTCAGCCAAATATAAAATGAAATCTTGCCATTTGCAAAAATGTGGATGCATCTGGATGGTATTATGCTAAGTGAGATAAGTCAGACAAAGACAAATACCCCATGATCCACTGAATACGTGGAATTTAAAAAACAAAACAAAGTGAAAATAGACTAATAGATACAGAGAACAAATGGGTGGTTGCCAGAAGGGTGGGGGATGGGGAGTAGGCAAAATAGATGAAGGGGATTAAGAGGTACAAACCTCCAGTCATATAATAAATAGGTCACATTATGCTGTAATATGCAGCATAAGTAATATTGTCAAAAATATTGTAAAAACTTTATATGGGGACAAATACAAAGACTTATCATGGTGACCATTTCATGATGTATGCAAACATGAAGTCATTATGTAATACACCTGAAATCAACATATTTTACTTCATTTATATTTCAATAAAAAATACAAATCTAATGTTACTTCTCTTCTTAAAGCCTTCAATATTGCTCCCTCTTCTCCCACGCAGTGAAGTGAAGAACAGCATTCCTGCAGAGGAAGGACCTTTAGATGATAATAAACCAAGTAAAAAAAAAAAATTGAGAGAGGAGACCTTCAAGATGGCGGAATAGTAAGACGTGGAAATCACCTTCTTCCCCACAAATACATCAGAAATACATCTACATGTGGAACAACTCCTACAAAACACCTATTGGGGCTTCCCTGGTGGCGCAGTGGTTGAGAGTCTGCCTGCCGATGCAGGGGACACGGGTTCGTGCCCTGGTCCGAGAAGATCCCACATGCCGCGGAGCAGCTGGGCCCGTGAGCCAAGGCCACTGAGCCTGCGCGTCCAGAGCCTGTGCTCCGCAACGGAAGAGGCCACAACAGTGAGAGGCCCACGTACCGAAAAAAAAAAAAAATATGTCCTGCAAAATTTCTAGATTATATTTCTAGAAAGAAAACAATTTTCTTTCGTTTAGCAATAACATTCTATTGAAATATATTACAAGATGCTTTATATTTTCATGTTCCTAAAACAAAGCTGCATCCAATTTTGTAGTAGGCCATTATGAATGGATTTGAAAAGACTGGAACTTTCAACATTAGTAATGAAATCAGAGCATATTTCGTCTTTTCAAAAAGTTCTTGAAACTCTGAAGTCCTGATAAGCTTGCCAGGATTTCCTTTCTGTGTTAGGTAAGATAAAGGTCCAGTTATGGTCCCCAAATGAGAGTCAAAATGTGTGTTAGAAGCCTGCAATTCACAGAATCGTTTTCCTTTTAAGAAAGCCGACATCTGGCAATAGCGTATTTACTTTCCAAACACAGGACTGGAGAATATGTTCAGCTTTCTGACGGGAACCCCAAATTTTAACAGTTTAGTATCTGATTAGGTACATCCACTTGAAATCAGCTATAACACATGTATGTTATCTGTTTTTGAATGACATAATTAAAATGAAGCATTATACTATATATTAAATTACTTTCTTGCCTAAGGCTCCTTGAAACAAAACTAATTCTCACTGGTGAATTCATTACTGATATTGAGGAGCTCCCTTGGTAGATGTAGTATTTGTAGGATAGTATTTCAATGCCCAGAGCCTTAGCTGAACAGATAATCAGATCTGTCACTATATTAACCTTAGGATATTTTCTCTGTCAACATTCAAAACTAGGTATTTAGACTGAGAGTAAAATAATATATTCTTAAGTATAGGAATGAAGAAGGCACTGTACACTTTTATGTCTCTGGGAATAGAGGATAAATGCAGGCATGAATCATAGTTGGGAGTATACTGCCTAATGTTTTCAGATTACAAAATGAAAATGAATCATTCCTTTTCTTTAATTTTTAATGGAGTATAGCTGCTTTACAATGTTCTGTTAGTTTCTACTGTACAGCAAAGTGAATCAGCTATATGTATACATATATCCCCTCTTTTTTGGATTTCCTTCCCATTTAGGTCACCGCAGATCACTGAGTAGAGTTCCCTGTGCTATACAGTAGGTTCACATTAGTTACCTATTTTACATATGGTAATGTGTATATGTCAATAACAATCTCCTAATTAATCCCATGCTCCCTTCCCCCTTGGTATCCATACGTTTATTCTCTATATCTGTGTCTCTATTTCTTCTTTGCAAATAAGTTCATCTATAACATTTTTTTAGAATTCACATATATGCATTAATATATGATATTTGTTTTTCGCTTTCTGACTTACTTCATTCTGTATGACAGTCTCTAGGTCCATCCACAACTCTACAAATGACCCAATTTCGTTTCCTTTTATGGCTGAGTAATATTCCATGTATATATGTACCACATCTTCTTTATCCATTCCTCTGTTGATGGACATTTAGGTTGCTTCCAAGTCCTGGCTATTGTAAATAGTGCTGCAGTGAATATGGGGGTGCATGTGTCTTTTTGAATTATGGTTTTCTCTGGGTATATGCCCAGGAGTGGGTTGTTGGGTCATATGGTAGTTCTATTTTTAGTTTTTTAAGGAAACTCTATACCGTTCTCCATAGTGGTAGTCTCAATTTACATTACCACCAACAGTGCAAGAGGGTTCCCTTTTCTCCACACCCTCTCCAGCCTTTATTGTTGGTAGATTTTTTGATGATGGCCATTCTGACTGGTGTGAGCTGATTCCTCATTGCAGTTTTGATTTGCATTTCTCTAATAATTAGTGATGTTGAGCAGCTTTTCATGTACCTCTTGACCATCTGTATGTCTTCTTTGCAGAAATGTCTATTTAGCTCTTCTGTCCATTTTTAGATTGGGTTGTTTATCCTTTTGATATTGAGCTGCATGAGCTGTTTGCACATTTTGGAGATTAATCTTTGTCAGTTGTTTCTTTTGCAAATATTTCTCCCATGCTGAGGGCTGTCTTTTCATGTTGTTTATGGTTTCCTTTGCTGTGCAAAAGCTTTTAAGTTTCATTAGGTCCCATTTGTTTATTTTTGTTTGTATTTTCATTACTCTAGGAGGTTGGTCAAAAAAGATCTTGCTGCGATTTATGTCAAGAAGTATTCTGCCTATGTTTTCCGCTAAGAGTTTATAGTATCTGGCCTTACATTTAGGTCTTTAATCCACTTTGAGTTCATTTTTGTATATGGTGTTAAGGAGTGGTCTAATTTCATTTTTTTACATGTAGCAGTCCACTTTTCCGAGCACCACTTATTGAAGAGGCTGTATTTTCTCCATTGTATATTCTTGCCTCCTTTATCAAAAATAAGGTGACAAAAAAAATAAATAAGGTGACCATATGTGCACGGGTTTATCTCTGGGCTTACTATCCTGTTCCATTGATCTATATTTTTGTTTTTGTGCCAGTACTATACTGTCTTGATGACTGTAGCTTTGTAGTATAGTCTGAAGTCAGAGAGCATGATTCCTCCAGTTCCGTTGTTCGTTCTCAATTGCTTTGGCTATTCAGGGTCTTCTGTGTTTCCATACAAATTGTGAAAATTTTGTTCTAGTTCTGTGGAAAATGCCATTGATAGTTTGCTAGGGATTGCATTGAATCTGTAGATTACTTTGGGTCGTATAGTCATTTTCACAAACTTGATTCTTCCAATCCAAGAACATGGTATATCTCTCCATCTGTTTGTGTCATCTTTGATTTCTTTCATCAGTATCTTATAGTTTTCTGCATACAGGTCTTTTGTCTCCTTCAGTAGGTTTATCCCTAGGTATCTTATTCTTTTTGTTGCAATGGTAAATAGGAGAGTTTCCTTAATTTTTCTTTCACATTTTTCATCATTAGTGTATAAGAATGCAAGGGATTTATGTGCATTAATTTTGTATACTGCTACTTTACCACATTCATTGATTAGCTCTAGTAGTTTTCTGGTAGCATCTTTAGGATTCTCTATGTATAGTATCATGTCATCTGCCAACAGTGACAGCTTTACTTCTTCTTTTCTGATTTAGATTCCTTTTATTTCTTTTTCTTCTCTGAGTGCAGTGGTTAGGACTCCCAAATCTATGTTGGATAATAGTGGCAAGATTGGGCAACCTTGTCTTCCTCTGGATCTTAGAGGAAATGCTTTCAGTTTTTCACCACTGAGAATGATGTTTGCTGTGGGTGTATCATGTATGGTCTTTATTATATTGAGGTAGGTTCCTTCTAAGCCCTCTTTCTGGAGAGTTATTTTTTATCATAAATTGGTGTTGAATTTTGTCAAAAGCTTTTTCTGCATCTATTGAGAATTTCATATGTTTTTTATCCTTCAATTTTTAATATGGTGTATCACATTGATTGTTTGGTGTATGTTGAAGAATCCTTGCATCCCTGGGATAAATCCCACCTGATCATGGTGTATGACCCTTTTGATGTGTTGTTGGATTCAGTTTGCTAGTATTTTGTTGAGGATTTTTGCATCTATGTTCATCAGTGTTATTGGCCTGTAATTTTCTTTTTTGTGATACCTTTGTCTGAGCTTTATGATTTCTTTCCCTCCACTAACTTTGGGGGTTTTTTTGTTCTCCTTTCTCTGGTTACTTTAGGTGTAAGGTTAGGTTGTTTATCTGAGATTTTTATTGTTTCTTGAAGTATGTTTTTATTGCTATAATCTTCCCACTTAGACCTACTTTTGCTGCATCCCATAGGTTTTGGGTCATCATGTTTTCATTGTGATTTGTTTCTAGGTATTTTTTGAATTCCCCTTTGATTTCTTCAGTGATCTCTTGGTTATTTAGTAGCATATTGTTTAACCTCCAAATTTTGTGTCTTTTTACATTTTTTTTCCTGTAATTGATTTCTAATTTCATAGCGTTGTGGACAGGTAAGATGCTTGATACGATTTCAATTTTCTTAAATTTACCAAGGCTTGATTTGTGACCCAAGATGTGATCTATCCTGAAGAATGTTCCATGTGCACTTGAGAAGAAAGTGTATTCTGCTACTTTTGGATGGAATGTCCTGTAAACATCAATTAAGTCTATGTTGTCTAATGTGTCATTTAAGCCTTGTTTCCTTACTAATTTCTTGTCTGGATGACCTGTCCATTGGTGTAAGTGGGGTGTTAAAGTCTCCCTCTATTATTGTGTTACTGTTGGTTTCCTCTTTTATGGCTGTTAGTATTTGCCTTATGTATTGAGGTGCTTCTATGTTGGATGCATAAATATTTACAATTGTTATATCTTCTTCTAGGATTGTTCCCTTGAACATTATGTAGTGTCCTTCTTTGTCTCTTGTAATGGTCTTTATTATAAAGTCTATTTTCTCTGATATGAAAATTGCTACTCCTGTTTTTTTTTTTTCCATTTGCATGGAATATCTTTTTCCATCCCCACACTTTCAGTCTGTATGTGTCCTTAGGTCTGAAGTGGGTCTCTTTTAGGCAGCATATATATGGTACTTGTTTTTGTATCCATTCAGCCAGTCTGTATCTTTTGTCTGGAGCACTTAATCCATTTACATTTAGGCTAATTATTGATATTTATGTTCCTATTGCCATTTTCTTAATTGTTGTGGGTTTGTTCTTGTAGGTCTTTTTCTTCTCCTGTGTTTCCTGTCTACAGAAGTTCCTTTAGCATTTGTTGTAAAGTTGGATTGGTGGTGCTGAATTCTCTTATATTTTGCTTGTCTGGAAAGCTCTTGATTTTGCTCTCGAATCTGAATGAGATCCTTGCTGGGTAGAGTAATCTTGGTTGTAGGTTTTTCCCTTTCATCACTTTTAACATATCCTGCCCCTTCCTTCACACAACCTGCAGAGGTTGTGCTGAAAACTCAGCTGATAACCTTATGGGGATTCTCTTGTATGTTACTTGTTGCTTTTCCCTTGCTGCTTTTAATATTTTTTCTTTGTGTTTAATTTTTTTCAGTTTGATTAATATATGTCTTGGCATGTTTCTTCTTGGGTTTATCTGGTATGGGACTCTCTGCCCTTCCTGGACTTGATTGACTATTATTTTCCCATGTTAGGGAAGTAGTCTACTCTCATCTCTTGAAATATTTTCTCAGGCCCTTTTCTTCTTCTGGGACCCCTATAATTTGAATGTTGGTGCATTTAATATTGTCTTAGAGGTCTCTGAGACTGTCCTCATTTCTTTTCATTCATTTTTCTTTATTCTGCTCCATGGCAGTTATTTCCACCATTCTATTTTCCAGGTGGCTTATCCATTCTTCTGCCTCAGTTATTCTGCTTTTGATTCCTTCTAGTGTGTTTTTAATTTCAGTTATTGTGTTGTTCATCACTCTTCATTTGTTTTTTAGTTCTTCTAGGTCCTTGTTAAACATTTCTTGTATTTTCTCAATCTGTGCCTCCATTCTATTTCAGAGATTTGGCATCACCTTTACTATAATTATTCTGAATTCTTTTTCAGGTAGATTGCCTATTTCCTTTTCATTTATTTGGTTTTGTGGGTTTTTACCTTGCTCCTTCATCTGCAACATATTTCTCCGTCTTCTAATTTTCTCTAACTTGCTGTGTTCAAGCTCTCCTTTCCACAGGCTGCAGGGTCATAACTCCTTTCGCTTCTGGTGTCTGCCCCCAGTGGGTGAGGTTGGTCCACTGACTTGTGTAGGCTTCCTGGTGGGAGGGACTGTTGCCTGAACTCTGGTGGGTGGAGCTGGATCTTGTCCCTCTGATGGGTAGGGTCATGTCTGGTGGTGTGTTTTGGGGTGTCTGTGAGCTTGGTACAACTTTAGGCAGCCTGTCTGTTGGGTGGTTTTGTGTTCCTGTCTTGCTTGTTGTTTGTCATGAGGTGTCCAGTACTGGAACTGCAGGCAGTTGGGTGGAGCCAGGTCTTGGATTGGAGATGGAGACCTCTGGGAGAACTCTGTCTGATTAATGTTCCCTGGGGCCAGAAATTATCTGATGGTCCAGCGTCCTGGACTTTGCAACCCCACCCCAGAAGCTCAGGCTCAACCCCAGGCTGGGGAACGAAGACCCTGCAAGCCACACATCATGGCAATAAACGGAAAAATATTGGGATGGAGAAAACAAATGAAAACAAACAGAGAAACAAAATTAAAGACAAATAGCAAAGACAGAAGCAAACAAACAGCAATAAAAAAAAAGACAAACAAAACCACAGACAAATGGTAAAAGCAAAGCCAAACAAAAAAGCAAAGAAACACACACAAACACCAAAAAAAGAAACAAAAACAAAGTAAACAAAAAACAAGAGAACAACCAGACAAACAAAAGAACCCAAAATGAAATCAAACAATTAAAAACAAAACTAACAAAAACACAAAGGAAACCACAAAACTAAAGTGGAATGCAAACTGAAGAATAAAGCAAAGAAAACAAAACAAACACATAAAAATGATTTAATAAAAGATAAAAACAAAACAGAACAAAGAAAAGAAAAAGGCAAAAAGCAGAATGAAAAAGCAAAGTAAAAATAGAAATATAAAACAATAACAATATATTAAAAAAGAATTTAATTTAAAAGAGAAAACAAAAAGAAAAAAGCAAACAAACCAAAAAAAAAACCCAGAAAACTAAATAAAAATAAAAATAAAAATAATTTAAGAAAACAAAACAATGCCAACAGCTGAATGAATCAAAACATAATAAAAATAATAGTAATAATAGTATTTCCCTGGAGTCTCAGCTGTTACTGTCCTTGCCCCTGTTGTGAGCCACAGCCCACCTCTGCCTCCCCCGGAGGCCCTCCAGTGCCTCTAGGTGGGTCTCTGGATCTACTGTGGGCCCTGTGGGGACAGCTCAGACTCTGATCAGGCCCAACTCTTATGTGTGCTTTCCCCCAAAATCCACAGCTGTCGGAGCTAGACTGGCTTCTTTTGTGGGAACACTCTTCCATTCAGATATTCCATAGATGCAGTGTCTATCAAGCAGATCGCAGGCATTTAATGTGGCTTGTGCAGCTGAGGGGAAGATTTTCATTACTCTTCCTTAGTCACCCCGCCACTGGGGCTCAGCTGTAGTTTTAACCCCACCTCTGCATGTGGGCCACCCACAGGAGTCTGCTCCCAAGCTTGCCCTAGAGCACTCAGGTCTGCCCCATTGAGGACAGGTCATGGAGGTGGCGCGGCTTCCTGGGTCGCAGGAGCCCCAGGGGTGACAGGTGCATGGGTAAGCCAGCGGCCATGGGCATGAGTGATCCAGCCCTAGTGGGAGTCTTTTCTAGTGCCTGGTGGCAGGTGTGCAAGGGCCAGCCTTGGTGGGGCCCTTTCCTGGTGCCTTGGGGGGCAGGGGTCAGCACGTGTTGAGAGAGAGGCCACAATGATGGCTCCACATCCTGTGCGTCACTCAACAGTGGCACCTTGCTTCCATGGCAGACCGGGTTTCCTCCACAAGCATTCCTTGTTGCAGATTTCCTCCCCCCTATCCCTTCAGTCTGTCTCCTCGCAGCCAACAGAAGTTCTCCCCCCAGGTTTGCTCTCCAATTCCCATACTACAGCTCTCAGCCAGCAGTGGACATGCACACCAGTGGATACATGTCCCAGTCTGAGGCACACAGAGCCGTGGTACGGACTGTCTATGTAGTTCTCACTCTGTCCAGTCTGCCACAGACAGGCAATTTCACCCTCCTCTGACAGCCTCAGATGCTTCCCTTCTGTCCCAACTGATTTCCCTCTTGGTGATGGGGTTTCCGTGAATGCGGGAACCTCTCCTCTGCTTCAGCTCCCCTCGAGGTCTGCAAGTTCCATCCTGCTTCCTCTCTTCTTCTTTCTCCCTTCTTTCTTTCATCCTACCCTGTTATGTGGGGATCTTTATTGTCCTTTCCGGTGTCCAAGGTCTTCTGCTAGTGTTCAGCTGGTGTTCTGTGAGAATTGTTCCATCTGTAGATATATTATTGATGCATTTGTGGAGAGAGATGAACTCCATGCCCTCCTACTCCTCTGCCATCTTGAAAACCCTGAAGCATTCTTTATGGAAATGATAACACTGGAAGAGAGAGAGACAGAGTTTGAGATTGGTGGATTATATATTAATGTGAGTGTTTTTCTTGCTTTCCTCTGTAGGTTCACCTCTCTGAATAACACTAATGGCTAAAAGCTAATAAGTGCTTACTGTGTGCCAGCCACAGTGCTCAATGTTTTTATGTTATGTCACCACTTCATTAATGGGGAAACTTAAACATAAAAAATTTAAGTCACTTCTCCAATGTCATAATCCTAAGTAGCTAAGGAAGGCTTTGAACTCAGATGTAACTCTAATGTCAGTGCTCTTAACTACTGTATTAATTTCTTGTGGCTGCTATAACAAATTACCACAAATTGGGCAACTTAAAACAGTAGGTATTTATTCTCTCACAGATATGGAATATAAAACCCTGAATTCAAAGTGTCAGCACTGTTGCTCTCCCACCAGAAGTTCTAGGGAAGTATCCATTCCAGCTTCTGATGGCTTTGTTGGCTTGTGACCACATCATGCCAATCTCCACCTCAGTATTCACATTACCTTCTCCTCTGTGTATGTCTCTGTCTCCTCTTCTGTCTCTTAACAGACAAGCAAGATCCTTAACTTAATCGCATATTTTGACATTTAAGTAATGTTCACAGGTTCCAGGGGTTAGGGATATAGTTTTGGGAGAGTCACCATTTAGCCCACTATAACTACTATGATACACGTTCTCCTATTCAGTTTCTTTTGTTCTCAAACATTGACTTTTTAGCAGGCATTTAAATTTTATAACCAATATCCTCTTCATCTTTGCTAACAGAATCCCAGTTTTGTTTGGGTCATCTAAGTTTGTCCCTGTTTTTTCCAGCATCCCTTGCGGCTATTTCTGGCCAATGAAATTGAAGGGGGAGTATGATGGGGATAGGGTTCTGGGAAAGTTTTTGCCTTCCTGATAAGAGGAGATGGACTTCCCTGGTCCTTCCACTACATCTAGCAATTCCACTCATGAGTATTTATCCAAGAGAAAGGAAAACTTACATTCACACAAAACATATATATGAATAGAAGCTTTATTTGTAGTAGCCAAAACTGGGGGGGGGGGGGGAAGCTGAATGTCCTTCAACTGGTGAATGGATAAACCATGATACATCCATATGATGTACTACTGTTCAGCAATAAAAAGAATGAGCTACTGATACATGCAACAACCTGGATGAATCTCCAAAGAATTATGTGTGAAAAATGTGAATCCCAAAATTTTCCAAACTATATGATTCCATTTTTATAACATTTTTGAAATGACTACATTTTAGAAATAGAGAGAATGTTCGTGGTTGTCAGGGGTTGGGTTGCAGGAGGTAGAATAGAGTTTGCTGTGATTAGAAAAGAGCAACAAGAGGGATCCTTGTGGTGAAGGAATTATTCTGTACCTTGACTGTGGTGGTGGATACAGGAACCTACACATATGATAACAGTGCATAGAATTAAATTCACATACACACACACACATGAATACAAATAAAACTGGGGAAATCTGAATAAGATTGATGAACTCTACTAATGTTAGTGTCCTGGTTGCTATATTGTACTATAGTTTTGCAAGATGTTACCATTGGGGAACACTGGGTAAAGGGTATATTGATTATTTATGTGTTATGTCTTACAACTACATGTGAATCTACACTATCCTAATAAAAAAGTTAATGTCATGATGGTATATTTATAGAGTGCTAAGGAATACAACAGGAGGAAGTGCTTAAATCTGCCTTGGATGTGAGGAAAAGGGAAGACTTTGTATTGAAATAGATGCCTAAACTGAGTCTTGAAAAATGAGTAGGAGCACTCCAGGTAGATGGGGAATGTATATAGGGGATACTCCAGGAAGAGAGACTAGAAGGCAAAGAAACCTGAGACAGCATGCCAGACTGAGTGAGCTGCAAGTAAGTGAAGTACGGCTGAAGCATAAAGAGCTTATGCATGAGATATCACTTTTCCTGAAATGTTCACCTTTGGTAGTAGTCAAAAGGAATCCCTGGAATTCAACACTATGATACATAAAGTTTGAAAGAGAACCCTAGCATTCCTTGTTCTCCAAGAGTTAGGAGAAAGACATACCTCCTTCCCTGGTCTCCACCTTTTCATTACATAAATTAAGAATTGGCCTCATATCTCTCTGTATTCCTTGCAGGATCCCCATCTCTCTCTCCCTCACCCCCAACACTCACAGCCTCACAACCATTATCTGCTTTGAAATCATTAGAATCATCTCATTTCACCCTTTATCTCAGCTTACTTCAGTCACCAAGAGAAGTCCAGAAATCCCAAATCCCTAATCTGCATACAACGTCACAAATTCTCTTTTGGTCCTTTTCCCCCACCCCTCGCACCCTCCTGAATTTCTTCTACAATGTCTACTGGAACTTACAATCCTTCACCAGAAAAATTTCCTATATCTTCAACCTCTTTTCTGAACATTCCTTTCGCCTTCTTGATCTAGGAACTCTGGCTCTCCCATGAAGACATTGCTTCCCCTGAAGTCCTATCAAGTGGCAGCTGTTTCCTTTCCCATACCCCTCAAATCAATGGTCCTAGAGGTGGGTTAAATGTTCTACTTATGATTCATTTACTCTCTCTCTCTTACCTAAACACTCTTCAGCTTTGAATTTCAAGTCATTCATTCATTCACTTATTAATTCATATAATAACTTATTGAGCACCTTACTATATGCCAGGTATTATCCTAAGACCTGAGGATACAGTGATAAAAAATATAGAGAAAAATCCCTGCCCATATGGAGTTTATATTTTACTACCCTTCCTTATTGAGTTATAACACTCATCCCTTGAGGAGTTTAGCTTCTGGCCCACTAGCCGTCATTATACTTAATAATGTCAATATCTATATTAATGAATTTTCCAATCCTTTGGCCTCTTTTCCCTTCATCTCCTCTCTTCCAGTGATCTTGTCCCTCACTCCACCTCAGCCACTTACTCCCGTAGTCTTTCCCTAGCCTTAGTCATTCATTGCTCTCTTCATAACTCAATTTTTAGTCTTACATTATCTGATCAAAACCACCTATCCCTGTAGCACACTCTTTTTTTTTTTAGCTTCTTGACTTCTTTAATTATTCAGCCATTATAGGATATGCACTCCTTTGACCCTATCCACTTTTCACTGTTCCTCATCATTCTCATGCCCTCACTTCCCCCTTTACCTAATTCAAATTCCATGGTTCATCATTTCAATCATTCCCTTGCACATATCCTCAATATTCTTGTCTTTTTCTTGCTTGTACTGATCTTCCAAAACCCAATCCTGGTTAAATCCAGTTCTTTACCTACTTTTACCTGCACCCATGCAGCTGAAGTTTTCTTGAGAAAAGCGTACAACTACACTTACTGGTTTTATGTCAAATTCTTGATCATAAACCTCATCTGTGCTCTTAGTATTACCTGGCAATCATATTAAATTTCCTTAGTCCAATCGTGTTCCCACTCTCCTAGATGTCTAACTAATACCTTCTCCTCATCAAATCTCCAGTATCTCCTCTCTCTCCTCACTCTAGTTGATGACATTCCTTCCTATTTAACTGAGAAAATTGAATCAATCAAAATAAAACTTCCAACTGTATACTAGTGTAACCTTATCAGGAATGAGGGGAAGTTTCTTATTTTAGAAATATTCCAGCTAATTCCAGCAACCCCTAATGAATTCATAGATCTAAGCAAAAATCATCAATTGCTGCTACCATCTTAACAAGAGAGACATCTGGACATTATGTGCCTCCTGATGGTAGTATACAATGCCATCTATGAAATATTCTTGCAAAAACTTGAACCCATATCTCATTAAGCCTCTAGAATGCAAATTACAGAGAACAGAAAGACATGTTAAAAGTCACCATGAGGACGCAAAAAGAAAAATCTAGACTGTGGGAGATTCTGTAAGACAAATAATTCAGTTTTTCAACAAGCAAATTAAGGAAAATAGATGGTAAGAGAATCTATAGATTAAAAGGGACTTAAGACACACATTGGCCAATTGCATTTCATGGACCTTGTTTGGATCCTGTTTCAAGAAAACATTGCTAAAGGTCAATTGGGGTATTTTGACCACTGAATGGATACTTAATGCTACTAAGGAATTATCATAAATCTTTTAATTGTGGTAATGTGGTTAAATTTTTAAAAGAACTGTCTTTTAGAGACATATAATGAAATATTTATTGTTCATAAATCATAAATATTTAAGGTCCTTATGGTACTTATTATGGAAACATTTATGGTAATAATATGCCATATGGGATTTCCTTCAAAGTAATCTGGGGAATGGAGAGAGTATAGGTGGGCCAACAGGAAAAGCAAGATAGGTGATGAAGAGATAATTGCTAAATCTGGGTGATGACAACAAGAGGTTCATTATCCCATTCTCTTTACTTCAGTATATGTTTGAACTTTTCCAAAATGAAGAATATTTTAAAAGAGAGATTTTCCACAAGCAATCAGAAGAGAACTTCCTGCTGACTTACCGACAACAGTACACACATATTTTGCTTCCCTCTTGCCATTATCCACACCTCATGGTAAGGCAGACCACTTCATTTGTACACTATTCAAAGTGTACAAAGGGCCCATCCCTCTCAGCTATTCAAAGATGTCATTCCAGTAATTCTCCTTTATCTCACCTGCGTTATTAATTTCCCCTCCCTACTGGATCAGCCCCAATCAGCATATAAACATGCTATAATTTCTTACTTTAAAGAAAAAAGTCCTCTTTAGGCACCCTGTATACCCCTCCAGCTATTGCCACATTTTTCTGCCGCATTTAGAGTAAAACCCCTCAAAAGAGTTTTCTACATTCATAGTTTCCAACTCCTCCTATCCTATTCTCTCTGGAGTCCATTCTAACCAGGCTTTTGCTCCTACCACACCACTGGAACTTCTCTTGTGAAAGCCACTAATAATCCCAATGTTGTTAAATCCAGTGGTCAATTCTCAGTCCCCACCTTACTTGAACTCTCAGTAGCATTTGATGCAGTTTATCACTCCCTTCTCAAAACAGTTTCTTCACCTGGCAGCCAAAACAACATACTCTACTGGTTTTCTTCTTCCTTGCTCCTCTTTCTTCTTCTCAGTCTCCTTTGCTGATTCATTCTCACTTTTCTGATTTCTAAACAATTCATTTCTCTAGATTTCATTCCTTCTCTTTTGTATCTATACTCTTTCTTGATCATCTCTAAATTTTATATTTCTGTCCTGGACTTTTCCCCTAAAATCCACACTACATTTGGATATTTAACGGGCATCACAAACTTAACCAGTCTACAACTGGACTCCCTAAAAGCATTCTTCCCTTCTATCAGTGTCTCCACTTCACTTGGTAGCAACTCCATCCTTTCAGTTATTCAGGCTGAAAATTTTGCAGTCATCCTTGACTTCTCTCTTTCTCTTAGCCCCATACCCAACCTATCAGTGAAACATATTAGGTTTACTTTAAAAATATATCTAGAATTTGACCATTTCTCACCACCCACTGCTGCCACCATGGTCAAAGCCATCATTATCTCTCATCTGGATTATTGTAATTCCTTCCTAAATGGTTTCCTTGCTTCATCCTTTGCATTGCTATAGTCTACTCCCAACACAGCAGCCAGGATGATAAACCATATATTAAATCATGTCACTTCCACAGTCAAAACCCTCCATTAGGTTCCCATTTCCCCCAGAGAAAAAGTCAAAATTATAATGATAAAAGGCCCATGATCTGATCCATTTTTCTCTCTCTTACTCCAACCACACTGGCTTCCTAGTTATTCAGTGATACACTAGCCAACTCTCTGTCTCAGGACATTTACATTTGCTGTTCCATTACTTGGAATGTTTTTATCCCAGATAGCCACCTAGATCACTCACTCATCTCTTTCAGGTGTTTGCATAAATAATATATTCTCAGTAAGGTTTCCCCTGAATATCCTATTTTAAATTGCAAACCATCCCCGAAACCATCATCCTTGTTCCCTGTTTCATCACTGCCTATCACACTACTCATTTTATTTAGTCATTTGTTTACCTATTGCCCCTCTCCCTCCGCAATAGAATGAAAGCAATATGAAGTCATGGCTTTTTGTCTTTTTTGTTCACTGATGTACTCCCAGTACCTAGAACAGTGTCTGGCATACAGTAGGTACTCAAAAAATATTTTTTTGAATTAATCAATGAATTAATATAGAGAGTTATGATGGAGCTATATCACACTAACAGGGGTGACATACTCATTAAGTAAAATAGGCACCATGCCTAGGGCCCATGATACCTATAAAAGTCGTGAAAATGTTTTAACCTTATTTTAAAATCAGAAGAAAAAGAGGAATAATAATGAACATACAATAATGAATCCAGCCTGAATTATATTAGTCTTTATAACAACTCAGTCAAAAAATGTAATTTTTAGTATATTCTTACAGAGGAAGACAGAAGTGCCTACGGCTCATGAAAGTCATGATGTGGTCTTGCACTAAGTTTTATAGGCCTGGTTAAGGAGTTGAACTTCATCTTGTAGAATACATGGGAATCATTGAAAGATTTAAATAGGATAGCAGAGTGATTAGATTTGCATTTTTAAAAGATCTCTTTTATGGACATGAAAAGGATAAACTAAAGGAAGGGGGCAGATGTGTTAGGAAATTATTGCAGTAACCCAGGTGAGGGATGATGACAACATGGAATATGGATGAGGAATATAAAAAATACTTAGAAAGTTGAATCAGTAGGATCTTTCAATGACTTCTCATTGTGAATAAAATAAAATACAAACTCATTACAGGGCCCTGAATGATCTGAGATCTGCATGCTTTCAACTTCATCTTGCATTGCTCTCCCCCTCACCTACCATGATCCAGCCACATTGGCCTTCTTTCAATTTCTTAAGTGCATAAAGATTTTTCTGGTCTCAAGGTCTTCACATATACAGTTCTCTCTGGGTGTTGCTCTTTCTCCAACTCTTCTTCTGACTAAAATGTTCTCAAACTTGAAGTCTCAGCCTAAATACCACTTTCTCAGAGAGGCTTTATTTACCTGAATACTCACTCCTTTTCCTTCATAGCAGCTTTCACAATTTGTATATATTTGCTTGTTAGTTTATTTTGTTTACTATCTGTATCCCTCAGCTAGAATGTAAGCTCCAAAAGGCAAAGACACACTAGATAAGGGCCTGGCACATATTAGGCACTCAAAGAATATGAATGAATGAATGAATGAATGACTTGATGACATTTGGTTTGTTTCCAGTTTTTGACTATTTCGAATAATGCTGCTATAAATGTTCTTGGACATATTTTTGTTGTTATTGTTGTGCTTATGTATGCACTTTTGATGGGTATATACCTAGGAGGGGAATTGTTAGGTATCAGGGTATGCATATGTTCAGCTTTAGTAGATACTGCCAAAGTGTTTTCCAAAGTGGTGGTAACATTATGGAAAATAGTAATTCAGTGGTCACAAGTTGCCTAAGTTTTACCTGGTTTGAAGTGAGATGGATTCCTATATAGGAATTCAGGAAATAACAGGAGTATTTCAATGGTGTGCTAGAGCTGTATGTATTGACTCACTGAAGCCATTTTTAGTACATCTCTTTCAAGGCCACATTCAGTAATGTCACATTAGTAGTTTAAAATTACCCATGGTGGGAGTATTTACACCATGGAAATCAAGAAATACTATAATTCAAGGTTCCCATCTTCCCTCAGACTGTTTACCAGAATACCACTGGACTATTCTAAAGCACAAAGACAAAGCTTAAGCAAGTATATGGCCACTCACAGATATTTAGCCTTGAATAAATCATTTCAGATTCCCAGAGAATGTAGGAAAGGGACATATTCAAATTGTTCTGTTAGTAAAGATGATAACAAGATTAATAAAAACAGTAATATTTATTGAGCTTTTACTGTGTACCAAGCATTGGACTGCATTTATAAGGATTCCCTCTTTCAGTTCTCACATCAATTCTCACAACCCTATGAGGTAAAGTACTGTTTAAATCCGCAGTTTACAAATGGGGCACAGAGTTTTAAAATTTTGTCCTTAGTCTCTAAAATGGTAAGTGGTTCATATGAGTTCACTCCTTCTTTGGCTTAAATATTAGATCTTTAGGAGCATGTAAGCTCCATGAAGGCAGAGACTTTCTTGTTCATATCTCTATTGCCAGTGTCTAGAAGTGCCTGGTACTAAATCTTTATTGAATAAATAGGTGAATGAATGCGTGAATAACTGCTTGACTGAATGAATGACTAATACTAAGCCTCTATGCCTCAGGTTGATAAAGCCTTAACTTAGTAATCCAAGAGTTGTCCTTAGTCATTATATTTACTTTTTCTTATCTAATTCTCTCTTGAACCCATTCTAACTAGGCTTTTGTTCTCACCACTCTCCAAAAGACGTTTGGTTGAGATCACCAATAACTTTCATATTGCTCAATCCAATCATCAAATATTAGCTGTTATCATACTCAAAGTGTCTGTCAAGAGCATTTGATATTGATACAGTTGATCATTCCTTGCATTTTTGGTAAAATTTTTTAAAATTATTTTTGAATAAATTTCAAACAATTGAAAAGTTTACTTTCAAGCTTCTTCTCCCAGGTAAGATGGAGTAAACACATGCTTCCCTTTATCTCCTACTGAATTAAAATATAAAACGTGGACAGACTGCACAGAAAGCTGTTTGAGAGCTCTGAAAAGTAAACAACAACAAGAGGATCAGGGAAGAAAATCAGAAATCAAAGTACCAGTGAACCAGTGATTAAGTTTACCCTTTTTTACCCCGTCCAGTATTCCCTGGCCTGAAGTTGATATAACTTGAAACCCAAAAGTGAGAACTGGGAGTGCAGAGATAGAGAGCCATGAGAAATCCACTAGCTCTAGCTTGAGAGAGAAAAAGAGAATTCTTAAAGCTCAAAGAGAGTAATGTAAAACACCATTTGTTTTTTTCTCTCTCTCATTTTCTTCATTCTTCATTGACCTAACCAAAACAAGTCTTTGTTAAAACAAAAATGTCAACATACTCCATAGGATATAAACAAGACCCAGAGTCTCAATGTATTACTCAAAATGTACAGGACACAAACCAAATTATTCAGCATATGAAGATCCATGAAAATCTCAATGTACCTGGGAAAAGACAATCAACATGTGCTAATGATGAGATGAAGAAGATGTTGGAATTATCTAACAAGGACTTGAAAGTGTCTTTGACAAAAATGTTCAAATAAGCAATCATAACACTCCTGAATCCAATATTAAAATAAAGTATCATCAAAGAAATAGAATATACAAAGGAGAATCAAATGGAAATTTTAGAACTGAAGAACACAATAACCAAAACAATTACAAACCCACGAAAAACTCAGTTTCTGGATTCAATAGCAGAATAGAGATGACAGGGGAAGGAATCAGTGAACTTGATGTTAGACCAGTAGAAATTATCCAGTCTTAACAACAAAAAGAAAAAAGATTGAAAGAAATGAACAAAGCCTTAGGGACCTGTGGGATAACAACAAAGTGTCTAAACTTTATATAATCCAAGTCTCAAAGGACTAGAAAAAGTTGATGGTGCTGAAAGAGTATTCAAAGAAATAATGGCTGAAAATGTCCCAAAGCTGAGCGGACTCCAAACAGGACAAACCCAAAGAAATCCAAGCCCAGTCACATTATAATCAAAGTGCTTAAAGCTAAACACAACTAACAATTGGAAACCAAATTTAAAAAAGAAGCAACAGTTACCCCAAAATGAAATATTTAAGTGTGTATCTAACAAAACATGTACAGAAGCTGAATTCTGAAAAATACAAAATGCTAATGAAATAACCCAAGAAGATCTAAAGGAACAAACATACTGTGTTATATGAATTAGAAGAATTGACAAAGTAAAGATGTCTCTTTTCCTCAGAGATCTACAGATTCACAAATATCAATCAAAATCCCAACAGGTTTTTTTTAATAGATATAGACATGGTGATATTAAAATAAAGGAGAATAGTTAATACCATTTTGAAAAAGAAAAAGTTGGAAAAATTACACTACCCAACTTTAGGACATACTAAAAAAGCTAAAGTAATCAGGTCTGTGTTGTGAAGGGTTAGATATACACAGATCTATGGAACCTAATAAATAAGACAGATATATACCTACATAAATATGGCCATTTGATTATTTACAAATGTGTAAAATTTCTTTGGAGAAAGGATAGACTTTTTAACAAATGTTGTTGGACTCTTTACTCATCGATATATGTAAAAATGAACCACAACTTAAATCTCACACTTTATGCAAAAACTAACCCAAAATAGATCATAGATATAAATGTAAGGCCCAAACAATAAAACTTCTGGGAAAACACATAGGAGAACATGGTTGTGAGCTGAAACTGGAAAAGAATTCTTAGAATTCACACCAAAGTGCAATCTATACAAGAAAAAGTTGATAAATTGGACTTCATCAAACTTAAGAACTTTTGCTCTGCCAAAGACACTTTGAGAAAACAAAAAGACCAGGTGACAATGGAGAGAAAATATCTGCAAATCACAAACCTTATAAAGGACTTGTTTTCACAATATATATATTTAAAACTATGAAACTCAGCAATAAGGAAACAATCACATTAAAAGATGGGCAAAAAACTTGAAAAGACACTTCACTGAAGAGATTATGACAAATGAGCATACGAAAGATGTTTAACAATATTAGCTACCACACAAAGGCAAATTAACACCACAATGAGGTATCACTACACATATAATAGACCAGCTGAAATAAAAAATAGTGATAATACCAACTGCCAGCAAGGATGGGGAGAAACTGATTAGAGGGTCCAGGTTATGACAGCCTGAACTCCTTTATAAAGTTTTCCATCAGCACTTCATCTAATGTTTCACCCACTGATGATTACTGCCTGGATCTGTTACTTCATTAAAGGTTGTAAAATGGTGAATTTCTATATTTATTTCTATGTTTATTCCATAGTTACTATATTTCTTGTGAAAAAAGAACTTTCCCTCATCAACCTAGATTTATTTGGTTGTAATAAAATAGTGTGTACAGGAAAAGCAGAATAAAATACTGAGTTATTTTCTTTTAATTGTTAATTGTCAGAGAAAGGAGTTGATGTTTTCTTTATTTCAAATGGTATCCAATGAGGTTTATCTTTGGTGGGCATAGGGGGGTGACCTCTATTTCTCTTCCAGTATCCTTAATAAACTCATGATTTTTTTGCATATTCAATGTGTTTCAATCACTTAATAATCATGCAGTTACTATTATTTTTTGATGCTCCTGTATATTTTTTTAACATCTTTATTGGAGTATAATTGTTTAACAATGGTGTGTTAGTTTCTGCTTTATAACAAAGTGAATCAGCTATATGTGTACATATATCCCTATATCACCTCCCTCTTGCACCTGCCTCCCACCTTCCCTATCCCACCCCTCTTGGTGGTCACAAAGCAAAGAGCTGATCACCCTTTGCTGTGTGGCTGCTTCCCACTAGCTATCTATTTTACATTTAATAGTGTATATATGTCCATGCCACTCTCTCACTTCTTCCCAGCTTATCCTTCCCCCTCCCCGTGTCCACAAGTCCATTCTCCATCTCTGCGTCTTTATTCCTGTCCTGCGCCTAGGTTCTTCAGAAAAAAATTTTTTTTTTAGATTCCATATATATGTGTTAGCATACGGTATTTGTTTTTCTCTTTCTGACATACTTCACTCTGTATGACAGACTCTAGGTCCATCCACCTCACTACAAATAAATCAATTTTGTTTCTTTTTATGGCTGAGTAATATTCCATTGTATACACGTGCCACATTCTCTTTATCCATTCATCTGTCGATGGACACTTAGGTTGCTTCCATGTCCTGGCTATTGTAAATAGAGCTGCAATGAACATTGTGGTACATGACTCTTCTTGAATTATGTTTCTCTCTGGTATATGCCCAGTAGTGGGATTGCTGGGTTGTATGGTAGCTCTATTTTTAGTTTTTTAAGGAACCTTCATACTGTTTTCCATAGTGGCTGTATCAATTTACATTCCCACCAAAAGTGCAAAAGGGTTCCCTTTTCTCCACACCCTCTCCAGCATTTATTGTTTGAAGAAATTTTTATGATGGCCATTCTGACCGGTGTAAGGTGAACACTCATTGTAATTTTGATTTGCATTTCTCAGATGATTAGTGACGTTGAGCATCTTTTCATGTGTTTGTTGGCAATCTGTATATCTTCTTTGGAGAAATGTCTATTTAGGTCTTCTGCCCATTTTTGTATTGGGTTTTCTCTTTTCTTGATATTGTGCTGCATGAGCTGCTTGTAAGTTTTGGAGATTAATCTTTGTCAGTTGCTTCATTTGAAAATATTTTCTCCCATTCTGAGGGTTGTCCTTTCGTCTTCTTTACGCTTTCCTCTGCTGTGCAAAAGCTTTTAAGTTTCAGTAAGTCCCATTAGTTTATTTTTGTTTTTATTCCCATTTCTCTAGGAGGTGGGACAAAAAAGATCTTGCTGTGATGTATGTCATAGAGTGTTCAGCCTATGTTTTTCGCAAGAGTTTGATAGTGTCTGGCCTTACATTTAGGTATTTAATCCATTTTGAGTTTATTTTTATATATGTTATTAGGGAGTGTTCTAATTTCACTCTTTTACATGTAACTGTCCAGTTTTCCCAGCACCACTTATTGAAGAGGCTGTCTTTTCTCCAGTGTATATTCTTGCCCCCTTTATCAAAAACAAGGTGGCCATATGTGCGTGAGTTTATCTCCAGGCTTTCTATCCTGTTCCACTGATCTATATTTCTGTTTTTGTGCCAGTACCATACTGTCTTGATGACTGAACCTTGTAGTATAGTCTGAAGACCAGGAGCCTGATTCCTCCAGCTCCATTTTTCTTTCTCAGTATTGCTTTGGCTATTCAGGGTATTTTGTGTTTCCATACAAATTATGAATTTTTTTGTTCTAGTTCTGTGGAAAATGCCATTGGTAGTTTGCTAGGGATTGCCTTGAATATGTAGATTGCTTTGGGTAGTATAGTCATTTACAAAATGTTGATTCTTCCCATCCAAGAATATGGTACATCTCTCCATCTATTTGGATCATCTTTAATTTCTTTCATCAGTGTCTTATAATTTTCTGCACACAGGTGTTTTATCTCCTTAGGTAGGTTTATTCGTAGATATTTTTTTTTCTTACAATGGTAAATAGGAGTGTTTTCTTAATTTCACTTTCAGATTTTTCATCATTAGTGTATAGGAATGCCAGAGATTTCTGTGCATTAATTTTGTATCCTGCTACTTTACCAAATTCATTGATTAGCTCTAGTAGGTTTCTGGTAGAATCTTTAGGATTCTCTATGTACAGTATCATGTCATCTGTAAACAGTGACAGCTTTACTTCTTTTCCGATTTGGATTCCTTTTATTTCTTTTTCTTCTCTGATTTCTGTGGCTAAAACTTCCAAAACTATGTTGAATAATAGTGGTGAGAATGGACAACCTTGTCTTGTCCCTGATCTTAGGGGAAATGGTTTCAGTTTTTAAACATTGAGAATGATGTTGGCTGTGGGTTTGTCATATATGGCCTTTATTAGGTTGAGGTAAGTTCTCTCTATGCTTACTTTCTTCAGGATTTTTTTATCATAAATGATGTTGAAGTTTGTTGGAAGTTTTTTCTACATCTATTGAGATGATCATATGGTTTTTCTCCTTCAATTTGTTAATATGGTGTATCACATTGATTGATTTGTGTATATTGAAGAATCCTTGCATTCCTGGGATAAGCCACACTTGATCATGGTGTATGATCCTTTTAATGTGATGCTGGATTCTGTTTGCTAGTATTTTGTGAGGAGTTTTTCATCTGTGTTCCTCAGTGATATTGGCCTTTAGTATTCTTTCTTTGTGACATCTTTACCTTGTTTTGGTATCAGGGTGATGGTGGCCTCGTAGAATGAGTTTGGGAGTGTTCCTCCCTCTGCTATATTTTGGAAGAGTTTGAGAAGGATAGGTGTTAGCTCTTCTCTAAATATTTAATAGAATTCTCCTGTGAAGCCATCTCGCCCTGGGCTTTTGTTTTTTGGAAGATTTTTAATCACAGTCCCAATTTCAGTACTTGTGATTAGTGTGTTTATATTTTCTCTTTCTTCCTGGTTAGTCTCGGAAGGTTGTGCATTTCTAAGAATTTGTCCATTCCTTCCAGGTCGTCCATTTTACTGGCATGTAGTTGCTTGTAGTAATCTCTCATGATCCTTTGTATTTCTGAAGTGTCAGTTTTTACTTCTCCTTTTTCGCTCCTAACTCTATTGATTTGAGTTTCTCCCTTTTTTTCTTGATGAGTATGGCTAATGGCTTATCAATTCCTTTTATCTCAAAGAACCAGCTTTTAGTTTTATTGATCTTTGCTATTGTTTCCTTCATTTCTTTTTCTTTTATTTCTGATTTGAATTTTTTTATTTCTTTCCTTCTGCTAACTTTGGGGATTTTTTGTTCTTCTTTCTCTAACTGCTTTAGGTGTAAGATTAGGTTGTTTATTTGAGATGCTTATTGTGTCTTGAGGAAGGATTTTATTGCTATAAACTTCCCTCTTAGAACTGTTTTTGCTGCATCCCATAGGATTTGGGTTGTCGTGTTTTCATTGTCATTTGTTTCTAGGTATTTTTTGATTTCCTCTTTCATTTCTTTAGTGACTTCTTGGTTATTTAGTAGTGTACTGTTTAGCCTCCATGTACTTTTATTTTTTACATATTTTTTTCCTGTAGTTGATATCTAGTCTCACAGTGTTGTGGTCAGAAAAGATACTTGATGTGATTTCAATATTCTTAAATTTACCAAGGCTTGATTTGTGACCCAAGATATGATCTATCCTGGAAAATGTGCCATGGGCACTTGAGAAGAAAGTTTATTCTCTTGTTTTTGGGTGGAGTGTCTGATAAATATCAATTAATTTCATCTTGTTGAATGTGTCATTTAAATCTTGTGTTTCCTTATTTATTTTCATTTTGGATGATCTGTTCATTGGTGAAAGTGGAGTGTTAAAGTTCCCTACTTGATTGTGTTACTGTCAATTTCCCCTATTATGGCTGTTAGCATTTGCATTAAGTATTGAGGTGCTCCTATGTTGGCTGCATAAACATTTACAATTGTTGTACCTTCTTCTTCGGTTGATCCCTTGATCATTATGCAGTGTCCTTCTTTGTTTCTTGTAATAATCTTTACTTTAAAGTCTATGTTGTCTGATATGAGAATTGCTACTCCAGCTTTCTTTGGATTTCCATTGGCATGGAGTGTCTTTTTCCATCCTCTCAATTTCATGCTGTATGTGTCCCTAGGTCTGAAGTGGGTCTCTTTTAGACAGCATATATACAGGTCTTGTTTTTGTATCCATTCAGCCAGTCTATGTCTTTTGGTTGGAGCATTTAATCCACTTACATTTAAATTAGTTATCGATATGTATGTTCCTATTAACATTTTCTAAATTGTTTTGGTTTTGTTATTGTAGGTCTTTTCCTTCTCTTGTGTTTCCTGCCTAGAGAAGTTCCTTTAGCATTTGTTGTAAAGCTGGTTTGCTGGTGCTGAATTCTCTTAGCTTTTGCTTGTCTGTAAAGGTTTTGATTTCTCCGTCGAATCTGAATGAGATCCTTTCTGGGTAGAAGAGTCTTGGTTGTAGATTTTTCCCTTTCATCCCTTTAAATATGTTCTGCCACTCCCTTCTGGCTTGCAGAGTTTCTGATGAAAGATCAGCTGTTAACCTTATGGGGTTCCCTTGTATGTTATTTGTTGTTCTTCCCTTGGTGCTTTTAATATTTTTCTTTGTATTTAATTTTTGATAGTGTGATTAATATGTGTCTTCGTGTGTTTCTCCTTGGATTTATCCTGTATGGGAGTCTCTGTGCTTCCTGGACTTGACTATTTCCTTTTCCATGTTAGGGAAGTTTTCAACTATAATCCCTTCAAATATTTTCTCAGTCCCTTTCTTTCTCTCTTCTGCTGGGATCCCTATAATTCTCATGTTTATGCACTTAATGTTGTCCCAGAAGTCTCTGAGACCATCCTCAATTCTTTTCATTCTTTTTTCTTTATTCTGCTCTGTGGTGGTTATTTCCACTATTTTATCTTCCAGGTCACTTACCCATTCTTCTGCCTCAGTTATTGTGCTATTGATTCCTTCCAGAGAATTTTCAATTTCATTTATTTTGTTCTTTATCATTGTTTGTTTGCTCTTTAATTCTTCTAGGTCCTTGTTAAACGTTTCTTGTATTTTCTCCATTGTATGCACAAGATTTTGGATCATCTTTACTATCATTACTCTGAATTCTTTTTCAGATAGACTGCCTATTTCCTCTTCATTTGTTTGGTCTGGTGGGTTTTTACCTTGCTCCTTCATCTGCTGTGTTTTTCTCTGTCTTCTCATTTTGCTTAACTTATTGTGTTTGGGGTCTCCTTTTTGCAGGTTGCAGGTTCGTAGTTCCTGTTGTTTTTGATGTCTGCCCCCAGTGGCTAAGGTTGGTTCAGTGGGTTGTGTAGGCTTCCTGGTGGAGGGGACTAGTGCCTGTGTTCTGGGAGATGAGGTTGGATCTTGTCTCTCTGGTGGGCAGGACCACATCCGGTGGTATGTTTTGGGGTGTCTGTGACCTTATTATGATTTTAGGCAGCCTCTTTGCTAATGAGTGAGGTTGTGTTCTTGTCTTACTAGTTGTTTGGCATAAGGTGTCCAGCACTGTAGCTTGCTGGTCACTGAGTGGAGCTGGGTCTTAGCGTTGAGATGGAGATCTCTGGGAAAGTTTCGCCATTTGATATTATGTGGAGCAGGGAGGTCTCTGGTGGACCAGTTTCCTGAACTCGGCTCTCCCACCTCAGAGGGACAGACCTGACACCTGGCCGGAGCACCAAGACTTTGTCAGCCACACGGCTGCTAGTGTTGGAGGGTCTCCTGCAGAGGCGGGGGGTGGCTGTGGCTTACCATGGGGACAAGGACATTGGCAGCAGAATTTCTGGGATGTACTCTTGGCGTGAGCCCTCCCAGAATCTGCCATTAGCCCTCTCTGACCTAGGTTTTTGTCTTATGGGGTAAAATTTTCAACATGTAGTTAAATCTGGTCTTCCTAAAGCTGGTCCGCCTTCAGCAGCAACTTTTTCCAGCCCCTCTTGCTCTTGTGTACTTTTGACATGATCTCACTGTCTTTGATGGTTGTTTTGCTCATTGACACAACAATATAACACAATTTCATCTTGTTTATTTCCTATCTCAAACCTGGAATTAGCTATTACCCCCAGTAAGTCCTCATACTTTTTCTGTGGAATAGTATTTAGAGAACTTTTTTGCATCATTTTGTATATTTTTATCATAGACTAAAGGAAAAATATTTGTAGTCAATGTTGATTTAAGCTAGCTTTATTATAATGTTACTTAAACATAAATAACAGTAGAGCTATGTATAAATAAATATCATAGGCTTATGGTGCTTATACAATTAGAAAACCAAAACAATAAACAACAAAACTAATAAATTAACAGCATTAATGCTATGCATTATATTGTTTTCCTGAAAGTAAATTACATTTCATAACATGAATATGACTCCACAATAGCATATTGAGCAAAGCTTATCTTATTGTATACTATGGGATGACTCACTTGCCCCACCACTTTATTCCAACTACCAAGAAATTATACTATGTACAGCACACCTGGTATATGACCAGACCATACAATTTACAAAGTCTGACTCCTTCATTTCATATCAACCTAAAATAATTAAAGTGGTACTCTCTGGTGTTGATGTGCTTGTAAATACAAAAACAAATGTGAGTGTTGCTAATGTATGACAGTGTTCAGTTACAAAGCAGTCTTCCAGATGATTCTGAATATGCTTATGTTAATTTATTTTAGATTATTTCCTTGGGAGATGGCCAGGTGCTGGTTAAAGCAAGAAGTCTAAGAGTTTTCAGAGAACAGGTTGAAGTTAAAGGGAATATATCTGATGACAAACTGTGACTTCGGAAGTACATGAGGAAGGAGGGACAGCAACATGTGGTTTCTAAATGTACCATAGCAAAACACTATTAGTTAGCCAAGACTATCAAGGGAAGTAGAGGGAGTGAAGTGAGCAAGCTACAAAACAAAGCAAGCTACAAACTACAAAGAGTTTATAGCACCTAACTAATATTGGTCTTGGGGCTATAGCGTCTCTGTCACAACTATTCAATCTGCAGCTGTAGCCCCAGTGCAGCCATAAACAGTATGTACACAAATGAGCATGGCTGTGCTCCGTAGAACTTTATTTATGGGCACTGACATTTGAATTTTGTCATTTTAAAGTGTCTTGAAAAATTATTTTTCTTTGAATGTTTAAAAACTATTTAAAAATGTAAAAAACATTCTTAGTCTCAGGCCATTAAAAACGCTGAAGCATGACTATAAAAGCAACACTTACTAATTAAAATAATAGCACAAACAGCCTTCCTTAACATAGTATTTAATTTACCCTTCAAATAAACATTGACCAAATATCTAAAAGATGTGTGTTGGATCGTCTTCCACATGGTTGCCCAGCTGGGAGGCCTACAAGTCTCCTTCATTCCTTGCCTGAATATCATCCTTGACTTCCAGTGGGAATTGACAGTAATGTTTAAGCAGGGGAATGAGGTATCAGTTTTGTTTGGTTTGTTATGCAAAGTGATCTTTGTGGTGGTGTAGACTCTACACAGTAAAAGATATCAAGTGGAGTAAAGAGAGACTTGTAGCCGAGAAACGAGTTAGGAGGCTATTGTACAGACCTATTTGCTGAGGGCCTCAACTGAAATGAAATTGAAGTCAGGAAGCTTTATTTGAGATATTTTTCTGATCTGGTGATTTTTGATTTCAGGATTTGATGGCAAATGGACCAGATGAACAGGTTAGGAAGGTGTTGCAGTAATCCAGGTAAGAAGGGATATGAACCCAAATAGGGTAATGATATTAGGAATGGAAAAAATTGGATGAATTACACAGATATTAAGGAAGTAGAAGTCTCAGGACAATTTGATGGAAGAGGTGTTTGGAGAAAGAGAGAAGAGCAAGGATGATCTTCAGGTTTTAAAAATTATCTACCACAATGTACTGTTCACAAAGGTTTTTAATGTAGAAACCCCACATCTTTCTCAGATTTTTCCATGTCGCCTATTGGAATTGTCACTGGGAGAAGACCTTTCAAATAGTATTTGCCAGGGTATCCAATGCAGAAACACAGCATGGATGGGAATATACTCATAAAAATACCTTTCTTCATCTAGGAGGGAAAATAAAAGTGTAAACAAGTAATACCTACAGGGGTCAGCAAACTATTGTGCACAGGCCAAATCTGGACGGCTGCCTGTATTTTTAATGGCCTGAGACTAAGAATGTTTTTTACATTTTTAAATAGTTTTTAAACATTCAAAGAAAAATAATTTTTCAAGACACTTTAAAATGACAAAATTCAAATGTCAGTGCCCATAAATAAAGTTCTACGGAGCACAGCCATGCTCATTTGTGTACATACTGTTTATGGCTGCACTGGGGCTACAGCTGCAGATTGAATAGTTGTGACAGAGACCCTATAGCCCTCAAAGCCTAAAATATTTACTACTTGGCTCTGTACGTAGACAGTTTGCAGACTCCCGGTCTTCTATAAGCCAGATACTGTTCCAGGGCTTTCACACTGTGTCTCTTACTTTTCTCAAAACCTTTAGTGGTATATTAGGTTATAGAGACATGGAGAAAATATCTAGCTGATGGAGAAAAATAACGTTTTATTTGTAAAATATTCAAATTATTTAGGCAAAGGTAATGTTACTTTTTCTTTTTCTTTTTTTTAACGATCATACCCTTTCCCTCCTTAAACTCTGCTATTCATTCCAAATGCTCATAGTACTAAAGCTAAATTTCCAGAACATAAGGCCCTTTGCAAATGCAACCTTTTAGTCACATCGCATCACTCTTTTCCCCACCTTTCACCACTGAATTTCTCACTGTTCTCCCATTTTGTTCAGACACAAGCTGAAAGTGACACATTCAAGATATTTAATATTCACTTCATTTAGGTCCTTTGTCCACCTTTCCCTTCTATGCTTTTCTTCACTTTACTTTCTTCATCGAATTGTCTACCATTACGAAATATAAAAGAAATGAAGGAGGGAAACTGCAAAACACACAAGGGTTTCATTTGGGGAGGTAAACCTCTTATCACTCTGGTCAGCCTAATTGGTCAAATCCTCGAGGGTAGGGCCGATTTTTTCTTAACGGTATCCAACATCTATGAGAGGTTCAGTGAGTGGCCATTCAGATATTAATTCTCCCCCTCCCCCTCTTCCTCTCCTTTGAGAAACCTGGAAAATAGAAAATCTTCCCACGGAAACTCCTCAGGGTCGCGCCAACATCGAGGCTTGCGCACTGGGTCTCGGCCGGTGGCACAGCCCCGGCTTGCAAGTCCGCAGGGTCTCTGGGCAGAAACCCAGCGCGGGCTTCTGGATCGACCGCGCGCGCGTGCGCGCTCCTCCCTCGGCCCCCTACCCTGCAGCAAGGGGAGCGTGACGTAATGCAACCTCAGCAAGTCAGCCGCTATATAAAGGAGGACTAGGCGGCGCGCCTCCCAGACGCAGAGTAGCTTGTGATTGGCTCGAGCTGCGGAACCTCGGAAACCCGAATGTGAGGAGCTTACGGATCCACAGCTGCCGCCCCCCGCAGAAATCCGGAGCGCGGTCAGAAGCCAACTGGCGGTAGCGGCTGCAGGTAAGGAGACTCCTGAGGAGAAAGTAGAGGGACTCGGGTCCGCTGCGCTCAGTGTCGTTAGCGTGAGTTGAGGAGAGGCTCCCACCCAGCGTGTAGTGTAGGACGAAGGGAACAATGGAAGTGGCGTCTAGTCCCTAAGCGTTCCCTCCCCCTCGGGCAGACAGTGTTTCTCCTCAGCAGCAGCGGGTGGCTGGAGGAATTGAGAGAATTACTTCCCCCTCAGCCGATCCGTTCTTCCCCAAGGCCAGAGCCCCCGGGGGCGAGAGCCGTCGTGGAGGCCGTCGGTGGTTTAGGGTGACGGGAAAATGGCGGAAAACAAAACAGTGAAGTGAAGAATGCGGCGGCCCCCTGGCATTTTCTCTCGGCGACCCCAGCCCCGCAATATTCCTCTCGGTTGCACTGCCCCTACCTCGCCCCCGCCCCCCGCCTGCCGCGAATGGTAACCTTGGAACGCGCGAGGGATGGCGGCGTTTGCGAGAAGGTGGCACCGAATCGGGCATTTTAGGGGCTAGGGAGCCGTCAGAGCCTGGGGTGGGGGTGGGGGGCCGTGTGCGGCAACTGTCGCCTCCGTTAAAACACCACCATTTTGGTTCCCAGCCGCCGTCTCCCGTGTAGCGGGGCAGAGGTAGCAGGAGGAGGATGAGGGGTTGGGCAGCACGGCGTGGGTAGCAGCGGTGGCGACCGCTGCACCAAGTGCGGGAGGAGGGGTAAGGGTATTCTTGTTTCTTCGCTCTCTTGACTTTCCACTGCGAAGGTTCTCTTGTTTGGTTGAAGATCCAGGCAGATGGGTAATATATGGGAGGGCACATGTGTGCATTCTGCTCAAAATGATTGAAACTTGGCATGATCATGAGAAAGGGAGACTTCTGCGGGAAGAGGGCTGCGTCCAAAGCTGCAATACTGCTACTTGCCAGGGCTCCTTTGTCTCCTATCTCTGCTAATACTACTTTCACATTCTCTTGCTCTGCCGCCTTAGGATTTCTCTCCTGTCCTTCACCCTATTTACATTATTGAGAAGCTAGGTCCTGAGTGAACTATGTTTAGAGGAGACGAGGAGACAAATGAGAGTAAAATGTGGGGGTGGGGTTGTCTTGTTTTGATTTTTGTTTTGTGATTTCTGCTCCCCACATATTTATGGAAAGATGTTTACTTGAAGAGTGCTTGGTGGGTACCTCCATTCAATAAGGATGGGAGATACACTCTTGAGAAGACTGAGAAGCCTAGCTATCTATTGGCTGTTGAATCCTTAACACACTGCTGTTCTCATACCTCATTCATTATTGATCTTATTGAAACTTCCTATATGGGAAAAAGGTGCTCCAATTTATTTATTTGGTATTCTTGCAGTGTGATACTTCCCGTAATAGTTGCACTGTGTGTTAAAATTTTTACACTTCATTGAGCACTAGTGCAGATTTTTCTCTATGAATTTGGCAAGGGTAACGCTTGCCCTTGGTTGGTTCTCTTTTACTTTCCAAAATAAGGTATTGCTAGTGATTATTAAAATATGCTTTAGGGAAGATTTTGGTTTAACCAGGTGGTCGAATTCTAAGTGAAATAACGTTGCTTATGTCGTTTTAGGTAGTTGTTTCTGTTGCAATCCCTTCGGTTGCTTTTTGGATTAGCAGTTTTGAGCATATGAACCCTTCCTAATCTCACCCTGAACATTAAAGTGTAAAGAAAAATTCTTAAGTTGTGTAAGAGATTTGGTTTAAAATGTTTTAAAATATCTAATTGTGAATGTATTTTTACAATAGGTAAAAAGAACGTTTTTCCAAAGAAAGTAATGTAGTTCAGAAGGAAAAATAACAAAAAGAAAGTGCTGCAGATTTTATTTTACAATATGTAAGAAAATCAACAGTTTCTTCAGGATACTCATATTAAGGTGATTAACAAATTACTTAATGTTTTATCTTTAATAATTAAACAAAATTAAGTGTTAAAACATTTTAAAGACATCTATAATTGTTCTATTAGTTATGTGATAAAGCAATTACTCTAATTAAATTTGGAATAGTATACTGTTTTAAATGTTAAAAATAAGTCCTTATGGCATTTTAATTTATCTCTCTGAAGCCCCAGGTAGTTTATTGTGAACTCTCTTGGCCCCTCTTGACTTCATTTTGAAGGCAGAAAATAATGTGGTATTTGAAAAAATATAGAGAAATATAGCTAAGAGTTTCTAAAAATTTGTAATTTTGCTCACACATGAAGTAATTTTGTTAGAATCATTTTAATATACAGATAAATAACCTACTGCTGTAGGATTTTGATATACATGACTCAAATGTTAATAAAGATTACTCTGTGAGACTTTCTTGCCTCTTTTACACCTATCAAATTTTGAGACAAGGGAAAAAATCTTAGTGATCTCTGGTACTTAAGGATAGATTAAGTTGTCTTACATGGCAGCTTTCTAAAAGTTTCTAAAACTTAATGATGCAACCTCATCTTTTGTGTGGTATAGCCCAATTTATTAAACATTCCTAACTAAAAATGAGGAAATGTTTTATAAAATTGACAGACTTTTTGGTTGATTTACTTAGAATCTTATGTTTGAAAGCAAAGTATACATGTAGTTGTAAGAAATACGTTGAGTTACAGAACCTGACTTTAGGTTCCATACGATCTGGTGATCTTAAATATAGGATAAGTCATTTGAAATGAAATAGGTTGAGCCCTTGCTTTCAAAACTAGCATGAGGCTAGTGTGACTTTATTAATCATTAATGAAAAAAATTAGTCATACAATTACAAGTAAAAGATATTCTGAAAGAACCAATTTACTAAATGTTTGTATGTGATTGATCTTATCTCCACTATATTTAGGAAGCAGTCATGTTTCATGAGTCCTCAAAACTGTGAGACAAGAGAATGTAGTAGAATAAGGCCAGACGTCCTTACTGGCTCAAAGAACTCCAGGGAAACTGGGATAGAACATTTTACATTATAAGTAGAACCCCGGGAGCCAGAGGTGAAACACACGTTTATCTGCAGAACTACGCTGCAGAGCTGAGCTGGGTCTGGAAGAAATGGATGAGAGCCACTGGATGAAATTCACTAATACTAGACACCTGAGTCCTCTAGTAATGTATAAATATCCCAACTATTGCCTGTTGTCATCTTGTTCTCTTTTTTCTTCTTATTTAATAACATTTTAAGTGGAACCTCAGTGCTACAGTTTTGTTCTTTTGCTTGCTTCTTTCACTTCCCTATGGCTCATCACCCTTACTGTGCTTATTCTCCATTATCTTTGGTTTACTTCCATTTGACCCTTCTTTTATTTATGGTTGTCACGTAAAGCATCTAATCAAGGTTTTTGCTTGTTTTGTTTTCCTTTGTAATAAGATTTGCACACCTGGTTGAGAGGCACATTTTCAATTGCATCATTTTCTCAAAGCAACTGACTTTGGCCTAAATGTATTTAAACTATTTTTAAAACCGTTTCTTTTACAGAGATTTGTGAATGAACTTTGCTAAGTATGGATTCAGGTGGTGGAAGTCTTGGATTGCACACATCAGACTCTAGAATGGCACATACCATGATTATGCAGGATTTTGGTAAAGCATTTTCTTTGTTATATTTTTTCTTTCTTTTTTAAAAGTCAGAACATACTAAATATCAAAACTGTATTGGGGAAGGGGAGAAATTACAATGAAAAATTGTTCTTTTGCCAGGAAAATACATTTGTAGGGCTTATTTTCTTAAAGTAAGGCGATTTGTCAGTAGTCTAGATAAAATCATTCTTATAATTTTGTGGGAAGGTTGAGGTAAGGAAACTTGGAATATAGTGGTAATATGTCATTGGAAATGAAAAACTCAGTTTGCATAAATACCTGCATCAGTTCTCATGTGTAGGAAATATTAAAATATAAAATACATTTTAAGTTGCATTGTTAATAAAGCTGAAAAAGGAAGTACTTCAGTCATTTCAAAGAAGTTAGTTAGATGCTTATATAGTGATAGAGGAATATCTTGCATTAAGTGATTAATTATATTCTGATGCCATATCCTCAGAAAGTTGTTACTAATAGCATTACCTTTTTATTTTTTTTAAAAAAAAATTCCCTACTTTTGTGGCCAAGTTTTTCAGTAGCCTCTTAACAGTAGTCATTTTGATGAAGATGATAAGACTCGCTTGACAGTCAACAAAGAAACTGAATTTGGACAGGTTCAGTCTGAATGATAGAAGAGAGAGGTATCTGAAGTGTAAGAGGTGGGCATAGAGTGGTAAGAATTAAAGAAAAGATCAGAATGAGAGTAAAAAAGATAAATGGTAAATTGGGACCAAAAGTAAACAGAAACATGAGATACTGTGGAATTGTTAAAGATGAAATTAGGAATGGGGGATTACAACAAGTGATACTTTACTGAATTAAGAAAATGCTCCTACTGTTTTCAGATAATATGGTTGAATATGTTATTTTGTCCTCTGTTGTAAAGCCCACAGTAATGAGAGCCAGAAGAACTAGATTCTAGTCTTGGCAGGCCTATTAAATTATCTGTGTAAATGGGCAAATTACATATTTCACTTTTATGAAGGGGTTGGACTAGAAAACATTTAATGTCCTCCCCAGTTCTCTGATTCCTTGACCTTTCTGTCTGATGGTAAAGGTGCAATGCGTAGATTAAGATTTAATATGGTGGGAATCGAGATGACTGTGTAGTTCATGAAATAGAAAGGAATTATGGATTTATTCTGCTGAAAGAGTCAGAAGTGAGTTGTGTTGATTATTGATGACTTAGAAGTGATTTTATGTGAAAAAAAAGTATAGGAATAAACTCTAGAAGAAGGACAAAAGGCTGAAGCATAAGAGATTTCACAAATAATTTTGTGAATTCTTCACTAGAGATAGTTTTTCAAATTCTGGAACACTTGAAATTCAGTGTGATAAATTAAGTTTTGGTTGAAATTTCAACTTTAATTTTTTACCTTTTAAAAGTAAGATATTTTTAAATGGAAGAAAGGCAGTATTTTCTCCATTTAATACAAAATATTACCTACCCTGTAGTATCTGGTAAAGTGCCAGAACCACCCTCACTCCTGAAGAAGTTGCCCATTGGCAAGTAAAACTTGATTCATTTCAAAGAGTGAAAAAAATGTCTGATTGGTGCTGGTGAATATTTGCTTGGTGTTCCTCTTACCTTTCTTTCCACTGTTCCTCCTCAATGTCTTGAGGTTTAATTAATCCCTTATTTATCTAATACTAAGCTTTCCAAATTCTAAAAATTGATTAGAAATTAGATACATTCTCTTTAAATTTTTGCTAACATCAAAACTTAGATATCTGCAATGCCATAAATTAATTATACTTGTGAAACATAAGAGTTCAGCATACATAGGTAGACCTAGCCAAGTAAACACATTGTGTGGCTCAGGATCTCTAAATTCTGTAAGGTTTTTGGTTAATATGAAATGGCTACTATATTAAGAATCTAGAAACAATAAATGCCGGAGAGGGTGTGGAGAAAAGGGAACACTCTTGCACTGCTGGTGGGAATGTGAATTAGTACAGCCACTATGGAGAACGGTATGGAGGTTCCTTAAAAAACTACAAATAGAACTACTATATGACCCAGCAATCCCACTGTTGGGCATATACCCTGAGAAAACCATAGTTCAAAGAGAGTCATGTACCAAAATGTTCATTGCAGCTCTATTTACAATAGCCAGGAGATGGAAACAACCTAAGTGTCCATCAACAGATGAATGGATAAAGAAGATGTGGCACATATATACAATGGAATATTACTCAGCCATAAAAAGAAACGAAATTGAGTTATTTGTAGTGAGGTGGATGGACCTAGAGTCTATCATACAGAGTGAAGTAAGTCAGAAAGAGAAAGACAAATACCGTATGCTAACACATATATGTGGAATCTAAGAAAAAAAAATGTCATGAAGAACCTAGGGGTAAGATGGGAATAAAGACACAGACCTACTAGAGAATGGATTTGAGGATATGGGGAGGGGGAAGGGTAAGCTGTGACAAAGTGAGAGAGTGGCATGGACATATATACACTACCAAACGTAAAATAGATAGCTAGTGGGAAGCAGCCACATAGCACAGGGAGATCATCTTGGTGCTTTGTGACCACCTAGAGGGGTGGGATAGGGAGAGTGGGAGGGAGGGAGACGCAAGAGGGAAGAGATATGGGAACATATGTATATGTATAACTGATTCACTTTGTTATAAAGCAGAAACTAACACACCATTGTAAAGCAATTATACTCCAATAAAGATGTAAAAAAAAGAAAAAGAATCTGAACTATTAATTTAATTGAGAAGTTTATTGGACCAGTTTCTTTTGAAGGATACTTTAGAGTTTAAATTTTACAGTAGTATGATTTATGTAATAACTTGTGCGTGTCTCAGTGTAATAGTTGCCCTTGGAATCTGTGCCATTGAATTTAATTGTTGTTTAAGTTTTTATTGCTGAAAAGAGTCCATATTGCTTTGGGACTTAAGTAGCAGAAAACCTTAGATGGTGGCCCAAGATGGACCCAACAAATACCAAATTTTATGCTGTCCTGGTGAAATTCCAGGTATTCACATTTAAATTAAATAACTTTAGTAAAAAAGGAAATGCTTGAAATAATGACTTGTTTCTTACTGTTATCTGGTTATCTAATTGATTTCACACTTTTTAAAAGTTCTTCATATCATTTATAATTTGCTACCTAGTGAGATAAATTTTAATGCCCTTTAATGTTGCTTATTAAATGCCTTAAATTTTAAACGAGTGACTCTATGGTAGGTCTTCTTATTCTTTCTCTTTCAAACTCTTCCTTTAGTAGTTACTCACTTGATTAGCCCTATAAATTCCTTAAAAAATAGTCTCTAGAATAAGTAAATTCTATTCTCCTCATTTAGGCAAGTTTAAAAAAAAAGCCAGTCTGGAGTAAAACAATGAGTTCAGTTCCCAGCTTGAACCTTGGGCAAGGTTATTTATTTATTTATTTATTTATTCATTTATTTATTTATTAACATCTTTATTGGAGTATAATTGCTTTACAATGGTGTGTTAGTTTCTGCTTTATAACAAAGTGAATCAGTTATACATATACACATACCTCCATATCTCTTCCCTCTTGCGTCTCCCTCACTCCCACCCTCCCTATCCCACCCCTCTAGGTGGTCACAAAGCACGGAGCTGATCTCCCTGTCTGTGCTATGCGGCTGCTTCCCACAGCTATCTATTTTACATTTGATAGTGTATGTATTTCCATGCCACTCTCTCACTTTGTCCCAGCTTACCCTTCCCCCTCCCCGTATCCTCAAGTCCATTCTCTAGTAGGTCTGCGTCTTTATTCCTGTCTGGGCAAGGTTATTTAATCTCTCTAAACCATAGTTTGTTCATATTTAAAATGGGGATAATAACACTCACCTTATTACAGAGTTCTGAGGCTTAAATGAGATAATATATGTAAAAGTATTAGGTTGCTTGGTGCATAGTACTCAATAAATATAGCTAGAGTATAGCTAAAATAAGTGACTTTGTTTAGAAAGTCAGTGAAATCTAACAGATGAGTTGATAAGAGGAAAGTGCAAAATTTAATAAAAGACATCTTGGATCTTGGTCTGAGTAATGTGCCAATACCCTGTGAGGAACCCATTAATTCTTGGTCTAAGATCCTTAAATTATTTAGTTCAGGGCAAACAAGGATGTTTGGATTTTTTTTGGTTTAGATCTGATTTATTTTGACCTGTAATTTCCTGCTAGAGTTAAAGACTAGGTAAACTAAAAAACACTTATTCCTTCTTCTTAGAACCCTCCCAAACAGATTAATCTGAACCCAAGCCAGCACTAGCATTATTCTATCCTTCCATCCTTCCCTAGTGTCTATTCTCAGAAACCAAACTACTCTCCAGCAATGTTCTAAAATAAATGAGATTTCCCATATTTTAAGTCTAACTTATGAAAAGATTTTATAAAATACTAATTTCATTGTTCATATACATAGAATTGCAATCCTGTGAATTTTATAGGGTTAACATTTAACTTTTCCCTGGTAAAAACCATATTTCCAGTCTGGTTGAATACTAAATTTGAACCCTCACCTTCTCCCTGTCTCCAAAAATGGCCAGTGGAGTAACAAGTGAATAGAAAGTACTTGTTCTGTACGTACTCCCTTTGTCTACCAGATTTTCAAGGTTGAGGCTGTGTCCTTTTGGGTAATATGGTGGTTTAGGTGAGAGTTTGAGAATAGTGAGAAGGCTACAGAAGGGTTGAAAGGAATATAATCCTGAAAGGCAGCTTTTCCCTTCTCACCTTATTTTTTGATGTGTTAGGGTATTAGTAGTGTTTACTGGTCTCCATCCTAACTTGCTGACAAACTTCCATAATGAATTGGTTAATAATAGTGAACAGTGTATAACAAATGGTACTCTTTCAGGTATTACTGTATAGAAAGTGATCATTATGAAGAAAAGGCTTTGTGCTGGATTATTTCATGTAGGTAATTTTGTTGTAACCTGGTCCACAAACTCTGTTAATTTGTTTACTATACCACCTCAGGGAGAATGTAACAGAATTACTTATGAAGGAATTTTACACTCTTACAGTATTTACAAGGAGGGTAGGAGTTGGTGTTTACCGTGCTGCTCAAGAAAAACGTTATTTAAAACTTTATTCCTGCAGATTTACTAATTTAGAATTTAATGCAATTTAGAGTTTGTATGTATGTTTTTTAAATAAACCAAATCTTTGCCTAAAATGAGTTGGTTCTTTTTCTCCTCAAATCAGATGTTAAAGGATGCTTTCCATTTTTGAATATAGTAATTCTTGTACAATAAAGAAGTTCAGGGACTTTTATGTTTATAATATGTATTTCTAATGTATTAAGCTTGTCATATTTTATTAACTCAATTTAACATATTAGCAACCTTTTATGTTTGTGTGCCCTTTTTATTTTAATTTTAATTTTTTGAAATGTTAAACTCACAGGAAGTAGAAAAAATAGTATATAGGGTCCTGTATACCCTTTACTCATCTTCCTCCAATGGTGACATCTTTATAATAACTGTAGTACAGTATCAAAAGCAGGAAATTAACATTGGTACATTATTGTTAATGGGACTACAGATCTCATTCAGTTTTCGCCATTTGTGTGTGTGAGAGTGTATATAGTTCTATGCAGTTTTATTTCATATATAGATTTGTGTAGACACCACCACAATGAAGATACAGAATGGCTCCATCTCCATATATATGCTATGCCAAAATAGTCACACACACCCCAACCCTTGGCAACTGCTAATCTGTTCTCCATCTCTATAGTTTTAGAATTTTGAGAATGTTATATAGATGATTCCATTTATACATTATACAGTACAGTAACCTTTGGTAATTGACTTTTTTCATGCAGCATAATTTTCTAGCAGTTGATTCAGGTTGTTGAATGTATCAATAGTTTTGTCCCTTTCTTTATTGCTGAGTAGTATTGCATAGTAAGGATGTGCCAGAGTTGGCTTAACCAACCATTTACCTGCTAAAGGACATTTGAGTTGTTGTATTTTTGTTTTTTGCTACTAGAAATAATAGCTACTATGCACTGTTATGGATATTTATGTATAGCTTTTTGTGTAAACATATTTTAATATCTGTGGGAGAAATGCCACAGAGTACAGTTGTTAGGTTGTATTGGTAAGCACATGTTTTTATAAGAAACTGGGCAAATTATTTTCCAGAGTGGCTGCTGCCATCACGTATGAGAGATCCAGTTTCTCTGCATCCTCACCAACCTGTGGTGTTATTGTTTTTTATTTTAGTTATTCTAATTGGTGTGTAGTGATATCTCATTGTAGCTTTTTTTTTTACTTGAAAATAAAGTACATTATTTTTAAGGTCTTAATTTAGATTTTACTAATATTGTTTTCACCCATCTCCACCCCAGTTCCTGGTTGGTGATGATTTTTATTACAGTTAAATTGTCAGTGGTTCTTTAAAATGATAGTTTGCCCAGGACTGTTTCATATTTAAAAACTATTTTATGTCATCTGATATATACATACAGTACTTTTAATTAATAAAATAACTTTACTTTTTTTGGATAATTGTTTGTATTGTAGTGGCTGGAATGGCTGGTACTGCGCATATCGATGGAGACCATATTGTTGTTTCAGTTCCTGAGGCTGTATTAGTTTCTGATGTTGTCACAGACGATGGGATAACTCTTGATCATGGCCTCGCAGCTGAAGTTGTCCATGGGCCTGATATCATCACCGAGACTGATGTAGTAACAGAAGGTGTAATTGTTCCTGAAGCCGTACTTGAGGCTGATGTTGCTATTGAAGAAGATTTAGAGGAAGATGACGGTGATCACATCTTGACGTCTGAGCTAATTACAGAAACTGTTAGAGTACCTGAGCAGGTTTTTGTGGCTGACCTTGTTACTGGTCCTGATGGACACTTAGAACATGTGGTCCAAGATTGTGTCTCAGGAGTTGACTCTCCCACAATGGTATCAGAGGAGGTTCTTGTAACTAATTCAGATACAGAAACTGTGATTCAAGCAGCTGGCGGTGTTCCTGGTTCTACAGTTACTATTAAAACTGAAGATGATGATGATGATGATGATGATGATGATGATGATGTCAAGAGCACTTCTGAAGACTACTTAATGATATCTTGTAAGTGAAACTTAAAGTCCATAATTACTTGGTAGAAACTGATTTATGTATAACACCGACAGGTTTTCTAAGATGGGGATCTATTCAATAAAAGTCATGGGGGTGATCTTTTTGAAAAATAATTTTTTTCAAAGCTGTGTTGTTGAGATGCTTTTTTGAATTTGTTCATGTTTTTAATTTATGAAAATTTATACCCACAATGGAGTAAAATAATGCAATTTATTAATATCTTAGAACAAAAATACAGATTTGGAAGGTTCAAAAAGAACATTAAGTGACGCAATATTTTAATGGTAAATATATATATTTCAAAATGGGAAGTTTATTTCATGCAACCACTGCTTTCTTTTTAATATGACAGGTACTGGAGATGTCAGTTCAGTTTTGCTTAGGAGTTTAAGCATAGTATGTTAAGAAATGTGTGATTAGTTTTTTGAATTAAATACTTGAAAAGTAAATAATCAACTCAGATTGTGTTCTACAGTTCTGCCTGTGTTTGTTTTCTGTTGTCTATATATGTGTCTTTATAGTCCATGCAAAAATACTTTAAACATATTTATTTCAGACTGCTTTACGATGTCCTTAAGACATTCTATCTGAATGAGGAAGATAGAAATATCTTATTCTCATTTTAAGTGGTAAGTTTGCCTGAACAGCAACAATAATAAAAATCTCACGATAAGTTATTGATGGAGCTTGAGGAAGAAGTGGGTCTATTCTTTATAAAATTTGAAGGCATTCCTTTATTTAAAAAATCCCTTTAAAACTTAAATAATTTTTTATTTTAGAAAATAGAATATACAAAAATTAAATATTTTTTATATCATTCATTCTCTTGCCACCCAGATCCCTAACTTTTTATAATGGTTAGAATATTCAAATTGAGACTAGTTACTCTTTTTAACCATTTTCATTTATTTTATTTTATTTAGTTTTTCCCTTTTTTTCTTCATCACTTAATCTTTAATTCATTTTTTTACCTCTTGGTTTCTGTTGACCATTGAATCTTTCAGGAGTTAGAGAATAAATTGCCTTGAAATGTCTCAATGGTAATTTTAAAAGTCCTCTGTTTCTTTCCCAAGATATCTTCAAACTACTCAAGGGATAAAATTGAAGACTTAAAACAGACTGTTATCTTATTCCTAAATCCCTAACTATTCCTGTAAGGAAATCTTATCAGCAGCTGAGTTTGTCTTCTCTCAGTCTCTGAGGTGCATCTGAGATTTTTCCACTTTCAGACCAAATGTCACAATTTCTTTATCTTAGCAGTTGGTTAGGCTCTTCCACTTGTGCTAAGTAACTTGGAAATTAATATAGGATAACTGTATCTGTCTAAAGTTATCCCAGGTGTGCTTTTCTTTAAAAATACCTAACACTCTCAAAACATTTCTGGGTGATGATTTGCTTTATGAAAAGCTTCACCGGAGAAGGGAGGTTCCTTTAAATAATGAACCAATATAATGCATTCAAATTATTTTTTTTTACCTATAAAATCAGTTTTTATTTCTTCCAGGAAAATAATTTTGTATAAAGCAAAACATATTGGTAGGGTCATTATGGGAGCGGTCATGAAACCTCACCAATTTCAGGGGTAAAAGAGAAAAGTTAATACCTTTGTATTTTTTTTTTAGTATAATAGCTTTATTGAGATATAATTCACATGCCATACAATTCATTCATTAAAGGTGTGCAATTCAGTGGTTTTTCATATATTCACAGAATTGTATCACCATCACCATAATCAATTCTAGAATTTTTCTTCCCCCCAAAAGAAACCCCCATACCCTTGAGCAATCACCCCTGCCACTCCATTCACCCCTCAGGCAACCACTAATCCAAATTCTTTCTCTCTAATTTGCCGGTTCTCAACATTTCATGTAAATGGAATCATATAATATATGGCCTTTTGTGTCTGGCTTCTTTCTCTTAGTATAATGCTTTCAAGGATCATCCATGTTGTAGCATGCATCAGTCCTTCATTCCTTTTTATTAATGAGTAATATTTCATTATATGGATATACAGTTTATTTATCAGTTCATCAGTCGATGGACATTTAGGTTGTTTCCACTTTTTGGCTGTTATGAATAATGCTGCTCTGAACATTCATGTACAAGTTTTTGTGCACATAGGTTTTCAGATGTCTTGGATATATACAGCTGGGAATGGAATACCTTTGTAATTTAAATATTACTAATTTTTGTTTGTTTCATCATTGCATAATACGGATCCATTACACATTGCCTCACCCCATCCCTGTGGTACATCAATACAGAGTTGACCCTTGAACAACACAGGTTTGAACTGTGTGGGTCCACTAATACAAAGATATTTTTCAATAAATATATACTGCAGTGTCACATAATCTGAGGTTAATTGAGTCTGCAGATGCGGAACTATGGATACGGAGGGGCAACTGTAAAGGTATACATGGATTTTCGACTATGTGGAGAGTCAGTGCCCCTAAGCCCTGCATTGTTCAAGGGTCAGCTGTAGTCTATACTGATGTCATATTCACCATATAATTTTGGTAGATGTAACATGAAAGGGGTACAGTAAAAAGCCTACTTAGTGTTTAAAAGAAATATTATACTGTACATTTTGCTAAAATGAAATTTTAATCAAATTGTACCAATGGGCTATAGAAGAATATTGAACGATAGCAAACTTTGTAGGGTTGGCAAATAATGCACCTTACTGTTTTTTTTTTTAAATTTTTATTGGAGTATAGTTGCTTTACAATGTTGTGTTAGTTTCTGCTGTACAGTAGAGTGAATCAGTTATACGTATACCTATATCCCCTCTTTTTTAGATTTCCTTCCCATTTAGATCACCACAGAGCACTGAGTAGAGTTCCCTGTGCTATACAGTAGGTTCTCATTAGTTATCTATTTTATACACAGTAGTGTATATATGTCAATCCCAATCTCCCAATTCATCCCACCCCCGTACCTTACTGTTTTAATGTTATATTTAGCACCAGTAGAATTCTGCGTTTTATATACTATTACCCACTTATCACTGGCTGGGATGTCATGTGGGTTGGGAAACAACACCGTGGGACTTGAATGTTGTAAGCCTTATAACAAAAAGGTTAAGCTTGAATTTTGGGTATTTTGAGTATTATCTGTAAAGAAGAGTCTTTGAGGATCTATTTCTAAAATCTGTTGATTGCCTGTTAAATCTTTGTTAACTTTGTACTTTCTATAACAAAGGGTATAGAATAAATCTTGGTGAAGTTGATGGTTTATCTCTTAAAACTGTACACTAACATATTTAATAACTTTATCATCTTCTATGAACTTAAAATACAGAACAAGTTTAATTACTCAATACATTTCAAAATTGTTCATTCTGAGGAATCTAATTAAGTAGAAAATAATGGATGCATTAAACTGTGGACCTCGAGGAAAGGTGTAAATGGAATCAGAATAGCACCAGTAATTTCAATACTTAAAGCAAAAATTATGGTACAAAACTTTTGAGAAATGACCAAACAAATGTCTATTTCATTTCATGAGCTTTAGTTTTGTGAATTACAGTTTTAATTCAGTTTATCCCAGGAGGAACTCTGATTACTTTTAACCATTGAAGTGTAATAAAGTAGTATTTATCAGATGAGAGTATTTTTTTCATTAATTTACTGTTAGTCCAACCTAAGAAATTCATATTTTGGACACTTTTTGAGTGTTTTATATCCTATGTCTTTATTTCCAAGAATGAGATAGTACTTTTTTTCTGAAGACTTAACTTGCCTCTTAATTTTTTTAATGATCTCATTGTTTTATTCAACGTATTTTAAAAGATAGGCTGTTAAAAACCAGTAATATCAGATTCTTCCTCATCCTTTTTTCTTTCATTTTAATCTGTCCCATTGTGAAAAAAATATTTGCCAAAAAAGTACTAACAGAATTAGGTTTATGATGGAATGAAAATATTTTTTTCTGTTTATTTTGATCATTTAGGTACTCTCTTTCATAGACAATAAACTATTTGAACTCTTAAATAATGTGGAATCATTTATATTTAACCACAAAGTTAAAGTAGTTTTACATTGTAAGAAGAATTTCTGAAATTCTGGTGTTTTCACCATTTTGAAAGGCCAAAGGAATATTTTTGAATTTGCATGTATCAAATTTGAAACTGAGGTAGAGAAAATCTAGACTTTGACCCATTTAGATCTTACTGAAATTCATATTTTAAGAGTACTGAGTTAAAAACTTTTTAATGTCACTTTATTCTGTTTTCAGTAGCTCTGGAATTGTTTAGATATAGTCAAGTCTTCATGATTTTGTTTCATATATGATACTATGATACATATAGTAGGGAGGAGCAGATTTTCAGTTTAGGTTACATTTCAGTTTTTATGGGGACAGGACAAGCATTGAAATAAAAAATGGTAGGCATATAATCTTTGGGGGAGTATATTGTTTAATATTTATGTTCAAAGAGCAAACTTTATGAATATAATGTATTCATTGCATAGTTTATGCACAGTATTCACTTGAAACTAAATGCTATTCTTAAAGAATCAAATTTTTAAGTATACTTAAAATGTAAGTAATTATTGTTGCTTTATTTTATATATGATTTGAAGCAAATCATACAATGGTAAACCTGGAAGTATACAAAATTTCTGATTTGAAGTAGCCTTCCATTGACTCAACAAGAATTAAAAGTATTTACTAAGATTTTATTTTCATGATTTCTGAAAAGCCCTTTTTATAAAATAATTCAAGTGTTTTCTATTTTCTCTTTTTTAAATACTAGATTTTATATGTTAATTGGTTTTAGATATACTGCTATTTAATTTGGGAATTGTTTATGTCAGCTTATTTCATGAGTACTATATATTTTATGTTGTAATTTTTGTTATTAATTTTGGTGTTAGGATTTAGCTTAAAATGTTGAATGTAATGGAAGATTATTTAATCTTTTCCCAAACCACTTTAATTAAAGCTGTATGGTTAAGAGTATTTCATATACATAAATTGAAATCTGTGATTATGTCTTTTATATAATTACGATCATGTAGTATATCTGTCTTGTATACATTTTTTCATGAAATATACCACTCTTAATGGTTGCATAATAGGTCATTAATTGAATATAGTGGGTAGGTGGTTAACACATTATTTCACATTGCACTAATACTTAACACCGACTAAATGTCAATGGTACTTTTTGACTGAAACAGTTTCCCGTTTATATTTTACAGTGGATGATGTTGGGGAAAAATTAGAGCATATGGGGAACACACCATTAAAAATCAGCAGTGATGGTTCACAAGAAGATGTTAAAGAAGATGGATTTGGTTCAGAAGTAATAAAAGTGTATATATTTAAAGCTGAGGCTGAAGATGACGTTGAAATAGGTACAAATAATAATTTTAATTTATTGCTATAATGGTTAGGAATTAGAACTTCTCTTTTCTGGAGACTAAGTTCTAATATTGCCTTCAAAGTGCAACTCTTATAAAAGGTTTCTTTGGGGATGGAATATTTAAAAATTATATATAAATATAAATCACGGATAGAGAACAAGTCATCTTAGATATTTTTAAACTTGAGTAGAAGATTCCAGTTGAAATTTCAAAACATATGAGTGGAGGGGATTTGGTTTAGAGAAGGAAATTATGAGTATTTAAGGGCAGGCTAGAGGCAGGGTGCTTTGGATTTTAATCCTAGTTCTTCCATTTAGCTGAGTGGTCTTTGGTGAATTACTTAACCTTCTTCTGCCTCAGTTTCCTCATCCATAAAATGGCCATAATGGTAGTAACTACCTTATAATGCTATTGTGAGGATTAAATGGGTAAATACATGTAAAAGACTTAAATAGTGCTTGGCATATACAAGTGTAATGTAAGTGTTAACATTTGTTGTTATTTCTTAGTGATGACTGAAAATTTAAAGTGCAATTTATAAGAAAATTCTCTTGACACTTAGAACTTTATGTTTGAATATTTGAGGGGGAATATTTTTCTAAAGGAAAATATTTTTATGTATCCTTCTTATTAATTTAGGGAATTATTCCATGATACTTACTGATTTTGATACATGTTTTAACTTTTAAGGTGGAACGGAAATTGTCACAGAGAGTGAGTACACCAATGGGCATTCTGTAGCTGGAGTGCTTGACCAGAGCCGAATGCAGCGGGAGAAGATGGTTTACATGGCAGTTAAAGATTCTTCTCAAGAAGAAGACGATATCAGTAAGGAAAAAAGGCACTGTAGTGACTTATCAGTAGTCATCATGCATTCTTAAAAAAAAACAATCTCATATTCAAGCACTACATAGGAACAAAGTTCAATAAAATAAATCTGACCCTTCTCTATAATTAATTTAAAGGAAAAGGGTCCTTTTGACAATCCGTGCATGCATGTATTGTTCAAATGAGCAAACGTAAAATACTGTGTCTGAGATACTAGGGATACAGAGATCAGCTAAATATGGTTCCTGACTTTAGGATAGCCCACAAATATGTAGGGAATTACTGAGAATCTACTTTGTGTGTGTTATTGAATATGTTGCATATGTATTATCTCATTTAATTCTCATAATTCATCTCTGAGGTAGGTGGTATTAGCCCTGTTTTATGGAAGGAGAAAGTGCTCAGGGAAATTAAGCAGTTGCCCAAGGCCATTCCAGTATTAAATGAGGAAGATAGGATTTGAACTCATGTCTGCCTAACTCTGCTGTCAGTAATCTTTGTACATGGCAGTGAGCACTGTTGAACTCTCTCTGAATTTAGCAGTAGAAGGGCTAGCTGTTTGTTTTCCTTCTGCCACTGAGAGATTAGCTGAGTAAGTATTCTTCCAAGTCAAGCCACCAGGATTTTTACTTATTATGCCGTTGATGGTCTCCAAGTAGTTGCTGTTTAAGGTTTCTTGCGGCTGAGTACCACAGGGAGTAAAAAGCTCCTCACATTTCCTTTCCTGCCATGGTACACATTTCCTTATGAAGATGTTTTACTTTCTTCCTACTTTCTCCTCACCTCAGTGTAGGAATGCAGCCCTTCCTTAAGGCTTTTTCTGTCTTCTTGCCATGCTGAGACAAAAACGACTTTGTTTTGCCCTAGAAGAGCAAGAGCCTCCACTTCAGTGCATTACCTTGATAATAGTTAGCTTTACCTATACTGCACTATGATCCCCACTCCTCAAATTTCCTCCCCTAGAAGTCATAGGGAGCTGAATTCCAATCCCAAACAAACATGAATAATATACCACAGCTGAAAATGTCAAAACAAATGAGTCTAGAGGATTTGGTTAGAGAGAAAAAGAATTAATTTCTATTTGGTCTCTAGATTATTTCTTTTCTGTTTTGCTCATTGGTCAGGAGACTGAAGGTTAGGTTAGCTGATGCCAGAATTCCATAAGGATGTGCAAAACTTAGACCAATGTTTCCTTCTGGTTAATTGAAAGAAGGGAAACCTAGGAGAAAAGGGATACTTTTTCCCCACATTTTTTCCACATTTTTCAGTAGTGAGTAGGGAATTCCCTAGTGGTCCAGTGGTTAAGACTCCATGCGTCCACTGCAGGGGGCATGGGTTTGAGCCCTGGTTGGGGAAGTTCCGCATGCCGCACCTCGCGGCGCGGCCAAAAAAAGAAAAAAAAATTTAGTAGAAAATCCCAGTATGTGAATCAAAGGAAAAGCATAAATTCAAGCCAATTTTCTACTTAACACTTCAAATCCAAATGGATTATTTCACATAAAATATACTTACTGACCTTCTAGGTTTAAATTCTTTTACACTAATACTATGTTTTTTTAAATGTCTCACTTAACGCTTTTGTCTTCAGTAGGGTCTCTGAAAATCCTGCCTCTTAATGGGTGTCCACATAGCCTTGAGCCACCAGCATTTTATATTATAACCATATATTATGGTTTTACTTTCATTTTTAATTCTTTTTCAATTACTAATATTTTTGACAATTTTTCACTGCATGTACAGTACTGCATTTAATTTACATGTGGGATAGCATGGACCGCTTTTTAGTACTGATTCTATGGGAAATGCTTTCTGAGTTCTGAAGAACTGTCAGGCAGAATTATGGAATACAGCTTTTCTTATAAATTCCTAATGCCCAATGGACTGTGAAATCAGTCAATATATTTCAAGCGCACATTTTATATAATCTAGAAGTCATTTTCGTAGGACTAGGTTTTAAGAGGAGGATAAGAACTTTGATAAATTACTGTCTCCTAGTGGCACCAGCCTGCGAAGTGCCTAATGTAATTTTTAAATTAACCAAATTGAAATCTTGAAAGTTGAAAGATAATCGTTTGGAAATTTTTACCCATTTATTAAATACTTGGGGTTATAAACAAGCAATTATTTCTAAAATTTAGGTTGCGCTGAAATAGCAGATGAAGTTTACATGGAAGTCATTGTAGGGGAAGAGGAAGGAACTTCTCTCCCTGAGACTCAGCTTGAGGACTCTGATGTTAATAAAACAATTGTCCCTGTTGTCTGGGCTGCGACATATGGTAGGACACTGGCATTTTTTCACCTGATAAGTACATAACATATCTATTTGATCAGCCTTTAGGTCATTAAATATGCTGTGCTAATGCCCCCATGAGTTGGCTAATACTATAAAATGTTTTGCTGTGGACTGATTCATCTCTAGTTACTTACATAATTTTTGTACCACATATCTTGTGTTATTTACAATGAACCTTGCTTAATGCATTTTGTTTTTCAGTAGGATTTATTTTAAATCCTACATGTATAAGTGAGTGCCATAAAAAGTTTTATTTTTCTAAAATAGGAATATCCTTTGAAAATTGATCCTTCCCCTTTTGGAAAAACTTATTTTATGTTTTAACACCACAAATAATAAGATATTGGGGTTTTGAAAAGGAACAGAAATCCAAGTGTGCTCTTCTAGGAAGTACGTAATGAAAGGTAAATTTATCAAGTTATTTTTTCCCTTTCTATTTTATCTCATTCTTACTTAATTTACAAGATGGTCCAGGTATACTCTTTACTTTGAAAAATTTTGTTGTTCAAATGCATTAATTTATCTTTACTTGGTTTTTCCAAAGGTTCATTCATTCAACAGTCATTTATTGAGCATCTTCAATTTTGAGGGTATTCTGCAGAAATATCTACCCAGGTTTTATTTGAAAAGTAAGGTTGTCCTAGATGTTAGTAGTTCAAAGGATGCTGACAGCAGCCCTTATTTTCAGTGTGTGATATTATCTAATCTATGGGAGTGGAAGAACTCAACAACAAAAAAGTTTAATCCAAGGAACGGTGATCAAAGTAAGATTTTGTAGATTAAGATGTGATCTACTAGTAATCATTATACTCAGTCTATCAGTTTTTAATTAGCCTTTTTTTTTTTAAGGAGATGAAAGAAGAGTTTCTCGAAGGTATGAAGATTGTCAGTCATCAGGTGAGAGTGCATTATATGTGAGATGTAAGTTAAGTAGCTGGTTTTGTGTACTGCTTGGTAGATACAGAGTTATTAGTTTGTGTGTACAGACCCATTTGTTAGACTCTTACTTGCCTGGTCATATCTAGTTAGTTAGAAGAGTTTACCTCCTTGGGAAATTGATTAATTTATATAGAGACATAGCGTGTGTTATTCTGTGAATGCAGTTCATTTTAGATTTACCTCGTGATTTCCCTGGTGGTCCAGTGGTTAAGACTCTGCCCTTCCACTGCAGGGGGGCACGGGTTTGATCCCTGGTTGGGGAACTAAGATCCCATATGCCACATGGCATGGCCAAAAAATAAAAAATTAAAATTAAAAAAATAGATTTACCTCAAGATACAAATATCAGGCCACTTACTACATGGGCCATAAAAAAGTTACTATGGAAAAAATTATAAAATAGAAATTACTCTGACATGAAAGTAAAAGTTGCCCATGATATCAACCACTTGTTAATGTCTTCCTTGGGATGGAACTATTTTTTTAATTTCTATGGCAACCAGTAGATTTATATAGCTGTTACATAAAGCTCATGTGTCAGCGTAAATTTTTCTTTTTTAGTTTTGATACACTTCATATAGTGTTATTTATTCCATGGTTGATAGTTCTTTTTATTTTCTTACACAAGGAGACTTTTTCTAATGATAAAGTGTCTATTTTGTTTCTATCTTTAGGAGGTATTTGACTCTCTAACTGTAGATTTCAGGGGAATTAATGAGAGGCATATATATCACAGCATTTAAGCTAAACAGTTTCTTAGGGCTACATTTTTAAACTAAATTGCATAACACAAGAGACTGTGAGAACTGAGATTTTATTAAGTACTTTATTCCATATACACTGATCCCACTGAAATTGCAGTAGATTGCCTGCCACTTTTATCTTAACACTTAAAAAAATCAATCTTAATACTTTTAACATTAAGTAAACTATTCTAAAGCATAAATGCAAGAAATCTGTTGTTTGTCATGTATTACAGTTACCATGATTGTACTGGATAACTGACATGTGTAAATTTCTTTGCTAAATCTCTTTAATTTCATCAGCCTTCATCAATGAGAAATTGATCTGATGTCAAGATTTTGTTTAGGATCATAAAATTCAGTTTCTTATGTTTCATTCACCTTATCAGTTTGTTCCTTTAGGATGAATAAATTGGGATATTTTAAAGTTACTTCCACATGGTATCGTATTTAAAGTATTTGCATATACACATGTGTGTGTAAGAGTATAAAAGAGAAGGAGAAGATGGGTGTACTTTGTGAAATTTAGTACTGCAATGGCAACTGAATGCCATGTCTTCTCTAATTCCTCTAACTAAAACCAAAAAAGTATAAATATATGTAGTTTAATAGTGTATCAATTTTTTTTCCAGGAAATACTTTGGACTCAACATTAGAAAACAGAAGTAGTACAGCAGCACAATACCTTCAAATTTGTGATAGCATTAATACAAATAAAGTACTTAAACAAAAAGCTAAGAAGAGGAGAAGGGGAGAAATGAGGCAGTGGCAAACAGGTAAAATACTAATACATTACTCGATGAATATTATAATTACTTGAAATGCAGTAGTATTTTTTGTAACCCAAGAATATGCCAGTTGTTTGTAGTGTAGTTAGTCCTACTCCCATGTACCTACTTGTGTTTGATCTAAATAGTTGGGGTTTTTTAAATGTTCTACTGGTACTTAATAAAACTGTGCTTGTTTGCTTTTTACCCAAATGATGTTTTTAAAGAGAATTTTCAGGTTGATTTAACAATAAAGGGTGCCTATTTCTAGTTTACAAAGTGCATGTGATATAGCATTTTGGCAGGTGAATAGTCTATAGTAGAGTGCTGCTCATTACTTTTTAGTGAGCTACTTTATTATAAATTGCTTTCAATGTGCATTTTATCTTACGGGATCTTATTCTACTAGTACAGTTCTCACATTGTGAATGTCAGCTAATTTTGCCGCCTTTGTGGTAAAACTTTAAAACAGTCTGGCCAAATTTCACAACTTCCCTGTTTTGTTTTGTTGTTGTTGTTGTTGTTTTTAATCTAGCTGTTATAATAGGTCCTGATGGACAGCCCCTGACAGTATACCCTTGCCATATTTGCACGAAAAAGTTTAAATCCAGGGGATTCTTGAAAAGACACATGAAGAATCATCCTGATCATTTGATGAGAAAAAAATATCAGTGTACAGATTGTGACTTTACAACTAACAAGAAAGTGAGTTTCCATAACCACTTAGAAAGCCATAAGCTTATAAACAAAGTTGACAAAACCCATGAATTTACGGAATACACACGAAGATACAGAGAGGCAAGTCCATTGAGTTCAAATAAACTTATATTAAGAGACAAGGAGCCGAAGATGCACAAGTGCAAATACTGCGACTATGAAACTGCAGAACAAGGACTGTTAAACCGACATTTACTGGCTGTTCACAGCAAGAATTTTCCTCATGTTTGTGTTGAGTGTGGGAAGGGCTTTCGACATCCTTCTGAACTCAAGAAGCATATGAGAACCCATACTGGTGAGAAGCCATATCAATGTCAGTATTGTGTCTTCAGGTGTGCAGATCAATCAAATTTGAAAACTCACATTAAGTCTAAGCATGGTAACAATTTGCCATATAAATGTGAGCATTGTCCCCAAGCATTTGGTGATGAGAGGGAACTTCAACGCCATCTGGATTTGTTTCAAGGACATAAGACACACCAGTGTCCTCATTGTGACCATAAGAGCACCAACTCAAGTGACCTTAAGCGGCACATCATATCTGTCCACACTAAGGATTTTCCTCACAAATGTGAGGTCTGTGATAAAGGTTTCCATCGTCCTTCTGAGCTCAAAAAGCATAGTGATATCCATAAGGGTAGGAAGATTCATCAGTGTAGGCACTGTGACTTTAAAACATCAGATCCATTTATTCTTAGTGGTCATATCCTTTCAGTTCATACTAAGGATCAGTCACTGAAGTGTAAAAGGTGCAAAAGAGGGTTCAGACAACAAAATGAGCTCAAAAAGCATATGAAGACTCACACTGGAAGGAAGATTTACCAATGTGAGTATTGTGAATACAGCACTACAGATGCATCTGGCTTTAAACGACATGTGATATCAATACATACAAAAGACTATCCACACAGGTGTGAATTCTGCAAGAAGGGATTCCGAAGACCATCAGAAAAAAATCAGCATATTATGAGGCACCACAAGGAGGCTCTTATGTAATAAGATCAATATAAAGAAAGAAGCTATTTAGAAAATACGACATGCTACATGGAAAGATAATTTCATGAACTGTTTCACCTGGTTACAAAGCTTGATATTAAATCATAAATTTACATTCTTTTTACTAAAGATCTTAAGATATTTGAATTGAGAGGGGATCTCATAGCCCTTTGAAATTAAAGAATTTAAGGAGCACCATAGAATGGTTGCAGAAAACCTTATTGTCTATTTAATAGTATTATAAGCATAATCCAGCTACAGGGGGCAAGAGCAAAGACAACCACTTTATTTGACTGATCATACTAGAGACAGATGTTTCTGAAAAGATCATATCTAATTGAGGAGTTTAGCAATGCTTTGCTATCGCAAGCGTCACTTTTATACCGTTTTAGAAATGGAGTGGGGAAATAAAATGCAGTCATCCATTAGTCACTTAGTCATTGAGCCTTTATATGGTACCTGGAAATTGAATTCCAGAAATGGCAAAAGTTTTGTGTATTCATCAAAAGAAATTTCACTGGAAAACAGGTTAGATTAATTCAATACTATTTAAAAGAATTTCAGAGCTGCTAAGATTTTAACACAGGATAGGATGTTTAAAATATAGCATTCTGTACTGAAGTCTAAAGATTAAAGTTCCCCTTTTTCTGATGTTCAAGTTGATTGTTGTTCAGTGTGGCATATATGACAGAAGTATATTTGAGTCAAATGTGGCTTTCTAAAATGGATGCAACAGTAATGTTGCAAAGTTAGCACTATATTTCTTAATGATCTAAAGATTACATTGAGAGAACACAGTTTTCTTAAATATTATGTTTAGAGGTTTTTTTAGGACAGTCATAGCAAGTATGATTGTTCTAGTCTTACTTGCTCTAATGTTTAAAGGTGCAATTTTATGCCATTATTGAAAATTTTGATTTTTAAAATCTATATACCATATTATTAACATGAATTTTCAATATGAGGCAGTATTTATGCGGTATTTAACAAAACACTATGCTGCCAATAGAACTTGGAGGTGGATATTCAGTTTACAGTGTATAAATTTAAAATATGCATCCCTTTAACAATGCTTCATGTTAGCATGCTGCAAATCAACATGGCGCTTAAAATAAAAAGCAGGTTTAGGGAAATTTAATGAAAATCCTGTTCATAAATGTAATGCATATGATGTGTATTTTTAAGTTTTAGTTGCTTCATGTTTACACTCATCTGTTAAACATAACTAAAATGTAATTTTACTTCATGCTATATTGTGGCTTTGTGTTTTAAATAATGTTCACCTTTCTGTTTTTGCACCAGATAGGAATCAGTTCCTTGAGAATAAATTTTTTATCTTTCTTAACTTCAGAATATTAAATTTGGAAATCTAAAATTGTGTGTCATGTGATTGTAAATGATGTACACGCTGTAAAATAAGATTGTCACTGTTATGTGGGATTATTATTTCTAAATGTTACTCATTGAAATGAGCATACAATAAAAAGCATTTATTGCACTTCAGGGTTTTATGAGTTTATTTAAAGTTGTGTTGCAGTGTCCCTCATTAAAAGACTTCACTTAAAATTGCTCTTAGGCAATTTTGTCTGCAGTTTAGCGTCTTGTAGGATTTTGTGCATTAACAACATGAGCTAGGAATTTAAACAATTATGATGACTATGGCATGATTATTCCTCAAAATTTTGTGTTTTTGCTAAAATCGTGATGGAATGCTTTAAAGTTGCCCATCTTAAGACTTGAGACTTAGTATTACAGAGGAAACTAAAAATTCTTAACCTGCTTAAGTAACACAATCCTGAAAAATGAATCTAATTATATTCCCAATAGACCAATATACATTCAAAAGGAAAAGTATTAAATCAAGTATTTGGGAAATATTTCTGCAAATGAGCGTAAAAATAACGTGTTGTATTCAAACTAGTCAGCATTCAGTAGAATCCATGTACCTGGATAGAATATATAGCACTATTGCTAAGACTCTTTGTCAATTGGGTTATTCTTTAATGATCACTAAGAGAAAAAGAAGGAATCTGTTAGCCATTACATGTTAGACCGGTGCTTTAAGCTTTAATTCTATAGAGTTCATCTAGGGATCTTGTTAAAATATACTAATTCCATAGGTGCAGGCCGGGGCCTACAATTCTGCATTTCTAGCAAGCCCCCAATGTGTTACCACCATAGAAACAGTAAGGTGTTAGACAAAGCCCCCAGTGTAATTCCCGTACACTTTGCCAACTTTGCTTAAACAAATATCTATGGGTGAGTACATAGAGGAGATCCATACTGAAGACTTGGCATTTGAGCTGAGACATGAGTGGCAGGAAAGAACCAGTCATGAAAATCTTGTGCAAGTGCAAGAGCATTCAAGGCAGAGAAACACACGTGCAAATGCGAACAACCTGAAATGGTACCAGCTTTGGCTGGATCATGGTGAAGGGAGACTGATAAGGGATGACACCTGTGAGAATTTGAAATGGGAAGTCATTGGAGGGTTTTAAGGAAAGGAGTGATATGATGTGATTTACGTTTTGAAGATCACTGTAGAGGCTGTGTGAGGAATGTATTGTACAGGGACCAGAGGAAGCAGGCAGCCATGTGAAGAGGTTATTCCAGTTGTTCGTGGTCACAGTGGTGCTGGAGAAAAGCAAATGGATTTTCTTTCTTATAAATTGGGCCTAGAAAACAGCCAAGATGGACACATAAGAATTCAGCCCATGTTACAAACAAAAGAAAAAAACAGCCAAGATAGAACACGTGAGAATTCAGCCCATGTTACAAACAAAAGAAAAAAAAAGGCACTTTTCCAGGACAGTCCAGGGTCATTAGGGTCATTATGTGCAGATGAATTTGTCTGATTGTCACTTCTATGCGGCCTATACCATGATGGACAGGAAAATATTTAGAATTATTCAGGTAGACCTCTCCAATTCACGTCTCATACAGGACAACCACCAGTTTGAACCTTGGCCTTCCCTTAAAGATATGTATGATAGATGTAGTATGACAGATAACTTTTATTGTAAAATATCTTCAACCACATACAATATAATGAATCCCCATACAGCCATTACCCAGCTTCAGCAATCATCACCTTATGGCCAATTTTGTTTCACTTTTACTCTTCCTCACTCCTGCTTTCACCAACCTGCCTCTCATTGGTTTATTTTGATGCCCCCTTCTCTCACTGGCTTAATTTGAAGTAAATCCCAGACAGCTTTTTAAGAATTTTTGAAGGAAAACAGCAGAGATTAAGAACTGGACTTAACATCTCATCTACAAGAGACCAACCCAAGATTACCAAGACTGCCTGGCTATCATGTATTATAATTATGTCATACGATTCCAGTCTTCCTTTGTAGACTCAAAAGCAGTATGTCTTATTTTGTCACTAAAGATTAATGGTTTTATAAGACAGATGTAGTTGTTTATTCCATTCTTTGTTTTTAAAAAATATATTTTATTTATCCTAGGTTGGGCTTGAAATACGTTGCACTTTTTTATTGGACAAAAAAGTACTATGGAAATCCAATAAATTCAGTAATGGTGTGTGGTGGGAGAGAGAGACCTTGTAGGGAAGTCTTTTCATGGCTTATTATTTACTTTCGAGGGAATTATGTCTACATGTTATCTTTGTAGATTATAACAGGAAAGAAGTGAGAATGGCTTTTTGTTAAAAGTGATCTAAATTGGGTGGTGACATGCAATTTTTTGAGCTTTATTTTTTTCTTTTTGTACTGTTTGTGTAAAGACAAAGTATAACAGTTAAAGCCCCATTACAAAGATAGGAAGAATGCTTTATGGCATCTAGTTATGAACTTAGAGAATTACAGAACTTAGAAGACTAGGTTTGTAAGCAAATAAATTCTCATTTAAAGCAGAAACCTGCATCAACCAGAGGTCCAACTATGTTAAACTGCTGTTTCTAGTAGTCCACATCAGGATTATTTTTATAGTGGTGCTTGTTAGCTCTAACATAAACATTCACATGATAATAACTTCCTGACAAAAGTATACAGCTAAGCTAAAACTCCATTCCGCATGTTTCCTACTAGGACTTCCACAAAGACCATACAGATATATATTTTATTTACACACTTAAACAAATTACTTTGCATGTCATTGCACAGTCTCCATTTTATTCAACATCTAAAGCAAAATATGCTGGGAATAGAAATTAGATAAACAGGCATTCCTCATCCAACAATATCTTTGCAATTTTCAGAGATAAGCTGTGCGAAACTTGTGAGAGGAAAAAATCACTAGTATTTCTATTGAGCTTAATCAAAAATTGGAAAAGAAATACATACATTTAACTTTGTTAAGTATAATAAGCACCTTGTTATGACCCCCATTTCTCACTATGCATGGATCAAGTGAGCCAATGAAGTGCTGACTTCTTAACTATCCCAAATTTTGGACACTTATTTTTATTTAAGAGTATTTTAGGAAAATCACACTTGTTCTAATTTTCAGACAGTTATGGTGGCACTTTTCTATCAAGCTACTAAAAACTTTCACTTATATGCAATGGGTAGATAACATGGCATAATTACAGTTACACATATGAGTAGTTAGCAGAGGAGAAACTACCCTGTTCTTACACCAAGGGAAAAAATGTAAGGACTACATAGCTCATAAAGAATATTAACATTTTCTATCACAAAATAACTAATAAGACTGGAATTGTATCAATCCACATTATAGAGCTTAACATTTAATATTTTTTAATATATTTTCTTTTTTTGGCCACACTGCACGGCATGGAAGATATTAGTTCCCCAACCAGGGATCAAACCCTTGCCCCCTGCAGTGGAAGGGCAGAGTCTTAACCACTGGACCGCCAGGATGTTCTCAAGCTTAACATTTTAGTTGAGGTATTAAAATAAGGCTTTTAGCTTCATATCAAAACTTATTTGGATATTTACATACGTATTAAAAGCATTTTCTCTCTTCATTTGTGGTTTGATTTCATGTAGTGCCTTATATGTTGCTATCTTAACAGTTTCTTAATATAATGGATAATTATTAGAATATAATTATAAGGAATGACAGAATTCTATATAGTTACTTGCAGAGACATTTCAGTGCAAAATCTCATTCACATGTAAACCCAAATTTATTTGTTATCTTAATCTATACTTTGTCAAATGCAAACAGTTTAATTTTTGCTAATTCTTAACTTTAACCAAAGGTCTTGACATTTTAAAAATTTATTCTTATCTACTACTGTATTTAGAAAATACTTTAGTTCACTTTTAGTAAGGTCATTAGAACCCAATTAATCAACCAACTTCTAAGTACATTAAATATTCTACTATAAAGTCTCTCCCAAGTAGAATACACATATCAAGTATTTGTTTTTGTTATTTTTATTCCTTAAGCTTTTACACAGTATTTCAATGTTGTTTTGTCTACTGCTATAAAAAAAAAAGCCCACCTTCCTTCCACCAGTTACTATAATAGTAGTGTTACAGGTTTTTTGTTTGTTTGTCTGTCTTTTTGCGGTATGTGGGCCTCTCACTGTTCTGGCCTCTCCTGTTGCGGAGCACAGGCTCTGGATGCGCAGGCTCAACGGCCATGGCTCATGGGCCCAGCCGCTCTGCGGCATGTGGGATCTTCCCGGACCAGGGCATGAACCCGTGTCCCCTGTATTGGCAGGCGGACTCTCAACCACTGCACCACCAGGGAAGCCCAGTGTTACAGGTTTTTAAGGAAGTGGGTGGGCTCATTTGGGGATGATATGCTTCAAAAGAACAGATTTGCCAAGCTACTGATATGTACTTAGAACCATAATAGCATAATGTACAATTTAGTGGATTTAGGTATTTTAAAAAATATGCTTCCCACTTCCCTGCTAAATGAAATTAATCATCACCTTTGATTTAGTTCTGTCTCCAAGAGGTATGAATAGCATGTAATAAATCACCTCTTTTATTCACAAAGTCTAATGTGAGAAAAGCAAATATATGCTGTATATACCATGCACTAAACTGTTGTTTTTAATTCAATAGTATTGCTTTTTGTTGTTGTTAAAACACAGTATTTACTCTTGTAGCTAAATTGCACATCTAATATCATAGAAAAATCTTCTAATGGAATAAGCTGTAAAATCTCTACCCCAACAAAGTTAATTCAGTGTCTAGGAAGCACCCTATTGAAAAATAGTGGATTAAGTCCTACAGTGCCTGTAATTGAGTTTTAAAAGTGGTGTCCCTTGTAAAGCAATTATACTCCAATAAAGATGTTAAAAAAAAAGTGGTGTGTTGCTATACTGAATACAAAAATATGATAGAAAGGATTCAGGCCTTATAAATGGTTGGAGAAACTCTCATCTGTATATCTAATTAATTCCATTAGACTTCCTGGGTAGTAGCTTGGTTCAAAATATTGATTGGCTTTAGTTATGGAAAAATAACAAAGTACTAATGAAGACAAAAAAATTTCCTTTGAGTTGGAGATTCATTCACGGCTAGAAAAGAAAAAAAAAGTCAGTTTAGAATGGGTTATAATTAATTTAAAACATTGTAATTGTATGCACACAGTTGTAAAAATGATTTAAATTGATATGAATAATACCAAGGGAAATGTATGGCACAGTTTGGGCAGTTTTTATATGTATATTCAATGAAACAATGGTTTGTCTGACTTTAGCCAAAGTATATGTTTCAAATGATTTTAAGCACAAGGGAGGGAGATGTGAGTAGATTTACTCCTTGGTGTCATAGTTAGAAGTTAAATATGTCCAAAAGTCTCTGTTAATAAGTACAGATCTATCATCTGTGAATTTACTTAAATATATTTTGAATTTGCTATCAGTATCTAGTTCCTTCAGATATTGAGTTTGATGTTCATTGCTGTATGCTGTTAATGAAAGGAGAAGTAATGACTATTATTCTGTAGACCCTTTATTTGGTAGGTCTTCACATTGATGCCACCTCTGAGACACATGTGGTTAGTAGCAGCAATTGCTTCTCAGTATTAAATTTCAGAATCAAATAAACTTTGAGTGACAAATTTTAAATCCTATGCTGACCTTCTCTTGTTGCTCAACTGGTTCTTGGGCCACAAAGCACCCTTTGTCAATTAATAATTAGTAATAAATAATTCTCAACTAATTAATGACCTAAGAAGCACAATATATTTCAAAGCTTAAATTTTTATCTTAGGATTACTAAGTGTTGGTTGCTTTCAATGATGATAATCATGTATACAAGATTGATGGCTTTATTGTAGTCAGAGAAGTGCTTCAGAGCTATCAACTTTCTGAATTTTTTGGTTTATTCAAATATTTGAGCTTGTTCAACCAAAAGATAATTTTTTTAAAGTGAGTTATTTAACAGATATTTAATTTTATTAACTACATCTGTAGTAATTTATTAGTTATACATCTGTAGTATTTTATTAATGATAAATCTACATTTAAAAATTTCCTCAAAAGGTTGTACAGAATAATTGATTGACATACATTTATCTATTGCTCATCATGATATACTTAAGCATTTTAAGACTTTTATTGAAGTATAATAAACATAGGAAAAGTGCACATATAGGTGTACAACTAAATGAATTTTCCCAAACTGAACATGTATATGCAACTATCACTCAGATCAAGAAACAGCATATTATTAGTACCCCAGTAGTCCTCCTTTTGTTTCCTTCCAATCAGTACCCGACCTTGAGGATAACCAACCACTTCCTGACTTTAATAACCATGGATTAGTTTTACCTGCTTTCAGTACCTAAGAAGTTTTTAACATAACAAGACAAAGACTGTCATTTTCATAGTGTTAAAAGTGAGATTCTACATCATTTTAGAATGTCCTACAATGTGCAGGGAAGTCCCCCCACATCAAATTATCCAGCCCAAAATGTTAATAGTGCTGAGGTTGAGAAACTCTGCTAACACAACACAATGGCCTTAGGATTTTTTTCTCCCTAATTATATACTCGAAAAATGCCCAAGTGAACTTACACAAGTCCATTTGTCTTCTATTTTCTCAATCACAATAGTCTGTGTGTCACTACCTGGTGGTATATATTCATAGTCATCATACAGGAGGCCTAAGATAGGATATTGTGACCTGTACCTATATAGAAAAAAAGAGTTAGTTTACAAGCTGGACAAGAAAATAACTCTCATTACTTTTTAGTCACTCCTAGTTTGATCCTCCTTATTTAATTAATTTGGCTTTGAATGACTTTTAACTCTTTCTAAAAAGAAAATCACCTCTCAGTGGTACAAAGATTTACTACGGCTATTTTCAAGAGAGTAAGAGGGAAGTACTTTTGCTTCTGGCAATAATGGACCACTGGCTGCACAATACAGTGATCCCAGAGAAGGGAAGCAAATGACATGAGCACTACAAGTGCCTAGCTCATGGCCTGGAGTCAGAATATGTGGAGCAGAATACCAGACAGGAGAGAGCTACATAGTTGGAGAGAGGTCATGGGATCTGTAGAGAGTTCCCCCACAAGTCCTTGGTGAGCACTGATCAGTATAGGCTTGTGAAAAAGCTACTGAGGCTAGGGAAAGAAGCACTGAAAAAGAGCACTCTTCAAATTCCTGGAGTTCACATAGTAAAGGGAACTCCAATCTGTGTTCCACTAACCAGAGTGGAAAGACCTCCTAATACCAGAGGGCATCAGGCAAATACTACAAAAGACTATCACCTTAGTAGTGAGAAAAATTACCAATGGCATTTTTCACAGAACTAGAACAAAATATTTCACAATTTGTATGGAAACACAAAAGATCCCAAATAGCCAAAGGAATCTTGAGACAGAAAAACGGAGCTGGACGAATCAGGCTCCCTGACTTCAGACTATACTACAAAGCTACAGTCATCAAGACAGTATGGTACTGGCACAAAAACAGAAAGATAGATCAATGGAACAAGATAGAAAGCCCAGAGATGAACCCACACATATGTGGCCTTATCATTGATAAAGGAGGCAATAATACACAATGGAGAAAAGACAGCCTCTTCAAAAAGTGGTGCTGGGAAAACTGGACAGTACATGTAAAAGAATGAAATTAGAACACTCCTTAACACCATACACAACAATAAACTCAAAATGGATTAAAGACCTAAAGGTAAGGCCAGACACTATAAAATTCTTAGAGGAAAACATAGGCAGAACATTCTATGCCATACATCACAGCAAGATCTTTTTTGACCCACCACCTAGAGAAATGGAAATAAAAACAAAAATAAACAAATGGGACCTAATGAAACTTAAAAGCTTTTGCACAGCAAAGGAAAACATAACACCAAAAGACAACCCTCAGAATGGGAGAAAATATTTGCTAATGAAGCAACTGACAAAGGATTAATCTCCAATATTTAAAAGCAGTTCATGCAGCTCAATTTCAAAAAACAAACAACCCAATCCAAAAATGGGCAGAAGACCTAAATAGACATTTCTCCAAAGATATACAGATTGCCAACAAACACATGAAAGGATGCTCAACGTCACTAATCATTTGAGAAATGCAAATCAAAACTACAATGAGGTATCACCTCACACCAGTCAGAATGGCCATCATCAAAATAATCTACAAACAATAAATGCTGGAGAGGGTGTGGAGAAAAGGGAACACTCTTGCACTGTTGTTGGGAATGTAAATTGATACAGCCACTATGAAGAAAAGTATGGAGGTTCCTTAAAAACTAAAAATAGAGCTACCATACGACCCAGCAATCCCACTACTGGGCATATACACCAAGAAAACCATAATTCAAAAAGAGTCATGTATCACAATGTTCATTGCAGCTCTGTTTACAATAGCCAGGACATGGAAGCAACCTAAGTGTCCATCGACAGATGAATGGATAAAGAAGATGTGGCATGTATATTCAATGGGATATTACTCAGCCATAAAAAGAAACGAAATTGAGTTATTTGTAGTGAGGTGGATGGACGTAGAGTCTGTCATACAAAGTAAGTCAGAAAGAGGAAAACAAATACCGTATGCTAACACATATATATGGAATCTAAAAAAAAATTGTACTGAAGAACCTAGGAGCAGAACAGGAATAAAGATGCAGAGGTAGAGAATGGACTTGAGGACACGGGGATGGGGAAGGGTCAGCTGAGACGAAGTGAGAGAGTGGCATGGACATATATACACTACCAAATGTAAAATAGATAGCTAGTAGGAAGCAGCCACATAGCACAGGGAGATCAGCTTGGTGCTTTTTATCCACCTAGAGGGGTGGGATAGGGAGGATAGGAGGGAGATGCAAGAGGGAGGAGATATAGAGATATATGTTTATGTATAGCTGATTCACTTTGTTATACAGCAGAAACTAACACACCATTGTAAAGCAATTATATTCCATTAAAGATGTTAAAAAAATAAAATGAAATAAGCTGTAAGGATATATTGTACAAAACAGGGAATATAGCCAATACTTTATAGTAAGTAAAAATAGAATATACTTTAAAATTGTGAATCACTACATAGTGTACTTAAAACTTATTTAATATTGTAGATCAACTATACCTCAATAAAAAAATTTGGACTAAAAAAAGTACATATAAATGAAAAAAATAGCAAAAAATCATGAAGGGGAAATGGAAGTATACTACCATAAAGTTTGTATGCTACATGTGATGAGGTATATTATTTGAAGATAGACTGTGATAAGATAAAAAGGAATACTTTGAAACTTATACCAATTATAAGAAAGTAATATACCCAATAAGCCAATAAAATAGATAAAAACAATAATGAAAGAACATTTAAAATATCACTAAAATTGATATAGTTCTAAGCAGACTAGTCAGCAAAGAAAGAGCACACAATTAACTGATATTAAGAAAGAGAAGCTATCACCTCACACATGTCTTAGAACGGCTATTATCAATAAGACAAGAAATAGCAAGTGTTGGCAAGATGTGGAGAAAAGGGAACACTTGTGCACTGTTGGTGCGAATGCAAACTGGTGCAGCCACTATGGAAAACAGTATGGAGAGTCCTTAAAAAATTAAAAATAGAACTAGCATATGATCCAGCAATGTCACTTCTGGGTATTTATCAAGAGGAAATGAAAACACTATAATATATCTACACCCTCATGTTCACTGTGGCATTATTTACAATAGTCAAGACATGGAATCAATGTAAGTGTCCATCAATATTAGAATGGATAAATAAAATATTATATATATAATAAATGTATAATATATATATACATATATTTACACACATACTGGAATATTCTTTTTAGTTTTTTAAAAATTTTATGTTTATTTTTAAAAAATACAGCCGGTTCTTGTTAGTTATCTATTTTATACATATTAGTGTATATGTGTCAATCCCAATCTCCCAATTCATCCCACCACCACCCCGCCCCACACTAGAATATTATTCAGCCAAAAATGAAGGAAATCCTACCATTTATGACAGCATGGACGGACCTTGAGTGCATTAAACAAAGTGAAATAAGTCAGAGGAGAAAGACAAATACCATATTCTCTCACTTATACATGGAATCTAAAACAAATGAACTCATAGATAAAGAGAATATATTGATGGTTGCTAGAGGTGGGGGGTGAGAGTGGGCAAAATGGGTGAAAGTGGTCAAAAAGTACAAACTTCCAGTTATAAAATAAATAAGTCCTGGGGATGTAATGAACAGTGTGGTGACTATAGTTAATAATACTGTATTGGATAATTGAAAGTTGCTAAAAGATTAGATCTTAAAACGTTCTCATCACAAGAAAAAAATTTGTAATTATGGATGGTGATGGGTGTTAACTAGACTTATTGTGGTGATCATTTAGCAGTATACACATAGTGAATCATTATTTTGTACATCCAAAACTAAAATAATGTTATAAGTTAATTATATCTCAATTTTTAAAATTTTAAAGGAGATACTTTGTCTTGAAAACATAATAAAGGAGTATTATGACAATTTTATGCCAAGAAAACTTGATAACTTAGATGACATGCACCAATTCCTCGAGAGACACAAACTACCAAACAGAGCTGACAGAAGACCTCAAACTTCCTAAAAGACAAGAAAACCTCCACATAACCTGATAAGACAAAAGGAAAAAAAAAAGGAATCAGGACAGGGAGGGAACTGGGAAAGAAGAAAGATTCCCGCACCTTGGAAAGTCTGCTCACCAGTGGAGAGATCAGACTGGATGAAGGGGGAGTTTCGGAGCCTAAGAGGGGAGAGCAAACAACCAGTTCGTGTAAGGCAAAATGGAGAGTAACCTGCACAGAGGGCTGGAACTGCCACCCTGCACTCCCCAATCTGAAACACTCCTCTGTTGGTGAGGGTGGGAGTTGGGTGCTTAAGCTCAGACTCTGAAGTTCGGTCCCAGGGAGAGGACCAGGGTTAGGTGTGGAAGCAGCCTGAAGAGGTCAGGCAGTGGCAACTGAAGGTATACCATGAAGAAGCCTTGGCCAACCAGAGAAACAAGGCACCATTATTGGGAGGTGCATGAGGAGAGGGATGTGACCACAAGCTTCTTTCCCTATGAGTGCTCCCAGTCAACAGGACACTGCCTAGAGGAGTTCTCAGGGTGGGCGTGAGTCACCACCTCCATCTTGGTCTCCAGAGGCAGGCACTGGCCACCTCTTCCAGACCCACAGGCAGACACTGGAACCCATCTGACTGTCTCAGGAGTGCCCTGATAGCTCTCACTACAAGGAAATCCACCAGTGGGTGCTGGGACTGTCAGCGTGTGCTAGGACTTCACCCGCTGTCCCAGGAGCACACAGAAACCTCTCACTACTAGGAAATTCATCAGCGGGTGCCAGGACCTGCCCCACTATCCAGGGAGCATGTGGATGGCTCTTGCTACAGGGAAATCTGACAGTGGGTGTCCGGATCTGCCCCACTGTCCCAGAAGGAGAGGGATAGCTCCCACCACTAGGAAATCCACCCAGAGTAGGGGCTGAAACCACCACTGAGAGCCAGGGGTTGTGTGACTAAGGAAGAAGAGCTGAAATCTCTCCTCGGAGCTGAACGAACTGTGGAGTTACACCTCTGCTGATGGCTTCCTAAATTCAGCACCTGTGAAACATCCAAAAGGACAACAAGAACTCCTGCACTTGGATGGATATGGCACTAGTAGCTGTGGGATTTGTGGGCATGTACACATGGGGAATGTGCCAGACCAGAGTCTGAGCAGCCTCCATAGCTCCCATGGCAGGTCCAGGTGAATGAATGCTGCAGTCCTAGGAACTGACCTCAGTGGATCTGTGCCAGTGACTGGGTGAAAAGAATGCCTGAGAGTCACCAGGGCCAATTGCTGGCATACCCACAGTTAAGGTGGGACCAAGAGCAGTGCCAACAACAGTGTACTTTGTGAGTCCACACAACGGATGAAAGGGGACACAACAGAGCACATTCACAGTGAACACCTCCAGAGGAGGAACACTCATTAGCTTCTCTCTCAGTGGGAGTCCTCCAATCCCACATACTTCACATCACACCGCAGATCAGAATCACAGCAAAGAAAAAGATCTAGGGACCTCTACTCCAACAAATAGAGAAGACCCCACCCCTCACAGGGCAGTAACAGCCACTGGGAGCAAAGGGGAGGTCCTCTCAATATCCAGGGCAGGCTCTGATCACCACAACACCAATCAAACACCTTACCAATGGGATAACAGCAAAAGCCAATGGACCAACCTCACCCACCAGGCGGCAGACAACAGAAGCAAGAGGAAGTACAATCCTGCAGCCTGTGAAAAGGAGACCACAAACAGAATAAGTCTGACAAAATGAGATGACAAAGAAATATGTTGCAGGCAAAAGAACAAGAAAAAAACCTACAAGAACAACTAGATGAAGAGGAGATAAGCAATCTGTCTAAAAAAGTATTCAAAGTAATGATAGTAAAGATGATCCAAGATCACAGAAAAAGAATGGAGGCATGGATCGAGAAGATACAAGAAAAGTTTAACAAACACCTAGAAAAACTAAAGAACAAACAGAGCTGAACAACACAATAATGAAAATAAAAATACACTAGAGGCAGAGGACCTTTAAGAGGGCAGAGGAGTAAAACGTGGAGAACACCTTCCTCCCCACAAATACATCAAAAATACATCTACATGTGAAACAACTCCTACACAACACCTACTGAACACTGGCAGAAGACCTCAGACTTCCCAAAAGGGTGTGTGAGGAGAGAGGATTCAGAGCACCGCCTAAACGAGCTTCAGAGACTGGTGTGAGCCTCAGTTATCAGTGCATACATCACAGATGGGCATGAAACGCTAACACTGCTGCTGCAGGCACCAAGAATCCTGTGTGCAAGCACAAGTCACTATCTACACCACCCATCCCAGGAGGCTGTGCAGCCCGCCACTGCTAGGGTCCTGTGATCCAGGGACAACTTCCTCAAGAGAACACACAGCACACCTCAGGCTGTGGCAATGTCACTGCAGGCCTCTGCCACCACAGGCTCGCCCTGCATTCTGTACCCCTCCCACCCCCTGGCCTGAGTGAGCCAGAGCCCCCTAATCACCTGATCCTTTAACCCCACCCTGCCTGGGCAAACAACAGATGCCAGAGGGTGACCTACATGCAGAGGTGGGGCCAACTCCAAAGCAGAATCCCAGGAGCTCTGTGAACAAAGAAGAGAAAGGGAAATTTCTCCCAGCAGCCTCAGGAGCAGCGGATTAAATCTCCACAATCAACTTGATGTACCCTGCATCAGTGGAACACCTGAATAGACAATGAATCCTCCCAAAACTGAGGTAGTGGACTTTGGGAGCAACTATAGAATTAGGGTTTTCTTTCTACGTCTAATTTGTTTCTAGTATTATGTTTATCTTAGTTTAGTATTTAGAGCTTATTACCATTGGTAGATTCGTTTATTGATTTGGTTTCTCTCTTCCTTATATATATATATGTATTTTGTTTGTTTGTTTTTTCCTTTTTCCATTTTTGTGAGTGTGTATGTATATGCTCCTTTGTGTGATTTTGTCTGTATAGGTTTGCTTTTACCATTTCTCCTAGGGTTCTGTCAGTCTGTTGTTTTTTACTGTAGTTTCTAGCACTTCTTATAATTGGTGGATTAGTTTATTGGTTTAGTTGCTGTCTTCCTTCTTTTTATTAATTACTTAATTTTATTATAATAATACTTAAATTTTTTTTTTTTACTTTAATAACTTTAGGGTTTTTTTTTTCTTTTTTCTTTTCTCACTTTTCTTCTGAGCTGTGTGGCTGACAGGGTCTTGGTTCTCTGGCCGGGTGTCAGACCTGAGCTTCTGAGTTGGGAGAGCCGAGTTCAGGACAATGGTCCACCAGAGACCTAAGAGCCCCTCATAAGATCAATCAGCAAGAGTTCTCCCACTGATTTCCATCTCAATGCTAAGACAAAGTTTCTCTCAATGACCAGGAAGCTCCAGTGCTGGACACCCCATGCAAAACAACCAGTAAGACAGGAACACAGCACCACCCACTAGCAGAGAAGCTGCCTAAAATCATAAAAAGTTCACACACACCCCAAAACACACCACTGGACATAGTCCTTCCCACCAGAAAGAAAAGATCTAGCCTCAGCCACTAGAACACAGCACCAGTCCCCTCCACCAGGAAGCCTACACAACCCATTGAACCAACCTTACCCACTGGGGGCAGACACCAAAAACAAAGGGAACTATGAACCTGCAGCCTGCAAAAAGGAGACCCCAAACACATCCGGTTAAGCAAAATGAGAAGACAGAGAAACACAAAGCAGATGAAGGAGCAAGGTAAAAACCCAACAGACCAAACAAATGAAGAGGAAATAGGCAGTCTACCTGAAAAAGAATTCAGAGTAATGATAGTAAAGATGATCCAAAATCTTGCAAGAACAATGGAGAAAATAAAAGAAACATTCAACAAGGACCTAGAAGAACGAAAGAGCAAGCAAACAATGATGAACAACACAATAAATGAAATTAAAAATTCTCTAGAAGGAATTAACAGCAGAATAACTGAGGCAGAAGAATGGATAAGTGACCTGGAAGATAAAATAATGGAAATAACAACCACAGAGCAGAAAAAAGAAAAAGGAATGAAAAGAATAGAGGACAGTCTCAGAGACCTCAGGGACATTAAACACACCAACATGCGAATTATAGGGGTCGCAGAAGAAGAGAAAAAGAAATGGACTGAGAAAATATTTGTAGAGACTATAGTTGAAAACTTCCCTAATATGGGAAATGAAACAATCAAGTCCAGGAAGCGCAGAGAGTCCCATACAGAAAATATCCAAGGAGAAACATGCCAAGACACACAGTATTCAAACTACCAAAAATTAAATACAAAGAAAAAATATTAAAAGCAGCAAGGGAAAAGCAACAAATAACATACAAGGGAATCCCCATAAGGCTAACAGCTGATCTTTCAGCAGAAACTCTGCAAGCCAGAAGGGACTGGAAGGACATACTTAAAGTGATGAAAGGGAAAAATCTACAACCAAGATTACTTGACCCAGCAAAGATCTCATTCAGATTCGAAAGAGAAATTAAAACATTCAGAGACAAGAAAAAGCTAAGAGAATTCAGCACCACCAAACCAGCTTTACAACAAACGCTAAAGGAACTTCTCTAGGCAGGAAACACGAGAGAAGGAAAAGACCTACAATAACAAACCCAAAACAATTTAGAAAATGGTAATAGTAACATACATATCGATAACTAACTTAAATATAAATGGATTAAATGCTCCAACCAAAAGACATAGACTGGCTGAATGGATACAAAAACAAGACCCATATACATGCTGTCTACAAGAGGCCCACTTCAGACCTAGGGACACGTACAGACTGAAAGTAAGGGAATGGAAAAAGATATTCTGTGCAAATGGAAATCAAAAGAAAGCTGGAGTAGAAATTCTCGTATCAGACATAATAGACTTTAAAATAAAGACTGTTATAAGAGACAAGGAAGGACACTACATAATGATCAAGGGATCAATCCAAGAAGAAGATATAACAATTGTAAATGTTTATGCACCCAGCATAGGAGCACCTCAACACTTAAGGCAAATGCTAACAGCCATAAGATGGGAAATTGACAGTAACACAATAATAGTAGGAGACATTAACACCCCACTTTCACCAATGGACAGATCATCCAAAATGAAAATAAATAAGGAAACACAAGCTTTATATGATACATTAAACAAGATGGACTTAATTGATATTTATAGGACATTCTGTCCAAAAACAACAGAATACACTTTCTTCGCAAGTGATCATGGAACATTCTGCAAGATAGGCCATATCTTTGGTCACAAATCAAGCCTTGGTTAATTTAAGAAAACTGAAATTGTATGAAATATGTTTTCTGACCACAACACTATGAAACTATATGTCAATTACAGGAAAAAATCTGTAAAAAATACCAATACATGGAGGCTAAACAATACACTACTAAATAACCAAGAGATCACTGAAGAAATCAAAGAGGAAATCAAAAAATACCTAAAAACAAATGATAATGAAAACACGACGACCCAAAACTCATGGGATGCAGCAAAAGCACTTCTAAATGGGAAGTTTATAGCAATAAAATCCTACCTCAAGAAACAAAAATCACCTCAAATAAACAACCTAACCTTACACCTAAAGCAATTAGAGAAAGAATAAAATAATCCCACAGTTAGCAGAAGGAAAGAAATCATAAAGATCAGATCAGAAATAAATGAAAAAGAAATGAAGGAAACGATAGCAAAGATCAATGAAACTAAAAGCTGCTTGTATGAGAAGATAAACAAAATTGTTAACCATTAGCTGGACTCATGAAGAAAAAAAAGTAGAAGATTCAAATCAACAGAATTAGAAATGAAAAAGGAGAAGTAACAACTGACATTGCAGAAATACAAAGGATCATAAGAGATTACTAGAAGCAAGTGTATGCCAATAAAAAGGACAACGTGGAAGAAATGGACAAATTCTTAGAAAAGCACAATCTTCCCAGATTGAACCAGGAAGAAACAGAAAATATAAACAGACCAATCACAAGCACTGAAATTGAAACTGTGATTAAAAATCTTCCAACAGGGCTTCCCTGGTGGTGCAGTGATTGGGAGACCACCTTCCAATGCAGGGGACACAGGTTCGTGCCCCAGTCCGGGAATATCCTACATGCCACAGAGTGGCTGGGCCCGTGAGCCATGTACGCTGAGCCTGCGCATCCAGAGCCTGTGGTCCACAATGTGAGAGGCCACAACAGTGAGAGGCCCACGTACAGAAAAAAAAAAATCTTCCAATGAACAGAAGCCCAGGACCAGATGGCTTCACAGGTGAATTCTTTCAAACATTTACCGAAGCGCTAACACCTATCCTTCTCAAACTCTTCCAAAATATATCAGACGGTGGAAAACTCCCAAACTCATTCTACAAGGCCACCATCACCCTGATACCAAAACCAGACAAAGAGTTCACAGAGAAAGAAAACTACAGGCCAATATTAGTGATGAACATAGATGCAAAAATCCTCAACAAAATACTAGCAAACAGAATCCAACAGCACCTTAAAAGGATCATACACCATCATCAAGTGAGGTTTATATCAGGAATACAAGGATTCTTCAGTATAGGCAAATCAATCAATGTGATACACCGTATTAACAAATTGAAGGATAAAAAACATATGATAATCTCAATAGATACAGAAAAAGCTTTTGACGAATTTCAACACCCATTTATGATAAAAAATCTCCAGAAAGTAGGCATAGAGGGAACTTACCTCACCATAATAAAGGTGATATATGGCAAACCCACAGGAAACATCATTCTCAATAGTGAAAAACAAACCATTTCCACTAAGATCAGGAAGAAGACAGGGTTCCCCACTCTCACCACTGTTATTCAACATAGTTTTGGAAGTTTCAGCCACAGCAATCACAGAAGAAAAAAGAAATGAAAAGAATCCATACCAGAAAAGAAGAAGTAAAGCTGTCACTGTTTGCAGATGACATGATATATACATAAAATATCCTAAAGATTCTACCATTAAACTAGTAAAGCTAATCAGTGAATTTGGAAAAGTTGCAGGATACAAAATACACAGAAGTCTCTTGCATTCCTATACACTAACAATAAAAGATCAGAAAGAGAAATTAAGGAAACAATCCCATTTACCATCACATCAAAAACAATAAAATAGCTAGGAATAAACATACCAAAGGAGGCAAAAGACCTGTACTCAGGAAACTACAAGATGTCGATGAAAGAAAACAAAGATGACACAAACAGCTGGAGATATACCATAGTCTTAGATTGGAAGAATCAATATTGAGAAAATGACTATACTACCCAAAGTAATCTACAGATTCAATGCAATCCTTAACAAATTACCAATGGCATTTTTCAAGGAAGTAGAACAAAAAATTTTACAATTTGTATGGAAACAGAAAAGACCATGAATAGTCACAGGAATCCTGAGACAGAAAAACAGAGCTAGAGGAATCAGGCTTCCTGATTTCAGACTATACTACAAAGCTACAGTCATCAAGACAGTATGGTACCAGCACAAAATAGAAATATAGATCAATGGAACAGGATAGAAAGCCCAGAGATAAACCCACACACCTATGGTCATGTAATCTATGACTAATGAGGCAAGAATATACAATGTAGAAAAAACAGTCTCTTCAAAAAGTGGTGCTGGGAAAACTGGAGAGCTACATGTAAAAGAATGAAGTTAGAACACTCCCTAACACCATACTCAAAAATAAACTCAAAATGGATTAAAGACCTAAATGTAAGGCCAAAAACTATAAAACTCTTAGAATAAAACATAGGTAGAATACTCTTTGATATGAAGCACAGCAAACTGTTTTTCAGTCCACCCCCTAGCATAGTGAAAGTGAAAACAAAAATAAACAAATGGGATCTAATTAAACTTAAAAACTTTTGCACAATGAAGGAAGCCATAAACAAAACAAAAAGAGAATCCACAGAGTGGGAGAAAGTATTTCCAAATGAAGCAACCCACAAGGGGTTAATCTCCAAACTATACAAATAGTTCATGAAGCTCAATATCAAAAACACAAAAAAACCCAATCGAAAAATGGGCTGAAAATCTAAATAGACATTTCTCCAAAGAAGACATACAGGTGGGCAAAAAGCACATGAAAAGATACTTAGCATTGCTAATTATTAGAAAAATGCAAATCAAAACTACAACGAGGGAGGCTTCCAGGAAGATGGCAAAAGAATAAAATGTGGAGATCACCTTCCTCCTCACAGATACACCAGAAATACATCTACACATGGAACAACTCCCACAGAACACCTACTGAATGTTGGCAAAAGGCCTCCGACCTCCCCAAACACAAGAAACCCCCACGTACCTGGATAGGGCAAAAGAAAAAAGAATAAACAGAGACAAAAGGATAGGGACGGGACCTGCACCAGTGTGAGGGAGCTGTGAAGGAGGAAACGTTTCCACACACTAGGAAGCCCCTTCGTGGGCGGAGACTATGGGTGGTGGAGGGGGAAAGTTTTGGAGCCGTGGAGGAGAGCACAGCCACAGGGATGCAGAGGGCAAAGTGGGGATATTCCCGCACAAAGAATTGGTGCCGACTGGCACTCAGCAGCCAGAGAGGCTTGTCTGCCCACCCGCCCCAGTGGGCATGACTGGGAGCTGAGGCTCGAGCTTCGGTCGGAGCTCCGGGAGAGGACTGGTGTTGGCGCCATGAACACAGCCTGCAGGGGGTTAGTTCACCACAGCTAGCCAGGAGGGAGTCTGGGGAAAAGTCTGGACCTGCCGAAGAGGCAAGAGACTTTTTCTTCCCTCTTTGTTTCCTGGTGCGTGAGGAGAGGGGATTAAGAGCGCTGCTTAAAGGAGCTCCAGAGACCGGCGTGAGCCACGGCTAAAAACGCGGACCCCAGAGACGGGCATAAGATGCTAAAGCTGTTGCTGCCACCACCAAGAAGCCTGTGTGTGAGCCCAGGTCACTATCCACACCCCCTTTCCAGGGAGCCTGTGCAGCCCGCCACTGCCAGGATCCCAGGATCCAGGGACAACTTCCCTGGGAGAATGCACAGTGCGCCTCAGGCTGGTGCAATGTCACACCGGCAGCAGCGCAGACTCGCCCGGCATTCCGTGCCCCTCCCTAACCCGCCCCCTGCCGGCCTGAGTGAGGCAGAGTCCCTGAAGCAGGGCTCCTATAACCCCATCCTGTCTGAGCAAAGAACAGATGCCCTCTGGTGACCTACATGCAGAGGTGGGGCCAAATCCAAAGTTGAGCCCCGGGTGTTGTGAGAGCAAAGAACAGAAAAGGAAATCTCTCCCAGCAGCCTCAGGAGCAGTGGATTAAAGCTCCACAATCAACTTGATGTACCCTGCATCTGTGGAATACATGAATAGACAACGAATCATCCCAAATTGAGGAGGTGGACGTTGAGAGCAAGATTTATGATATTTTCCCCTTTTCCTCTTTTTGTGAATGTGTATGTGTATGCTTCTGTGTGAGATTTTGTCTGTATAGCTTTGCTTACACCATTTGTCCTAGGGTTCTATCCGTCCATTTATTATTTTTCTTAATAATTATTTTAATAACTTTATTTTACCTTACTTTATTTTATTTTACTTTGTCTTCTTTCTTTCTTTTTTCCCTTCCTTCCCTCCTCCCTCCCTCCCTCCCTCCCTCCCTCCCTCCCTCCTTCCT